>NW_024882243.1:0-355463 GCF_019059575.1 Amphibalanus amphitrite | reverse complement strand
GCGAACAGAGCTTCAACAGGCTAAAGAACATGCTCACCAGTGACTCTGTGCTGATGCAGTACGACACAAACGCGTGCAACAGTCTGTATGTAGACTGGTCCCGTCGGTGTTGGCGCGAACAGTAGCTCAGAGGTACGACATTCCCGGAGACGCCAGACCACAGTGGAGACCGTAACCTACAACAGCAGGACGCTTAAGTCAGCAGAGCTTGGTTACAGTAAGGGTGGAAGGTGAAAGTCTGGCCGTCCTGTCTGGTATAATGGCCAACAAGCAATACTTTACGGCACGAAGTTCGAAGTCGTAGTCGACCATAAGCCGTTAGTGCCGCTGTATAACAACGATCGGAAGAATGGCCAGTTCGCGTTCAGCGCACAAATCGAAGTTGTTGGGTTTCAACTTCACGGTTGTCTACGAGCCGGGTAGTCAGAATCCATCTGACTTTTCCAGTCGCCATCCAGCCCCAGATCGCGAGTACAGCCGGCAAGAGCGACAGGACCTTGGGGTGGAAGAGACTGAGGAAGATGAAGAGTTCTCAGTGAATCGAATCGTACAAAGAAGTCTGCCAGCGGCGGTAAACAATCCCGATGATTCACCATGCGATTCAGGAAGACGAGGTGTTTGAAACAGGTCCTGGAGGACGTCCTGGCTGGACATATGAGCAAGACATCACTAACATCGCCCTATAAGCCGGTGTTCGCGGAGCTGACCGCTGCCAGTGGCCTCTTGCTCAGAGGGGAGCAGCTGGTGGTGCACCAAGTCTGCAACGTGATGTCATTTCTCTCGCCCATGAAGGACATCAGGGCGAGGCGAAAACCATCAGAACGCTGAGAGAACGAGTGTGGTTTCCCAGACTTGGGCGGCTCACAAAAGAATACGTTCGGTCATGTTTGGGGTGCACTGCAGCTGGCAAGGAAAATCGGCCGGCGCCTATGGTCGGAAGACCACTTCCTCCGAGACCATGGCACACCGTCGCCACCGACTTCAAGGGGCCCATCGGTGGCCCGAGAGGTATTACTACTTGGTGGTAGTAGATGTCTACAGTCGCTTCCCTGAGGTCACGAGAGTCCGCTCCACAAGTGCTGACGTGGTGACACCTCAGCTGGATGGAATCTGGGCAAGACACGGCGTACCTGAAGTGGTCATTCACGATGGTGGCCCACCATTCAATTCATATGAATGGAAACGGTACGCAACGGAGACAGGATTCGCGTCCGAAACGATAACTCCCGGCCACCCTCAAGCGAATGGGTTGGCCGAGAAGATGATGTCCTCACTAACCAAGGTCATCCATGCAGCGCGCGCAGAAGGATCGGATGAAAAAAGGGAACTCAACGCATGGCTCATGGCCTATCGCAACACGCCTCATGCAAGTACAGACCGGTGCCCATCAGAACTCCTTATGGGAAGGAAGATACGGGTAAAGCTGCCATGCTTATACCCGAATCCAGCGGCACGTTACATGCCGAGATAAAGCAACGGCAGGAAGCCGCCCAGACAAAGCAGAAAGCATACGCAGATAAACGACGAAGGGCGCGGGAGATGAATATCAGGATCGGAGACAAGGTACTTCTTCGGCAGCCATCATCCTCTGTCTCACCGCCATGGGATCCAAACCCATATACGGTCGTCGCCACAAGCAACACGAGGATAACCGCAAGACGGGGAGCGAAAACACTGTCGCGGAACTGTGAGAAGTTTAAGAAACTTAAACTCCGACAGGAGTCAGGGCCACCGGGAAATGTCTGTCAGGAGATCGACAGGGATGACGACTGGATCACAGACTTTCCTCTGAGCAGTTCAAAGGCGGACACAGCAGTCGAAGTGCGATCCGGACCTCAGCGGCACAACAGCGCCGACATAGCAGGGATGCCGCGCCACCTGTGTCGCTGCAGCGGCCTAAAAGAAACAGACGGAAACCCGACAGATACAGTCCGTCATGAGAAACGGACACCAGAAGATCCCTAGATACATTGTGCCTCTGTCATTCTGCATGTCATCTTGTCCATGACAAGTTTGAAACTAATGAGGAGGATAGATGTAGTGATGCAGTCACATTTAAATTTATGCATAGGAGTACACATACTCTGACGTCACGTGAATCGTCAGGACAACTTAAAATCTCTGTGACCGAGTTGGGAACGTGCGGGTTTTGGGATGATGCTGGACCTTGAAATTGTAACTACAGCAGTGTCTCTGGCCTTAATAAACATGTGACTTGTTACAGGCGCCATGTGAGCAGTGATGTGGGGCAAAACGACAAGGAGGAGCGCCTTCGATACTTAAAGAAGAAACGCCCAACATTACTCGGGGGGGGGGGGGGGCGGGCAACATTACTTTTATTTTGAGGACGCCACCCACATTGTAGGGGCGGCACTAACTTTAAAGGTAGACTGCCACCTTTTTTCCACAAAACGGTTTTCACTAGAGCTGAGCCACCTATGTCCCAGACTGAAGTCGGTTTTCCGAAATTCGAACCCGTTTGCGAGAAATCGGAGACCAAAGTTCAGTTTGATGCCATTTTTTAGTCCAAGAAAACCGACATCTCTACTGTTTATCGATAACTTTGAAACATGAATTTCTTATCTTTTGGTAAATATATGTCAAAACTTTGATTGTTTCGAGATCAGAGAAGAATTTTGTAGTGTCAAATAAAAGTTAAACTTATATATTCAGTAGTTCATTTTTTCCAAAAAGTGTGGGAAATGGGGTTTAACATGGGCCAGACCCATTCCAAATGAGCCATGATTTTTAAATGTTTTACGAACTTAAATGCAAAATAAATTAAACATGGCCAATTTCTTATGAAATCATATATAAGTGAATCATAAAATACCTTACTTTTTCAAATAAAATGTAATAATCTTATGACCTTGAAGTCTAGTGATGTGTAAACATTGTCGCTAGACATTAACCGATTGATAATTGTATGATAATCGACAATTTTTTTCGCGATTCACGTGATGATACTTTGTCAGGTGAATTCTAAAATTTTGTTTTGTCCAGGGAATAAATCATAGGCCGATCTGAGAAAACTTTTTGAAGGTGGCAGTCTTCCTTTAACACGCGCAGTGGAAGGGTTGCGAGTACTACGCCCAGTGGAAGGGGGGGGGGCGGATGTCGCCCCCCCTAAGATCTCAGCTCCCACTGGAGCTAGAAAGACGAAATTTGGAGGGTAGGTGAAGGCCATGGGGAACTCTGTTGTATGTGAATTTCATGACCCTAGGTCAATATCTTCAAGGTCAAATGAGGTCAAATGTAGTCAAATCTGCCATATTTGCGACTTTTTTGCGTTTACACGCCGATAACTCAAAAAGTTAACGGCCGATGTTCTTTTTTCTTTCACTGTACGAAAGACCAAACATTTGTGAGTATGTATGGTGAATTTCAAGTTAATCCAACAATGAATATGGCAGTTTAGAGGGCTTCTAAGGGTAAGATGTCGCCGGCTGAAGCGGGATCGGCCGACGCGGGAAACGCGGCAATCACAATTTTGTGTTTACACACACATAACTCAAGTGGTTACCGGCCGATTTTCAAAATTCTTTGACCAAATGATTGCCTGTACATTTCCCAGTCTTCTTACCAAATTTGACGCGAATCTAATGTAATCAGCGGTAAGGAGCGCGATGGAAAGACGGAACCGTCCCGCCCCGGCACAGTCTACAATTCAGGCGGCGCGTAACGGCTAGCGCCGGCCGCCGCGCCGCCGCGCCGCCGCCGCGACAGGTTGTTTGACTTTACACCGCTATTACTAGAAACGTTGTGAACCGATTTTCTTATTTCTTGCACGGGAAGATCCGCAATTCAATTCTGGACAGGTAGTCAAAGTTTCACATTAATATTATGTTTGCGGCGCGAGTTATTGGCGAAAAACAGGAGGGGTGGGCGAAATCCGCCCCCCCCCCTTCCACTGCGCGTGTTAAGGAACGCCGCGGATACTTTTTAACCCTATTAGTGGCAGGCTCCTGGCTACGGGGCGGCTCCATCATATGGAGGGGCGCTACAGATCGTTAATGGGCGGCAATAGGTATGATATTCAGGGACTCCGATACTTCGAAGGGCGCCACCGTTTGTTTGAGGGTGACATCATCACTTTGAGGGGCACCACCGATACTGTTAGGGGCGCCACCGACACTATAAGGGGCGCCACCGGCACTGCCAGGAGCACTTTGACCGGCGTTACTATCACATTTAACCCTATTCCTGGCGGGGGGGGGGGGCTCAGGAGCCCCCCCCTGAGGTTTTTTGGTTATTTCTCCCAAACGCGTTGAGCTAGGAAGCTCAAATTTTCTGACTTTTCCTATAAGGCTTCTACGCAACATGTCTGAAAATTTTGAGTTGATCTGACCTCAGGTCAGGTCACCAGAGGCGGTTTGGTGACCCTACCTCAGAAAAGTTTGCAATCACGCCAGAGCTAGAGTTTTTGACCGATCAATTTGTTCTCTTCAGGCTTAGTTAGGGTACCAGTGTGTGCAATTTGTATATCTCGGAATTTTGATATCGGTGACCTAAGGTCAGGTCAGTTTCGCGACCTCCCCATTATAAGTCAATGGGGGAAAAATCAACTCCCTGTTTTACCACTAAAACGGGTCGGAATGGCCCCATATACCATACATGACTTCATATACGATCAACCTTCACTACCTTGAGGTCTGTTTTGCTGTTGGGCAGCTGTGAGGTCATGTGACGTCATCAAAGGTCACCAAAGGTTTTTGGCCAATAACTCCGTACAGGAACAAGATACAGACGCGTGGATGGTCTCATTGTGTTCAGCTCGTCAAGACGCATCAAATGATATACATGATGACCTCGAGGTCACGTGACCTGAGGTCAACCTTTGACCTTGACCTTTCGAGGTCAACATATATATCATTCGATGCGGATTGACGAGAGGATCACGATGATGCCCTTAGTTTGTTCCTATCTTGACTAATTCGAAAGTTATTCGAGAAAAACTCTCTCCATATCTAGCGCCGCCATTTTGACTTTTTCGACCCCTGTGACGTCATCTTTGACCTGACCTGAAAATGACCTTTGTAAAAATTGTAGACCTTGTCCATGCGTATCCGATGCCGTTTACCGCTTGTCGCTATCTTGGTTCGTTCTCGAGATCTCAGGGGGGGGGCCGAATCGGCCCCCCCGCCAGTTTCTTGTCCCGGCGGAGCCCGCCAGGAATAGGGTTAAGGGCGCCGTGAGCATTTGGGGGGCGGCACCATGACGTGGAGGGGCGTTACGGAAGGTTTGAGGGGCGGCATTCGGCAACATCATTGAGGAGCGCCTCCGACACTTCGAGGGACACCAACATTTCTTTGAGAGGCGGCACCTTGACTTTTGAGGAGACACCACCGACACTGTAAGGGGCGGCACCATCACTTTGAGGGGCGCCACGGATGGTTTGAGAAGCGGCACCATTATGTATATGGAGGGGCGCTACAGAAAGTTAGAGGGCGGCAACATTGTACCTATTGATGACTGATGAGTTTCTCCAAAACTTTGAAGGGCGCCACAGACACTTTGAGGGGCGGCACCAGCACTTTTAGGGGCGGCAGCATCATTTTGAGGGGCGCTACCGACTCGTTGACAGGAGACACCATCACATTTAGGGGCGCCACTGGCACTTTGAGGGAGGCACCATCACGTTGAGGGGCGCCACCGATACTGAAAGGGGCGGCATCATCTGCTTGAGGGGCAGCTCCATCACAATGAGGGGCTATGTGGATACTAGAGGGGCGGCACCATTACATTGGTGGGTTCCTCTGACACTTCGAAGAGCGTCACTGACGCTATAAGGGGCGGCACTAACACTTAAGGGGCGGCAGCATCATTTTGAGGGGCGCCATCGACTCGTTAGCGGACAGCACCATCACATTCAGGGGCGGCATCATCTTCTTGAGGGGCGGCATCATCTGCTTGAGGGACGGCTCCATCACAATGAGGGGCTATGTGGATATCTAGAGGGGCGGCACCATTATATTGGTGGGCTCCTCCGACACTTCAAAGGGCGTCACTGACACTATTAGGGGCGGCGCCAACACTTTGAGGGGCGGCAGCATCATTTTGAGGGGCGCCACTGACTCGTTGGCGGGCAGCACCATCACATTCAGGGGCGCCACCCGGGCACTTTGAGGGCGGCACTATCACATTGAGGGCGCCACCGATACTGAAAGGGGCGGCATCATCTTCTTGACGGGCGGTATCATCACATTGAGGGGCTCCACAGATGCTTAGAAGGGCGGCACCATTACATTGAGTGGGGCTACTAACAGATGTAGGGGCGGCACTGTCACATTGAGTTGCGGGATCATCACTTTCTATAGACGGTTGGTTCACTTTAAGAGGCGGCATTATCATTTTGGAGGGCAGTAGCCTCACTATGAATGACGGCACCTAGCCTGCATGTGCGTGCTGCATCCTAGAGGGGGCGGCAACTGGGTCGGCAAACGGCTGTCACTGGGTCGGCATTCTCCGTGACTGGGTCGGCAATTGCCGACCCAGTTAACATGTTAAAATACGCCCTGCGCCCCAGCCGGGCGCGGGTTAATACGTCACTGCACACCGTTTGCATCCCAGCACACGTCCGACCGCTCTTTAGTTTGCGACTCGGAATAACGGAATAGCGGAGTGAATATAAGGATCGAGAAATGGTTCTTTTGTCGACATTACTTTTTGTTACTTGTTGACGCTAACTCTCGCCCTTGCTTCCTATTTTTCGCTGTTCTCCCCCTCCCTCTCTCTCTTCCACTCTCCCTTCTCTATCTAACGCTCTTCCCTCTATCTCTCGTCCCTCTTTGTATATCTCCGTCTCTACTCTCTCTAAATACATTTGTATCGCTATCTCTCTTCCCCTTCCCCTTTTCTTTCTTTCTTTTTTCTTTCTTTTTCTTCTTCTTCTTTCTTTCTCTTTCTTCTTTCTTTTTTCTTTCTTTCTTTCTTTCTTTCTTTCTTTCTTTTCTTTCTTTCTTTCTTTCTTTCTTTTCGTTCTTTCTTCTTCTTTCTTCTTCTTTCTTTCTTTCTTTCTTTCTTTCTTTCTTTTTCTTCTTTCTTTCTTCCTCCTTTTCTCTCTTTCACTCTCTCTCTCTCTCTCTCTCTCTCTCTCTCTCTCTCTCTCTCTCTCTCTCTCTCTCTTTCGCCGACACCCGACCCCGTTGATGTATCGTTCGGCAGCGGACAGGCATGTGGATGACGCCAGGAGCGCTTCGACTCATCCCGAGCCTCAGGACGGTGGTGAACGGGTAGCGCCGATCGCAGCAGCGTCAAGTGCCGAACGATTTGGCGCTCAGCCAGCTCGCGCAGGTATTGCTCTCGGCACGGTACATTGAGGAAGGCGCTGCGATGGGATAGCATTGTTGCCGTGTCGGGAACGGTTTAGTGAGCGGTTGCCGTGTCAGTCGAGGCCGGGACACAGCGGGGACAGCACCGGGAGGCGGAGACCCAGCCGGCCAGGAGAACCATCACGGACGTAAGGAGACCACCGGACCACACCGGACCACAACGCCAGACAACGGACCACCCGTTGGCTGGGCCTCCCCGAGTTGAAGTCCGGCAGAGGCACAACTGAGTGCTTCCCCTGTGTCTGTGACGGGGGACTGACTAAACCGATCGGATGTTAGAAAAGGAAAAGTTGGTTCAGTTAGTGCATATTACAGGTCATGTCATCTTAAACTCTGACAATTGGATTTCAATCAAATCATGGGCGTAGGAACCAGTGGCGGCGCCACGAATTTTCGCCAGTGGGGGCAAGCTTGAGGTGACCCGACTGTTGTCTGATACGCCAATCTGCAAAATCCATGAGCACCTTGCCCCTAGATGCTGTCATTCAAAATCATTATGGTTCTCATGTGACCCGAATGACCTTTGGTTGACTTTGACACATGAAAAGTCCTTTGTGATGATTTCGTAGCCGCTGATCACGATTCTGGCATCCATTTTGCTCTAAGCATTCATTTAAGAGCCTCAGGATGGGGAAAACATGTCTTAATTACTAGATGCCGGCAGCGCTCTTGCGTTGCCTTGGGCCAGAATTGGATGAACGGAACTGAGGGCACACTCCGGGCAAAACCACCGAAACCCAAACTGAGCTCGGACTGAACCTGAAACCAACCGAAACATCCCAAAAATGCTTGAAAGCACGTGAGATTGGTGTGGATATCTACAGGGTGTCCCATAAGTTCGTTTTCACCTAAATTTTACGTTTATAGGCTCTCTTGCTTAAAGGCACGCTGAAATTGGTTCGTAACTGAGCTTACGTGGTTGCCATGGCTGGTAGCAATATGCTCCACAGTAACTAATTTCTGTAGACAAAATAGCTTTTGCTAGAGAGCCCGCTTCCTACAGAGACGGCTAACGCCGCAACATAGAGGTCTGCGCTACGGGTAGGTCTTGGTATTTAGTCAGCACGTGACCATTCTCGACGATTAAGGGTGATTGAGGCCTACCAGTCTGTAGCCAATGTCCATCGCTAACTGGACGCACAGCCACCAAGTGACGCCGATGATTTGTCGGGAGTCAATCACGGTGAATGAAGATGAGTAGGAGAATGAGTGGGAGTAGGAGATATGCGACAGACGGTCCGAGAACGAACGTTTTGCTGATGCACTTGATACGGGGACCGTCAAAAACAGGGGTACTATTACACCTTTTTGCATTTGAATTCAACCATTCGCCATAACTGTTTGAGGAGCCATTTCGACAATCGGCATTGAGCACAACTATTCCGGCGTGGTGTGTTTCATTTCAGCCATTCAGCAAAACAGATTGAACACTGAAATGAGCGATCTGCAAAACAGTTTAACAGTTCGCCAGACTTCGGCATAGAGGGAGTCAGCTCGGCATATGACGACTAGTTTCGACCATTGACGATTTGTTTTGCACAATGTTGAACCATTCGTTCAATGTCGAGTTCTAGAGGAAGATCGCCGAATAGTTTTGCACAATGGTGATTCTTTGTGACCAACTGCCCATTTGTAGCGCCACGGCGAATGTGTACAAACGTTTTGCCCAATGGTCAAAAGCTAACGCAAAAAGGTGTACAACCGCGTATCATGAATGTTGCACTGCTCTTCTGTTCCTTTTTAAACATCAGCCAAATTTTGTGGGGGCAAAAACATAGTCTTGCCCCCACGGCCTCCTGCCAGTGGGGGCAGTCTGCCCCCACTGCCCCCACGGTGGCGCCGCCCTTGGTAGGAACCTCGCGAAAAGTGTGTGAGTTGGGGGGGGGGGGGCAGCGAAACTTCAATTTCACTTTGTTGGAGCCCCAATACCCCTATGAAGAAATTCTTTGCAGTTTTGTGGTCATCTCACTTTGCTGAACCATGTCCTGCTCTTAGTTTTGTATTTGAATAAAAATAAAGATTTTACTTAAAAAATGGCTGAAAAGTGGGGTCCATGCCCCCCAGCCCCCCTGTTCCTACGCCTATGAAGCAAATAATTGACTTTTCTAGGACAGCGCATGTGAAAACACGACGGGCGCTAGCGACAAGCTATATAGTAACACTCCATGGCTCTGGTGAAGCAGACATCTTTTTTATGTTTTATTTTGCAATCTACCTTGATCGTCGGATACAAGTTATCGGTTGCTCTTGTGTAGGAGGCTGACGGAGTAAGCCATTATCAATGAATGAGACGTATTTTGTGTTTCAGTAAGGTTCCCGATCAGCCGCAGCCATGCCATCCACCAAGAAAGGGGTGAGTGTTCCGTTTGTGTCCTGATACTCTAGGCGTGTATTGGCGCAAAAATGCATGCATACATACATACATAGGCGAGCTGTAAAGACTCGCAGGAATCCGGGAAGATACTGCTCCGCTATACGTGGCTGATGTGCGGTACAGCCTAAGTAGAGCATTATAAGAGGGAGCCATGCATGCTAACTAGTATGCCGCACACATTGCTCACAACAGGTAAAATCAACGCTCTGAAAATGCATCTATCAAACATCCTCCTTTCTCCGCCTCAAACGTTACGCGCGTTTGACATCCTGTTGTGATCAGTGGTCTGATATGACAGCCGATGACATGTACCGCATTGTTGGGATGACTCAGACATAGTAAAAATGGCAGCCCGTGCAGTCTATCGTCCCAGGGAGAAAACATGATGGACATAAAAGATGACCAGTACGCACAAATTTTAGTGGAGATGAAAGAAAGGGTAAAATGAGAGAAGAGCCCCCAAAGACGTTTGAATATTTTCTTATCATAAAAAACTGAAGATGACACTCCAATATTGGCATTACTTTGCTGGAAAGAAACAACACGCTGATGTCTACCTTTATAAATATATGCTTATTGTTATTAATATTCCAGTTGACTGATTTGACTCACCCCGTCATTAACCCTCCCCAGGCGAGGGCCTTTTTCATAACACGAACGGCGAGGGGGGGGGGGGTTGGTACGACCCCTATTGCCATTGGCTCCTACGGCACTTAGAATAGAAACGCCAAATTTACAGGATAGGCGGGCCCATAGGAGTTGTCGTCCTCGTAAAAATTTGGTGACTCTAAGCCAATATTAGGGGGGTTCAGGGGGGGGGGGGTATAAGTGCGCGAAATTCGCTAAGACATGCCAACAGTTTTTAGTTTATAACTTTTTAGCTAGTAAAGATAGAGCAAAAATAAAAGCACCAGTGAACTTCATCAAATCAAATATCATCAAATATCATCAAATATCAGTGAAATATTTTTTGTTGCGCACGTCTGTGCGCAACAAATGATATGCTTTGTTATCAATTTAAGCGAACTTAAAATTTTCTTAAAAATTAAGTGAACTTAAACTAATCAATTAAGTTTAAGTCAATCAAAATGCATCACATTGCATATAATTCGAATCACCTGATCACAAGGAACACAAGGGCAACACTTTTGAAGCTCTAGCCTCATTGTGTGCCAAATTATTAGCAAAAGCGCAGTTTGACCTTAGTTGACCTCAGTTGACCCGACCCAGGCGTTCTTGCAGCCTGCAAACACCAACTAGATGTAAATCGAGGTAGCACAATACCAAAACGTTAAAATAGAGCACAAATCTCTGATCTTTACACATTCGGGCAAATTTCATTAAAATTTGTGATGACCTCTAAATGACCTCAGGTCAACCGAATTTGAAAAAAAAAACTGGGATGCATATGATTGGCACTTGGTGAGCTTAGTATGTCCTGTACGTTTGAATCAATTCAATGAAGAACTCTAGTTTTATGAACGAAATTGTGCATTCTTAGTGCTATTCTGACAATGTACCGGTTTTTGTGACATTGTGACCTGACCTCAGGTCGCCTAAAACTTCTAGATCAAGTGACAAATAGATGCCCCAAGTCATGTCTGAAATTTGGTAGTGCTACGTGCCATAACACTCACGCTATGAACGAAAAACTCTGGCATTCAGTTGCCGCTAAGCTAGTCTAATTTTCCCCTGAACTTGTACCGGTTTTTGCGACCTGGTGACCTGACCTGAAAAGACTGAGACCTGAAGTTTTCAGGATAGGTACCAAAAGGCTGCCCCAGAGGGAACGCCAAATTTGACGGCGCCAGCGCCGCCGTTTTTACGTTATTTGTGAAAAACCTTAGAGGGGTTGCATCAACCCCTCAAGGAGGAGGGCCCCCCTCCTCGCCGGGCGAGGGTTAATTACACCGGAAATGCACTGAAGTCGTGCCGCTGAGACGCAAGGTGATGTTCCCTCCAAAGAACGGAGGTCGTGACAGTCGAGGATATGCTCTACTTAAGGCAATGCTGTTTCGACTCTTCCTCGGACTAACGATGACAGCTGCCCAGTCAGACCTTAGTCAGCAAACGTCTATTGACAGTTTGCTTACACGTAAAATCTAAAACGGCGCACCGGCATAAAGTGACTTGGCTGCTGTATTTTACACACAAAAAAAATATCGTGATTCGTGTGCAATATTCTTTGGAGTAAAACTTATATGCTGGGTCAAGTATGAGACCTCACATACTCTGCCACCAGCGACAGGGATGATATTCCCGCAATTTTTCTATTTATGTCGATGGTCCTATGTGGATGATCCATAGAAGTGAGAACGCCGAAAACTAGATTGCAAGATCTTTCAAGAAATAAGTGCAATGAAAGACTAGGATGGTTGGAAAGGAGCGTGGCCTCATACTCAAGAAGATAGAAGTTAACCAAAATACCTACTGAGGGCGTTCTAAGACAATGTAATTCTTGTACATAAGCATCACATAAAATGTCCTTTTATTTTTAAGACTCCTTTTATTTTCAAACACCCTCTGTATCACACCAAAACGAAAAACTATTTACCTATTGAATCCCACATAGCAGTGAGCGATGGCAAGCGCTGATTATGGCACAATGCACAAAGCAGCATCGAGTGGCATCGACCGCCAGTGAGGCCCTGTGTAACATCATTCGAACATTGCCGTCCCCGATACCCTCCTTAGCCTTAGCTTTAACTTAGCCTTAGCCTTAGCCGAGCCGGCCTGACAGGGCCCCGGCCGCGCGGCGACCGTCCCGTTGCGTCAGCCGTCGTCTGAGCGGCCGAGGGAGCTGTTTGGTTTGGACCGGAGCGACGAAACGGTCTCAGCGGGACGCCAAAGAGAGCTGCTCCTTGGGGACCGCGCCTTGAAAACGACGCTGAATCACCGCGGCCGGGGTCAAATCTGGCCAGGTCGCCAGTCCGACTGCAGAGGCACGTATTTCGGTGTCAGCCAGGCGCCGTCACTGCCAGCTAGGTGTCACTTGGAAGGTGCCAGAACGAGTGTCATGAAGTGTTGGGTTTCTTCCAGGAATAACGATTTTATAAAGACTTATATACGATTTATATGTATAGACTGCTGGTCACCCGGCTGATCACATTTTCAATAAGCAACTAAACCGGATACTTTATTTTAAAACCCTCGCCGGACCTATTGGTTTTCTACATACGCGCCGGCCGAGGGGGGGGGGGCGGGTACGACCCCCCCCTCGCCGTTTCGCCCCTGGTGGAGCTAGCGCGTCGCGGAAAAAAACGAGCGTGTGCGCCGTTACGAGACGCAGAGATTGGTACCCGATTTTAAGGTCCTAGGTCAACCGGTGACCTCTGAGGTCAGGTCAAGTGCCCCAAGGTACGGTTCAGTTTTTGGTGAATAACTTCGCAAAAACGGCCGCAGAGCGCCGATTTTGGCAGCATCGTGTTCATCTCGCTCAGGCGCGTCGAATGATATACTTTTTGTCCGGGTCAGGTCAACTTGGGGTGTTGACCTCAGGTCAAGGTCAGGTCAGCACCCCCAGGTCACGAAGTTGGTCGAAAGAGGTCATGTCGCATATCATTCGATTCGTCAGGTCTTCCTGAGTCCATTGGTGGCTTTCCCGACTCGCTAGCTCAATTTGATCAAGAGTTATTGACGAAAAACTAATATGACCTTGATGACGTCATAAATGACGTCACGCAAGGTCAACATTGCAAAAGTGACGCATCTAACCTTGCAAGGAGTGCATCAAATCACGATTCTGTGTGCTTGAGATAGTTGGAGATCGTTCCCGGCGCCAGAATAGCAGTTTTCATTTTTCCCCATTGACTTATAATGGTGAGGTCACGAAAATGACCTGACCTCATATGACCTTTAGGAAAAATCTGAGATATACAAGTTGTGGGACTTATAATGGATACTAGATCCTGCAAGTTTCATTTCCCTGTGACATCTCCTCTGGCAGTGAGGGCGTTGCGAAGTTGCGACATCTGAAGACCGTGCAGAGGTTCACTTATGACGTCATAGGTCAGTGACCTGACCTGATCCAAAAATGCGGTTGGTGTCAAAAGATCCGGCTTGGATCAAAGGTCAGGTATGCCAAGTTTCAGCTCTCTATCGCCAGCGTGTTCGGAGCTATCGCGAAAAAACCCTATGGGGGGGGGGCGGCACCCGCCCCCCCCCCCTCGGCCGGCGAGGGTTAAAACTAACTTAAAGCCATGAACCTATAGAGAGAGAATGCAGCTGCTTGCCCTTTAAATGAACAATATTTACAAATAAACGGTGGGGCGATAGAACAGCAAACCATCGAAGTACTTGTTTCTCTGGGCTAAAGGTGCTGGTGCATGCTTAAGAGAGCGTTTTTTTTGGAATTCATGTTTCTAAGTTCCTCGTCACCATTATGATGTTGCTTTTGACAAATGCACCAACCTTTAGTGCCCTGGCACCAACTAATCGTAAACGATCAATTTTCCTCTAATATACCTACCGCTTATCCTAGTCAAAGCAATGAGAAAATATAACTGATTAAGCGAACGGCTAGTAAGGCGCGTGTTAAATTTACCTCAGCAATGTGATAACTGATTACATCGAGAGTTACGTTGACCATCAGATTGTTAAACAGCATTTTATCGTATCTGAGTTTATTAATATCATTTCAGCAAATGTGCCCTTACTATCTCAGTGCCTTTACCTGCCTGCCAGAGAGCCCATCATCAACGCGATATTCCCACAATGCACGTACACTTGTCTGGAAACGACGTGACTATTTAGCCTTTGTGTAGTTACGTTACTACGCTTGTGTAATACACTAATATGCAAAGAAAATAATCCCGTTCCATTGCTAATTTACACGCACACATGGATGATGGAATATCCTTTACACGAACAATATCCACGAAGCTTGCACCGTGTTGACACGCTTTCCCATTCTCCACAGTCAAAGAAGTCCTCCAAGAAGCAGGGAAGCAGCGTCTTCTCCTCGTTCACGCAGCAGCAGGTAACCGAGTTCAAGGAGGGCTTCTCCATCATGGACGCCGACCGCGACGGCCTGCTGAACAAGTCGGACGTCCGAAACGCCTTCGACATCATCGGCAAGATCGTCTCCGAGAAGGACCTGGACGACATGTTGAACGACGCTCCGGGCCCCATCAGCTTCACCATGTTCGTCAACATGTTCGCCGAGCGTCAGTCGGGCCCCACCGACGACGACGAGACGATCTTGAAGGCCTTCAAGGCGTTCGACAACGGCGACGGCAAGGTCGACTCTGAGCAGTTCCGCGGCCAGCTGATGTCGTTTGGCGACAAGATGACTGGCAAGGAGGTGGACGAGGTGTTTGCCGAGATGGAGTTTGACGACGACAACAACATCGAGCTGGAGCCCCTGATCGAGATGATTGTCGGAAAGACGGAAGAGGAAGCGGCGGCCACGCAGGAGGCCGCGCCAGCCGAGTAGACCAGTGAGTTCCCGTCGGATGGGGGGCTCTTTTGTGGTTGGGAACGGGTTTATCAGGGAGACATTGATTTCATGAATGGAAATCTGTACTGTTCACGGCAAACTCTTTACAATTTGAATATAAAATGGAGATCAATAAGCTATGTGTAAAGGCATCATTCACTTCAACGTACATACTAACTAGTTCAAAGCGTTATTGCAGAAATTTGCATACACACGGCACCATTTCGGCAATCAAGTATACAATCGTTACACTCGGTCCTTTGAAGGAGCATCTCATTACAATCCCAACAAAGTCACGTAATTTATTCCAGAGTGGACCGTTCGGCTGTCACTTCAGCTCCAATCGCCGCTGGGCGGCTGTGGCGACTCTTCATGCCGGCCGGGACATCTTCAATTCTCCGCTCCTCGGGACGGTTCGGGTCGGAGCAGCGGCGGGCCCGAGGTGCTCCGGGTCCTGCTCTGTGACTCCGTACCCCCGAACCGTACCGCACCGTACCGCTGAGGTACCTCCGAGGAGCGGAGTGCTCGCGTTAGGAGAGGCAGCGTACCCCGCCGGCTCTCACCGGGTCGCCAGTTCCATTTCGCCGCCCTCTCCGCCCTGTCATGACCGACTCTCGCCAAATAAACTGTAATGACGATGTGATCTATTCCTGTGGGCCGACCGTTTACCGCTGGGAGTGAGACGCAGCCGCGGCGACCGGCTGCGCTGCCGGGGAGGAAGGCGAGCCAACAGAGATGGAGCCTCTAACCGGCCGAGCGGTGCAGCTCTGACAGTCGCTGGGAGGGAGGTCTGCAGTGGCAGACTCCCAGCGGGGGGGGGGGGGAGAGATATTAGCGGTGAACCGGCCTGCCGCAGGGGGAGGGGCGGGGATGGTGGTCTGCAGACTGCAGTAGACATACCTGGCAGGGAGACGCTGTCAGAGCCGCCGGCCACAGAGGGAGCCATCAGTGGGGCCCGAGTGAGGCGGGATTATAGGGGCCCGGTGATGGTGTAATTGGGAGGGCAGAGAGCGAACGGGAGGTGAAGAGATGGTCGGAGAACGGGAGGAGATGGCGAACGGGATACAATGCTGAATTTATGTGACGTCCATGGAAAGCAAATGTAGGAAATCTTAGAATAATTGAGTAAAATTAAAATAGCGAAAGATGTACGCGTTTCATGATTGCGGAGACAGTAAAATTACACACATTTGCGGGAGACTTTCGTCTCAAAGGCAGCGCTTTACACCCGCTGCGGAGCACCAATTCATGGCCGACTCATTCCAACGCTTCCACTTTATCATCTCAAGTCTCAACTAGCGACGCCGAAATAATTCCAATAGAAAGAAAGATTCTAAACCAACAAAACCAACAACAAAAAATCCTTGCTGTCCTTGGCTGAGTGTGATTCGAACCTACTTTTAGGTAATACCTACCAATGTGTTTATACTAATTTAGAAACTTGTGGTCGTAGAGTTTATCAAAAGATCAACTAAACGTGTCGATGAGTGCTTTACTCGATATGATTAACAATGAATGTTATCAGGTGACCAAAGTCGAAAACAAGCACTTACTCTATCTTGCCTCTATCACCTTTCATCACATTTCCTCTCCTTGGTCCGCACAATTGAACAGTGTTTCAGTTATCAGCGACACGCTCTTAATCGGACCATATGCGCCTGTTTTGCTATCCGGAGCCGCTCGAATATCCCGGCTGGGTCAGACCAGGCTCGAGTGGCCTCCTCTTGACATGACAGAACGCCGCCCACCCACTGCCGGGTCCCAGGGAGCGATACGGATATGTCAAGGGCACCGCAGAGCACGCAAAGTGGCCACGAACTACAGAAGTGATGCGGTGAAGACGTCTGATACGGGTGTCGGAAGGGACCAGACGTGTCTCTGGTGGGTGGCGCAGCTTTCGGAAGAGCTGCTTACTGCTATTGTGAATCGAGAGGAGCTAGTTGGTGCTAATGTGAGTCGTGATGCATGAACTGAGCGCCGACCACTGTGGAACGTCACAGAAAAACTAATTGGTGCTGCTGTCAATTCCAGTGAGTTGTCGTGGGTCGCCAGCTTGTATAACGGTCACTTCGAGACAGCGATAGCATCTGAGAAACGATGGAGGGGAGCAGCGGCGATGCTGCGACTTCCAGCAGTCTCAGAAACCAGGTTCTGGCCAGCATATGCGGTAAGTTATCACCTGGGAGGTGTCCTTCGATAAAGCGTAGCAACAGCATGCAAAAATGCATTTCCAAACGTAAAAATAGATTAAATAAAAAAAACTCAATGTGCCTCTTCGTTATCATGGACGTCACAAAGTCCCATTGCGTAGACTCCAATCACACTGCCACCTGTTTGGTCTGATGACTGATCTCGCGCCCTCTCTCGACCAGCCACGTACGGCGGTCTGGCCAACGGCCTGTCGGTGGGCTACTCGAGTCCGGCCGGCCCGGACCTGCAGCGCTCCCAGCTGCAGCTGGACGACCCTCAGGTGGCGCTGATCGGCTCCATGATGCCGCTGGGCGCCCTGTTCGGCGGCCTGGCGTGCGGCTGGTGCATGGAGCGACTCGGCCGGCGCACCACCATGCTGCTCGTCAGCGTGCCCAACGTGCTCGGCTGGCTGCTCATCACGTACGCGGCCAGCTTCGGGCCGATCGTGGCCGGCCGACTGCTGGCCGGCTTTGCCACCGGCTGCTGCACGGTGGTGGTGCCCGCCTATGTGGGAGAGGTTTGTGAGCCGCGCGTACGAGGCACCATGGGGGCTGGATTTCAGTTTCAGGCCACGCTCGGCGTGCTTATCGCCTACATAATCGGCAAGTATGTCCACTGGAACTCTCTGGCGATAGCGTGTGCAATCATGGTGGCCGTGTGGGCACCGCTCGCCTGCCTGATCTGCGAGACACCTGTGTGGCTGCTGGAGCACGGCCGCGACGCACAGGCGCTCGAGGCGCTCCAGTGGCTGCGAGGTCCGGACGCCGATGTCGGCGCAGAGCTGAAGTCACTTCGCGAACAGACGGAGCACGGCGCCAGCAACAAGGCGACGGTGATGGACCTCTTCAGCCACGACAACCGGCGGCCGTTCGTCATGGGCATGATGCTGATGCTGCTGCAGCAGCTCAGTGGCGTTAACGCCGTCATTTTCTACACGGTGAACATTTTCGAGGACGCCGGCTCATCGATCGACTCCGACCTGGCCACCATCATCGTAGGCCTGGTGCAGTCGGTGTCGACGTTCGCCGCCGTGGTGCTGGTGGACCGGCTGGGCAGGAAGGTGCTGCTGCTGCTCTCCGACGGCGTCATGGCCGTCTGCCTGCTGGCGCTCGGCGTCTACTTCTACATGGAGAGCGCCGGCACCGCAGACGATCTCGGCTGGCTGCCGCTCGTCTCGCTCATGCTCTATATCTTCGCATTCTCGATTGGACTCGGACCCATTCCGTGGCTGATGATGAGTAAGTACCTGCATCATACAATACTTGTTACTTAATTGTAATCATATTCATTCCTGTTTGAAGAGGAATATCTATTTCCTGTCATTTGGCGAAGCTGTTTTTTCTCGTATATCTATATCTGAATCTTTCTTAAGTAAATATTTAAAATGAGTTAAGGTATGGTATAAGTAGGGTGAAGTCGTATAAGAGTACGCACTTAGTGGATTTCTTGCTCTCATTTGTTTAATATTTGAAGGAAAGAAATCGCAAATAGGGAATATTAAAGTTCATTGAATTAGCCATCAACCCATGGGGCAACGATCCTTCAGTGTAAATGGAAGTGGTCTAAAACTGACATTTTCTGAACCGTTGCACTTGCGTACTCTTACCATATGGGGTGTGTAAGAGTACGCACGCCAGGCGGGTGGAGTACGCAAGCATATGAACACACACCTATGCAGCTTGCGCTGTCCAAATGCTTAACTTCAAACTCAGAAGGCATTTAAGTTAATTCTAGTATCCCAAAAGAAAAATATAAAATAAATCTTTGAAGTCTATAAATCAGGAAATAATCATGTCGTGTGTTTCTTTAAAAAAATGCACAATCAAACAGGAGAAAAACTCGTATTTGGAAGAATTTCGGGTACGCATCTGCATCACAGTGCTCCATTGATGATATACCTACAAAACAAACGTCATTGAGCGATATATTAATAATTATATATTTCTGCATATTCGATTTAATGTATAATTCTGCGTACTCTTACCCTCCTGAACAGTGCGTCCTCTTACCGTACATGCAATTCGCGCACAAAACAACCCCGAAACGTTGTGCAAAACTTCGCAAACAGAATATTGCACTGTACAGTATTTCCCCAGATAACCTCACAAGTTTCCCACAACAATCACGGAAATGTACCTCATCTCAACTGCCAAGTATCAAAATTATTGTACCATATCATAATAATATCATAACGCTCGAAAATAATATTCATCGCCTTAAACTCAACAGCGTCGCCGCTCAACGCCCACGTTCCGTTGGTGACATGCACGCACTGGCGGCTTCATGTCACTTCATGAACTCGACAAACCCGCGTTGCTAAGCAACCGAAACAGCTGATGCGTACTCTTATCGCCCGCGTACTCTTACCCGCCCTTAGGGGAGAGTGGGGTGGGTTGTATCAGTTTTTACACCGAGACCCATAACCTCGTAACTATCCGTGATAAACTCATTATTTCCATACTATCTCCTTCCTTGATTCTTCTGCTTTTTTGTGCAAAGTAACTTTTCCGCTACCTCTACCAGTTTTTCTTCTACGGTCTGCCGAATAGAACAATGTTTTTGATACAACTTGCCCCATGGCTTGGGTGAGTTGTATCACATGGTGGGGTAATTTGTATCACTAGGTATTTCACGTTTCAGGGAGCAGGGACGTCGACACCGGTCCGACTTTTCCGACTAGTCGGACCACTTTTTCGACTAGGCGGTGCCCTGCTGTGGCTCGCGGGGGCCCTGCTGTGGCCGCGGGGGCCCCTGTTGGGGCTCTCGGGGGCCCAGCTGCGGCCACGGGGGCCCCTGCCTAACCTAACCTAACCTAACACCTGGGGGCCCCCACCGGTGGGGGCCCCCCGAGAAAAAGTCGGACCAGTTTTCCTTACGCGTCGACGCCCCTGTCAGGGAGTGTGCTTGCTACTGGTTTTGAACATAACAACAACATTAAATGGGGTTAATACAATGTATATGCTCAAAGGCTTCACTTTTATTAGACCAAACTTAGGTCAATGCAATCCGAACGAAACATCGAAACGAACGAAACATCAACAGACTAGATGCAAAAGTGGCCCGTTAAGAGCAAAGAAGCCAACACATTGTGCCGAAATGGAACGAGTATTGACTAGCTACCTACAAACGCGAGACAGGGCTTAGCTTTCGCGATCAAAAGAAACATACCCATACATACATACATGTTACAACATACCCCACCCGGCTCTGATACAACATGTCCCTAGCTTTCGCGATCAAAAGAAACATACCCATACATACATACATGTTACAACATACCCCACCCGGCTCTGATACAACATGTCCCTCGCCGCCATCTTGGAAAAAAACATCCTCGTGCTCAAAACAGCGGACAGCTGGAGAAATCCATTTTCACTCACGCAGCCTTAGAACCTACCCTCACCACCGCTACGGAGATCTTTCAAATTCGTACACATCTAAATGCCCAAAACACACATTTTCTTGCAACTCATTTTTTTTTAGAATGACATTAAAAAAACATAAAATCGGCTCTCACCTCGAGACGCGTCCACCCAGCCACACGACAGAACAGGAAAGATTGCGCCCGGAAAACCTCGTCGACTGGTCGTGTCACGAGCGCTATCTATTGGATAAGTTTGGCACAATTCGCCCTGATACAACTTGGACATGATACAACTCTCCCCGCTCTCCCCTACCCTATTAAGTATTGGCATAACTTAGGTACAGGATATCCACTACAGCCCACTAGGCGTTGCTAGGAGTCACTATGTATAGGTGAAATCACGGTGTCGGTACGAGTCCCCATAAGCATTCACATATTCCGATTCCGATCAATCCCCCCTTACTATGAATATACGCCAGTGTCCACACTGTTTACCCCGTGCCGCAGGTGAGCTGTTTGCGCCGGAGGTGAAGGGGGCCGCAGGAGGGATCGCCACCGCCTTCAACTGGACCCTGGCCTTCATCGTTACCCTCACGTTCGAGCCGCTCGTCGAGGGCATCACCGAGGCCGGCGTGTTCTGGCTCTTCGCCGCCATCTGCTTCGGAGGCGTCTGCTACGTCACCGTCTTCGCCTACGAGACCAAGGGCAAGACGCTCCAGGAGATTCAGGAACATTTTAGATCCTAGTGACAGACGCGCCTCGATCGTTTAACTTTTTCTGATTGAGAATCTTGCGTAGCCGATTACTATACTTCTGAATAAATGAATGCCATATTGGTACCAAAAGAGCTATTTCAACGTTGTTGCTGCATTTGTCATTGAGATGCTGAGCGATAATACATATAATTATGCAAGCACCCAGCAGTGAAAGGAAATAAACGTCTTTCATCACAGCGAAACGTTTCCTGCACAGCATTGCGAGGTCCACGTGTTATTCTTCACCGTATGTAAAAGGCAGTCACCTTCGATTTATAAGCTGTAGGTACCTATTTATATAGTTTCACTGTCTCCTCTATCATCCAACCAAAGACTGACACGGTTCGCTGTTCGAACACTCATCCCTAGGCCGCATTGGGCCTTTTTCAGCGTCTAACGTATAGCCACGCGCAGTCCCAGTCAGTCAAAGGGTCACTCCGGAGGGACTGGAAGATCTATATGCAGCACTATCTGTAGTGTGCAAAGGCGCACTGTGCTCCTTTCGGAGCTGCGCTGACCTCCGCTGATTATATGGTGGGGCAATGGTCAGTCCCGGCAGGTTAGCCAGCTCAACTCATTTCCTCTCTAGGTGGCAGCACAAACACGAACACCGGTGGAGGTGTAGATGACGCTAGCTAAGGCCTACTCTCCTATCATGCCAAGAGTCCCTCCGATGCTGAAACATCTGTAACCTGCTGGCTGCTGCATGAAATAGTAATGGCAAAATAAGCCTAACCTCACTTCCAGCATGTCCTTATCATCAGTTGAGAATAAGTGAACACCCTTTAGCTTTATGCCACGCGGAAACAACACTTCAAAGTAAAGTCCAGTCTCTTTGGTTGAAGTTAGGTCGGACAAGGTACTGATGAAAAGTACTTATATTTTTGACGCTAGATGGCAGGATCATCAAACGCCTGAAAGTAGACTGTGCCGCAAGGTCCGGCCACACCGAACGCCTGAAGGTTAGACTGTACCGCAAGGTTCGGCCAATGCCAGCCCCCACGGCGCGTGGCGACGCGAGCGTCTCTTCATCCCGGATACGGGCTTTCAGCACATCGCATATTCAATAGAAAAACACAATTCTAAAGAATAGTGTTTGTCTAATGAAGAAACAACCTTCGGGTACACAAGACCGTGTCTGACCTTGTCTTGTGCCAAGATCAACTCGGTGGCAGATCAAATTGAATCCTTCGGGGGTTGGTAGGGAAACGGGCAGTCAACTTCACACGCTGCGATCAATGTTGGTGCCGGCCAGACTGGACCTATCGTAAGGTCCTATGTCGTATGGTAACGTTAGACTCACTACTCACTACCAGCTTTCCGTCACTGTCACCGGTAGTTGGCTACACTACACATGGCGTGATATGGGACTGGGCTAGAATGGACTAGAATTCACACGCGGCACACGGTGCGCGATTTTCTCAGAGAAAACATTGCACGGAGTAAAAGTTTATTGTAGACTGTAGTTGGTGCTAATTTCTTTCAAATATTGTAGATAGACGGCAGCACATTAATTGAACTTATGACCATTGCCTAACGATCTGTTTAATTCGATCGCTCAAGCCAAACAATTAATGGAAGCCTGACAAGTCGATTCAGAGCGGAGGTGCGCCCCATATTTTACCATTTGCAGTCCGTTCGACGGAAGATCGAACTATCTAGCTCACAGTCACGCTATTCTCGGTGGCTTGCGCCGTCGTGGAATACGGCTGAGTGGTTTCCGGCGGCTCTGTCGTGGTGACGAGCTGGTCCTCCGTCTGGCAGACGAAGCGCAGGTAGCTGACGATGCAGTCGCCGTCCCTCCAGCCGTCCGTCCCGCCGCGCTGCAGGTAGGCGCAGCGCTCCCCGTCCCCTCGCGGCTGGCCGGCCGCCCAGTCGTGCCAGTAGTACGGCGTCCCGTCTGACCACTGCCAGCCGGCGCTCTCATTGGGCCGGCGCAGTCCCAGCCAGCCGCCGGTGCCGTTCAGCACCTGCTCGGCCACAAAGGCCGCCACCTGCAGGTCGTGCACGGAGACGTGCCGCGAGCCGGGCGCCTGCAGCTCGCACACGCTGGCCACGGAGCGCCACTCGAGAGGGAACGGCGAGGCCCAGTAGCATTGGTCGCGGTACAGCAGCCACTGCGGGGAGGGGCAGACAGCGCCGGCGGTGGCCAGCGCGGCGCTCAGGGTCACCACACGCAGAGCCATAGAGAGAGGACAGAGTGGGAGACGGTCAGGGAGTCAGCCTTCTGACCTGGTCTGACCGACAGTCGAGTGATCAGTGGGCGTTAGCCTTCGGTGATTCGAAGTGGTCAAGATAATTGTGACCGGCGTCTATCAGCCCCCTCCGAGCAGCGGGTACGACACACGCCGGTCACAGCCCGTGCACCGGCGCCCGACCGGCACCGGTCTATCGGCCATTAGGATCGGATCAACAGGCGAGCTTTGTGGGCTGCTCAAGAGCAATTTACGAACCTGCAGTATCGGTAAATGCAACAGACAAGCCATTCTGCGAAGCCATTACCTCTGAGCTCTCGAAAAGCTGGATAAATGCCAGCTGTCAAGTACATTGAATTGGAGACGAGAACTGCAATTGCATCCCGTCGCTTCGACAAAAACATCCAATTACCTACACAAACAACAGCGCAGACGCTAAAGCGTCTGTACCGCAGTACTCTGCAATAATAGGTATACCGATATACCCTAATTGTGATATGCCTATTAGAGACAAGAATACAGACCTCCCATATCGGCTATCACATATAAGCATCATTGGCCGATATTATCAAGAGCTATTTCAGCACTCCTTTATTAGTCACGACGCACAATATCTCGAGTGTTGGCGAGGTTTGTCTCCGTAGTTGTCGTAGTTAAAAGTAGCATAAAACTACACAGATATCAATGCTGACCACATCGGTCCATTTACTCCGTCAGTGGTCTCGGTGGGCTCGCAGTTGATAATACTTAATTAAACCCTAGCGCTCTCCAGCCACGCTAGCGGTCCCAGCATCCCCCGACCCTCATTATCAGCGGCCCGGCAGTGGCTGACCTCACCACTAACATCAGCGACCCCAGCGGTGCCCCGTCTGATGAATGTGGTTCCAGCGGGCCGGACCGACCGGGCGGTCCAGCATCGATCGTCGACCGACGTGGCACCCGGCGCCGCCCATCGATTCCCAGCGCCGCCGCCGCCGCCGCCGCCGCCGCCGCCACTCTCCCAGCTGAGACGCCGGCGGCGGCGGCGGGTCACGGATAGAGAGCTCGGCTCCCTGGCGATACAGGGGCGTGGCGCGGGCACGCTGCACGGAAACGAAAGCGGTCGGTCAGCCGTGGACAGCCGTGAGCCGACGGTGCCAGTGAGAAGGGGCGGACGAGGGTGGAACGAGTGTCGGCGGGTGGTGAGAAGCGGCACTGTGGTGTGGTGTGGTCGCGGCGAGGGAGGCGATTCACGGTGAGAGCAGGGCTGTAGGGATTGGCAAGCCTCGCCGACGATCGTCTGAGCAAGAAAACAGAGGTTCTGCTAGTGAGGACGGTTCTGGAAAGACAGACTGAGGACCGGCCGGCGGCGGGTTTCGACCAGCTTCGCACTTGGTGGGAGCGGGTCGTCCAAGCATCCAGCTCCTGATCCAGCTCTCAGCAGGTGTCTGGCCCTGTTTCGCGCAGCAGGGGCAGCCACTCGGCCCGACCATGAGCTCGGCCGAGGGCCCGCGGATCAGCGTGAGCGGCTCGGCGCCGGCCCGCTCGCCGAGCCGCGAGTCGCTGCGAACCGACACCAGCCTGGCCACCGTGCTCTCCGGCGAGATGGTGCGGCTCGGCCTGCGGATGCCGGGCGCCTCACGCGGCCCGTCTCCGGGCCCCGGCGCGCGGCTGCGGGTGCCCGGCGGCGGGCCGGGCCGCGCGCCGGGCACCGACGCCTGGTGTGAGGACGAGGCCGACCTGCTGCGCTCCTGCGGTCTCCTCAGCCGCATGCTGGGCATGTCCAAGAGCTTCAGCACGGGCGACATCGCGCGCCTGGAGGAGCCGGAGCCGGTGAGGAGGGCGGTCAGCCAGGCGGCGCTGCTCGGACTGCGCACGGAGCTGGCCGCCGGCCGGCTCGACCAGGCCAGCCGCTCGTGCAGCACCTGGGTGGCTGTGGGGGACCTGGCCTCCACCTCCCAGCTGCCCTCGCCGCAGGGGCGCCAGCAGACGGCCGCCGGCGGGGCCGGACAGTCGCCCTTCTCCGCCGCCGACCTCATACGGGCCGTCAACAAAAAGGTGCGTATCTACGTGCACGATAACAATTAACCAATAGAAAGAAAACACGGCCCACGTGCCGTCTATGTAACAATGATGTCCTCACGTAAACACATACGGAAAACGCATTAGCCAAAGACACGCAATCAACTGACTAGACACAATTGAGCGTAGCAACGCGGGCCATTTGCGGGCTTTTCGCGCACGGCACTGGTAGCACGCAGTAAGACGGTTTATCGTCATCAAAAACTGAATTTCTTCCAACACTGCACTTTCTGTGATACAAACAAAAGGCATTTTCTCATGCCTCCTATTCGATCAAGCGTAAAAACTGACATTATTTATGCTAACCATGACCATTTTAAACATTCACGGTCACTAAATCGTAAGAAACACACGGTAATTGCGATGAACGGCGCTATGCTGGTCGTTTTCTCCCCTCGGTAGCGGACAGGGCAGGTCCATTTCGCCGACGTATTTGCTCAGCGGCTCCGCAAACAATCGGGTCCATCCGCTACTGGTGCGGGGCACGCACGTCAACAGTGGCCCTCCCGACTGTGATACAGAGAGCAGTCACACGCGCAGTGGATATCACACGGGTGTCTGACGGTGATTGATCAGACAATCACTGTCAGTAGTCTGTACTGGCCGCCCGGGCCGGATCAGTCGAGCGAGGAGGAAAGCTTAGCGGTGGAATGTAGAGACCGTGCCACGTATAAATTCTAGACTACGGACAGTTATCCAAGCACCGTCCATGGTCCACCTATAGTCGTAACTACAGCTAACACTGGGATTCATCTATATAAAAGACATCAGACGGCATTGTAAGTCACCTTAACCCTCGCCCTGGCAGGGCATTTTTCATAACACGGCTTGGCAGGGGGGGGGGGGTCGATGCGACCCCCCCCTCGCGATTGGCTCCTATGGCACCTAGAAACACCAAAGTTGGTAGGTAGGTGGGCCCCCTGGAGTCCTCGCCCCTGTGCAAATTTGGTTGCTCTAGGCCAACATTTAGGGGGGTTTGGGGGGTATAAATGTGAAAATTTCGCTAAAAACAGGTCAAAAGCTTTTCGCTTATAACTTTTCATCTAATTAAGATAGCGCAAAAATAAAAGCACCAGTGAACTCAGCACGTCAAGTCGCGTCGAATGATATACTTTTTAACCTGCTTAAGTGTACTTAAAGTTTTCTTAAATTTTAAGTAAACTTAAATTAATAAATTAAGTTCAAGTTAACCAAATTGCATCATATCGCATATCATTCGATTCGGCTGATCACTAGGATAGGAAAGGAACACAATGATACCATTTTTTAAGCTCTAGCGTCATTATGTGCCAAGTTATTGGCAAAAACGTCATTTGACCTCAGTTGACCTCATTTGACCTGACCCATGGATAAGTACACCAGACAAAGAAGCACCAAGTGACCTGCTGTTAAGTACTGTGGTTTCAAAGCACAAAAGTGATAGAACGAAGCGGATATCTCAAGTATTTTCCGAATTTAGTATTTTCCCATAGGCTTAACATTACGACGTAATGACCTCTAACTGACCTCAGGTCAGTGACCTCAAAAAACCCGAACTATATGTTATACAACTCGGTGAACTTGGCACATCCTGAAAGTTTGAAGGAAATCAGTCCAAAACTGTGAGTTGGACAGGTGCAAAAAGAAAATTGAAACTTGACCATGACCTTGTACCGGTTTTTCTGACCTGGTGACCTGACCCAAGGTCACCCGGACCTGAAATTTTCAGGTCATATGTAAAAAGGTTGCCCCATAGGCTGTGCCAACTTTGGCGGCGCTGCGCGCCGCCGTTTTTACGCTATCTTCGAAAAACCTTAGGGGGGGGGGGTCGCATCGACCCCTGAGGGCGAGGTCGAGACTAGAGACGGTCAGGCGGACTCAGATTCAAATAAATAGGATTCAAAAGTTGGCTCAGACCGATTTCTCACCTACACTGCCGTCTTACTAAAGGCATATCGCTCCAAAGGTAAAGATGGCCGCATCTCTGTCGGTACGCTTACTTACGGTTACGCTTAATAACAGGCAGAGACGGTATCTAGTATCTCTATCTACTACCTTATGCTTTTCATCGAGAATGAGACTTTCAACATTTTCATTCTTCCAGGCTGCAACGTTGTTCGTTTTAATTTGGTTTCGCTGGGGAGCCTGCTCGGTCTAAATATATGACCATTGTAAGACCATAAAACTGGATTAAACGTAAGCCGAGTTAGGCCCTGGAGACCCACACGACGCTGAAAGCGCCCGACCTCATGGGCAGGCTCCCAAGACCAGTCACCAGGGCGGCCACTCCATGGGTTCACCAAAGAAAAGAAAGAACGTTTCAGACCAAACAAGTGTTGTCGGAAGCAGATGCTTGTTCGGGTAGCGGGTTGAATCTGAGGCGATTATAGCCACGGATCTTGAGCCCAAACTGTGAAACCCATGAGTTGCCACAGTAATAGATGGTGCAGTATTTTATCTGAGGCTCTCAATACCCGATCCGCCATCCTCGACGGAGGCCAAACCAGCTGAAACGTTTCGATTTGACTGCTCCTGACTGGACCAGTAACAACTATTACCTAATCGGTCTATTTACTGTCGTCGTTGACAGGTCCTACACGCCTACCGCGACCGGTCTGACTGAGAGTGACAATCCATCATAGGTGACCGAACACTTGAACAGTCTCAAGTAGCCGCTCTGGCTGCCCTAGTTCAGTGACCAGTTCGGCTGACTCAGAGACCAATCTGGCTCAGCCTGTTTGCTGTCTGTGACCTGTCAGATTGCAGCTCATCCCTTTAACCAGCCCATCACCCCTAGCAACCGGTGTGGCCGCCCTCAGTGCCAACGACAGGCCCCCCGGCCACAGATGGTCATTGACGTCATCGCTGTCCGAGCTGTCGACCGTTCGGGGTCTCATATCGGCGGCGCGGTGCCGGCGGCCACGCCCGGGCCGGCTGCACCTATTCCTGGCGCTCGGAGAGGGCGCGCGGGCGGGTCTGCAGCTGCTCTGTACGGCGAACTGTAGCCGTCACCGGCCACCGGCACTGGACAGTATTTCTGTCGGACCCGGGCCGGGCCGGGACCACCTACCAGGCGCTGCACTGGTGTCAGGGGCACGCCCGACTTAACCCGCGCCCTGGTGGGGTCTGTTTATAACGCGATCTGGTGGGGGAGGGGCTATTTTTTGCCCCCCCCCCCTTGTATCTCCGAAACTACTGGACGGATCCGCAAAATTCAAACGGCGTTCGAAAGGCCTGTCAAATTTGTCGAAGGAAACCAAATTTCATTGACCTCAGGGTCACCGATGACGTCACAGGTCAGGTCAAAGATGAAATGTTTCACCGTTAACGGGTCTTCTAAGGAATGCGCTATAACACCGAAGAAAACGCATTTTGTCGAGAATCAGCGGTAGGGCGTCAGTTGCCTAGTAGATATGTTGCTATTAGAGGTCACTGGCAATACCAGGTCAGGTCACAGGTCAGGTCACCAAGGGTCACAGGTCAGGTCACATGAGCCCAACTTTACTAAGGTTGTGTGATACATGTTTTATGGCCAATTTTTCATTTCCAACTCAATGGTGTTGGTTATAAGACTATCAGGTACGGCTTAGGTCACTTTCTGGTGAAGTTCAGGCCAAGGTCAGGTCAAGGTCAGGCCAAAAAAGGTCAAATTTTAAAGTTGATAGTTTTGCATAAAATGGGTATTGATTCGATGCAACTCGTCACGCGGAGTCTAATGGTGGTCTTTGTTTTGCGCTACGGGGTCTAGAATTGCTAAAAATTGAGTTTGAAAATTTGACGTCATCAATTTTGAACAGTTTTTTCGCTATAACTTCGCCAAAAAAAGAGGTATCAATCTCACATTTGGTATGTGGATGGAAGGCGGTAAGGACTATCACATATATTCCGGTTTTTGCGAAATTCAAAAAACTTTTTGGATTTTTTGATTATTATATCCAAAAAATCTATTTTTTGATTTTTGGGGGTCAAAATCCAAAAATTTCAAAAATCCGAGATAACAGTTTTGTAGCCCTGTCCAATCTACAGCTTTTATGTCTTTATCATTTTCTGTATTTGCAAAGCTATAGGCCTGACAGCTCTTTCCGCGAAACCCTTTTTTTTGGGTCGAAAACGGCAGAACATGACGTCACTCTGACGTCATTTCCGGCCAACCTATCATAGCCTTTGGAAAATTTTTTGGTCACAATGTGTAAAATTGATGTCCGGGAGGGTACTGAAAGTTTGGTGACGATCGGCGCAGCGGTTCTGGAGATATATCGAAAAGTCTGGAGGGGGGGCAAAAAATAGCCCCCCCCACCAGGTCGCGGGTTAAACTTGGACAAAGATCGGCATCAGTTAATCGAAATTTGTCCACCAGCGGACGGATCCTGCTCAAAGGTGGTCGTTGTTTGTCTATGTTTGGCCTGAAGCGGAAACTGGGGCGATAATGTTGGGGTCAGACACTAATGCGATTATCCGCAGGGTCAATTGACTATTGCCAAATTCCATTAGTGTAACTCTCGGCTGACGATGTCGCTCCGCTATGCATTTAGGGAATTATCACGCTTCTGGCAATAATAGACAGTGTCATTGATGTTGTTTTTGTTGGGTTATGCTCTTTCGGTCTAGCGAGACCATTTCAGTGTCGGAAGGATGACAGGAATTAGCGGGAGACCTGGGTCTGAACGGGCACCCCAATGAGTCGTCAGGGCTGAGTCCATCCAGTCGACAGGCCGCCCAGCCCCCTAGACACAGCACCCGGCCACCGGCGTGCTCCTAGGGGAGCTTCCCGCATGGGATAAAGCTGCCCATCTAGCTCAGAGCAAGGGGTTAAAGCATGGAAAAGGTTTCGGCTGTCCTGAGGATGAACTGACGGAACCTTGAATGCCATTGCCCCAGTGTTTGGTTGCTGACGGGATGCCGTGACCCTTCTATCCTGCCAGTGCTGTTCGAGGACTCAAACTGACGCTCCACTACTAATCTCGACTGACTATCCTGTCAGCGCCGTGTGCTCGACTGACTATGAACCAACTGACGTCTCATCACCACTGTGTGCTGTCTGCTGGCCCCACTCGTCACAACCCTGCGCCGCCCCATATGGCGTCCCACCCCGCCGTGTTCCGACCCCGACTGACGTTCTGTCACTGCCGTGTCACCAGGTGCGTCAGAACTACATCCGGCGCCGGCTGCACATCACATTCAACGCGCTGAACCGGCTCTCACAGAGCGAGTTCAACCTGGAGCAGCTGTTCAGTACTGGAGTCCTGCCTCCCTTCGGCGTCCCGACGGTGACGACGGGAGACAGCAGCGCCGGTCGACCGGCCGAGCCGCCGCCGCCGCCCACCGCCGTACCGGCCGCCAAGACGGCGCCGAGAGCCGCCCAGCCGGGGGCGGGGGCGGGGGCGGGGGCGGCCGCGCAGCCGGGAGTCACTTTCCGAGACGTGGACCGACAGCGGGGTCGGCCGCTGACCCGCTACCAGCGCAACATGATGGTCTTCAACTGGCTGCACACGCTGGACGAGAACAGTCTGGAGGTCACGTAGTAGTGACACGTCCCGAGTCTGGGCAGGCGTTGATTCCCCTGGTCGGCAGGAAGCCAGAAAAGTGCTACTCCGAGGGAGGATAGCCAGCGTGGCGTCACCGCTGCCTCGGCGCGGGTGGGGTACTCCCCGCTGGTTCAGGGGAGGGAGGAGTGCCTCTAACAGAGGTGGGAGCCTAGGGTGAGACTGACGCGTCCACCGGCCGGTCGGAAGGGTGCGCCGTCACCAGTTGTCGCGCCCCTCGCCTAGCTACGTCCGACTCCTCCAAGGAGCCGTCCTTCAGTTGTGCTTTCTGAGTTGGGAATGGCGTGGTCCGGTTCTGTTTTGCTACATAATGTGCTTGGAAGATGAGAATATCGATGGATATTATGTCGTGAAGTAAAAACATATTGTTAATGCTTATCAAATGTTCTTTAGTAGTCAATTGAAAGTCAAAAGTATGAGTGTTATATATTGAAAATAGAAAACCTATAAAGTTTCATGAATGAGAGAGACGCTAAGTAGTACGAGTTGGAATGACATAACATTTGTTTTATGGCTTGATGCTATATGTCCAAGTGATTCACTCGACAGACAGCAAATGCAAGACGCTTCATACTTTATAACCTAGATAACGCAACGCAGGCATCGATTCACTACAGCAGAGCTCGAGTCCTTCCAATGAATCGCCATCCAGCATTGAACCGGTTATCACAGATTTTCAGGTCACACCACAACTTGCTACCATTGAAGCAAACGGGTCTACTCACACGGCACAAACTGCATTGCCATAGGACGCAAACATCAAGGATCACAACGAAGTTCAAACGCACCTTTGCGACAAACACCAGTCGGCGGTCTTTGGCAGCCCCGTCCACCTTGGTTCTCATAGTCATAACAGTGTGGTCAATGGTCAGTGACTTCTCAGCCTCCCAATTTCACCCCCGTCCACCGTCATTCGATGATGATGAATTGGGGGTTTAGGGCGCCCAGACTGCGTTGGTCATCGGCGCCTATCCACTGCCATTCCATTCCCACGTATGCCTCATACGCGGTCATTCGGCTCCCCGTCCATCACCGTTCTGTGCCCTCCACTACCTTTCCGCTCCCTCGTTTGTCTCCTATCACTCCGATCCCTCGGCCCACTAGCTAACGCCTCCTCTGACGGCTACCTGGCTCCGCCGGTGCCGAAGCGCCTGTTCCAGTCGACGTACATCTGCAGGTCCTCCTGCGACACACTGGCTCGAATGTTGGCCAGCGCAGCCACAAAGTCGTCGTAGATCAGCGGCCGGACCTGCCGCACGCACCAAATGGTCAGATGAAATCTGTGGGGCTAGGGACGAGAGGTGGAACGCATGGGACGAGATACTACCCATTCATAGTAAAGTATGTTTCCACAGAGCAGTGACATACTTGCCATTCAAAATTCAAATACAGCGTTGGGAATTGAAATACAGCGAGCCACCGCAAATTTTCACGGGCGACAGCACGACACTCACTCTAATGGCAAAATAGACGGGAATTAGACAGTAAATTAAGAAAACAGAAAATAAAATAAACTTAATGAAAATAGAAAATATTCGAAGCGAAACGTATGGTTGATTCAACTGACACACGGGCAGCTCGGTTACAGATCAGACGCCACACCGCCTCCCTCGGCCCCGTGTGGCCTCATTGGTACACCAGCAGTGGAGTGGCGCTCCGACCCGGGGATATCTAATAACGCGCGCGCGATCGGCGCATTCTGGCCGCGTCTCGCGGTGGATATCCGACCCATCGGTGGTGCGGCCGGCTCTGAATGGTCTGTATAATCTGACCGGCGACCGAGCCGTTTCCAAGGAGGCTACAATCAATAACAGTCGCGGCCGACCGAGTATAGGGGAGGTGCAAACCAAAGCGGGGTACATCAGACAGCTTTCACCGCACCATCAGGCCCTGAGTCGCTCCCATCGGTCCCTAACTCTCTACCGCCTCGATCGGGACCGGGGTGCACTTGACAGTCTAATCTTTCTTAATTAGCGCCGGGGCATGCTAATGATAGTTCTTACTGCCACCCTCGAGAACGAGACTCCAGAATGTCCCCCGCGCGACTCAAAACTAGACGGACCCCACGGCCCCGATGGAGACCGAGGCATGAGGACAACTCAGTCTCATATACCCTGCCTCCTCCTCCTGACCATCAGCCGGGAGTCAGGCAGACGCCTCTCGCCACTGGATATCTGCGGCACGCCAGACGGCTCGCTCCCGGCCTGATTTACATTGCATATCTGGTAATGATGCAATCTAACTCAGCCAGCGGCGACCCAGAATATTCGCTGTGGACCCGGCCGCCTCCGAGTTCGGACCCATCCGAGACGACGGTCAAACGCTTCGGCAGCTATAAAATTTAGATACGGTCTCATATAGACGGCGAGACAGGCCCAACTCGGCAGCATAACTTGGGCTGTTGACGTTGTTCGGTCATGTTCCGAAGTTCGGTGTCTATTTTCGTATAGCATAGGCACCGTCCGTCTGCACGCGACTCTCTCAGCGGTTCCTCCATCCTCCCGACTTGCAGACCCTCTCCCCTATCTACGTATTCCCTGAATCCTGACCTGTTCGGGGGTGATGTCGTGGATCTGGTCGGGCCCGATGCAGCGGATGGGGCCCAGCGCCGCCTCTCGGCACAGGTTGGCCACGTCCGCCCCCGAGTAGCCGTCGGTATCGGCGGCCACTGCGTCCAGCTGCTCGCCGCTCAGCTGGTGTCTCTGCGAGCTCAGCAGACGCTCCACAATCTGTCTGCGCGCGGCGGCGTCCGGCAGCGGCACGTACAGCCGCTTCACCAGCCGGCGCCGGGCCGCCTCGTCCAGCTCCTGAGGCCGGTTAGTGGCGCCGACAACCAGCAGACGGTCCTCGCCGCTGGTCCCCGCGCCGTCCTGCGAAAACACAGGGAGGTGAGGGACTACCAGTAAACATATAATCTTGGTCGTTAGTCCTCGTCCCCTTCTAAGGCACACATGGGGCGTGAGGGGCCAGAAACAACACGAATGTCCCCACTGTTTCCTGGGACATCATAAAAATACACTGTTATTTCCAAAGCAATCGATAAAAAGTGTGAATCGATTCAGGACAATGATAGGGGCACAGTTGTTGAATTCGTCCACGTTGATTCTTATACGCATGGGTAGAAAAGTTGAGGCAAAAATGGAAACCAGTCTAGGAAATTAATGGCTCCAAACGGTTCGGATTTAGAACGGCTCCACTCCAACCATGTTGAACAGCCGTCGTTAAATATCAACCGGTGGTTCTGGCCTCCAGTCTTCTGTTATCCGCCGGCTACCAGTGTCACGAGCACGACTGCAGTGTCCTTCCCAAACTCCGACCCTCCCCGGCTCAGATTCCCACCGAGGACCGCCCGTACCTAAGAGCCCCTCCCTCAGGAAGGGCACCCCTAGTCCACCCACGTAGCTAGCTCACTGGACAGCACCCCAACCCTTCACACCCACCCCAGCACACCCGGGGCTTCCGTGTCGCCACCTCTCGGGGCCCGGAAGCCACGGCCGAGTGAAGACCGCGCCCGCCGAGCACGCGATGAGGAGGGCCTGGAGGCCCGGAGGGCCTGTGTCGAAGTCAACGGCACGAAGAGTGGCGAGCGCGTGTACAGGGCGGGCCTGCCGCAAGGCAGTGTCCTCTCTCCGACCCTGTTTCTGTTATGGTCGGCGCCGCTCGTAGCAACGCTCAAGACCCTGCCCGGCACAACCCCATTCATGTTCGCCGATGACACCTCGACGCTCTGCGCCGGCAACTCCATCGCCGTGGCCCGGGACCGGGCGCAGCTGGCGGCCAACACGCTCGTGAAGTGGGCCCGCCGGAGTAAGATGGAGGTCGCGGGTCAGAAGACGCAGCTGCTCGTCCTCTCCCAGAACCCCCGAGACGCCGTCGACTGTCACATCCACGTGGCGGGTCAACTGGTGGAAGGGGGACCTGAGCTGAAACTTCTGGGAGTGACGCTAGACAGGACGCTGAGCTTCGGCCCGCACTGCAGAAGTCTCCGTCGGCGCGTCCGGCCCCGAGCGGCCCAACTCCGACGTCTCACCGGCCGCAGCTGGGGGTTGCAAGAACAGCAGCTGCGCGCCGTCGCAAACGGCTACGTGCGCGGCGCGATAGAGCACGCGGCTGCTGCCTGGCTGCCGGCAGTGTCCAAGTCCAACATCGAGATCCTGGAGCGGGAGATGCGCGCCGTGGCGAGGATCGTCACGGGCTGCATACACTCCGCACCACACCACGGTGTGACGGCCGAGGCTGGCATGCTGCCTGTCGCGGCACGACGTACTGCGCTAGCGGCGCGTATGTTCGCGAAGGCTGCCGCGCTCCCGCCAGAGGACCCCCTCCGAGCGGTCGCCATGGCTGACCCCCCTCAGCGCCTCAAGCTGGTCACGGGGTGGCGCCAAGTAGGCCGGGAGGCCCTGCGGGAGCTACGGGTCGAGCTGCCGGTTGAGGCCCTACTACCAGAGCGACCGCCACCGTGGACGCCCACCGGCAAGATCACCTTCAACCTGAGCATTGGCGCGCTGCCCGCCGGTGCGGCGAGGTCCACGAAGAGAGACGCGGCGCTCCATCACCTGGCGTCCATGACGCAGTGCGCGACGTGGGCGTGGACCGACGGCTCGTCGAGCGGCGGGATCCTCCGCGGGGGGGCTGGCGCCCTCATCGTCGGAGCTGATGACAGCCGCACCGAGCTCCGTGTCCCAGCGGGCACACTCTGCTCCAGCTTTCGAGCGGAGATGGTCGCCCTGCAGGTGACGCTGGACCACATCCTGGAACACCAGCGGGACGCACCAGAACCAGTCGTTATATGTACCGACTCGCTGTCGGCGATAGCGGCGCTGAGAGAGGGTCCGTCGGCACAGCGCTCGGCCAGAGGCGCTGCCATATGGAAGCAGCTACTGGAGCTCACCGCCGGAGACCGAACGGTCACCCTCCAGTGGGTTCCATCCCACTGCGGGATCCCAGAGAACGAGTCCGCCGACGCCCTGGCAAACGAGGCTGCGACGCTGGCACAAGAAGACGTCATGCTCGATGTAGACACCATCTACCGAGCGGCAGTCCGCACCGCCAGAGACCGCGCCGCAAGGGACAGGCCGACATACCCGGACCCCGACCGCAAAGCCGCAACGGGGTGGTACAGAGAGCTTATGGGTGCAAGATGGCCACCACCTCTCACCAACATGGACAGGACGACAGCAGTAGACGTCCACCAGATCCGCACTGGGCGCTGGAGCGGCTCGGCGCAGTTTCTCCATTCCATCGGACGAAACCCATCTGCGGACTGCCCACAGTGCAGGAACCTCGACTGCCCTGCAGCTCGTTGCCCGCTGTGCGGCGAGCAAGCCGACACACCTCGACACATCCTGCTGACCTGCCCGGGACTGATGGGGGTTCGCCTCAGAATCCCGGCGGTCGGCAACATACTGCCGACGGTGGAGGAGGTCAGGCGCGGCGACACGGTGGCGGCCCTGGTGGCCGCCTTCAGGGCCCTCCAGAGCTGAAGCTACACCGCGGCTCTGCCGCGGATGGAGGGAAAACCAACAACAACAACAACAACAGCACGCGATGACCCCCCCCCCTTTCCGCCACACCCTCCCTAGCCGCCCGTCACGTACCAACTGCACGAGGAACTCTGTCTTGATGCGCCGCGAGCTCTCGTGTTCCGTCTCGGAGCGTTGAGAGAGGAGAGAGTCGATCTCGTCGATAAACACCACTGCCGGCTGGTGGCATCTGCAGGGACAGGAGCGATGAGATGAAAATAAACCGGGATACGCTCATGACATAGATCGTTGACGACGAGACGAGATTGTGTGAAAATGGATGTTTTACCATAGAAAACGATTTGCAATACACTGTTCATACATGAACTGGGGACCAATTTATTGGTATTGTATAACAACAGCGAAGAGTCAGCCTAGCTACTTAAAGGTAGACTGCCACCTTTTTTCCACAAAACGGTTTTCACTAGAGCTGAGCCACCTATGTCCCAGACTGAAGTCGGTTTTCCGAAATTCGAACCCGTTTGCGAGAAATCGGAGACAAAGTTCAGTTTGATGCCATTTTTTTAGTCCAAGAAAACCGACATCTCTACTGTTTATCGATAACTTTGAAACATGAATTTTCTTATCTTTTGGTAAATATATGTCAAAACTTTGATTGTTTCGAGATCAGAGAAGAATTTTGAAGTGTCAAAATAAAAGTTAAACTTGTATATTCAGTAGTTCATTTTTTCCAAAAAAGTGTGGGAAATGGGGTTTAACATGGGCCAGACCCTGTAGGGATCATCTATGCGATTTGTCATTTCATATTGTCATTTTCATTTATATTGTCACCGCTTTATTAATCAATCTGTTACCTGTTGTCAATTGCGCGTCAAGTTTGTTTGCCATTTGTAAACCGGCCTGCCGCTGGCCTCAACCTTCCTAGTAACCGCTGTGCCATACGCTATAGAACGTGTCGTACGGCGGCACCCCTGAGGCGGCCGCTGCCCGTACGTTTAGGAGCCCATTGTCGTGACGTCATGACTGTGAGCAAAGGTCGCGGTAGGGGCTCTCCCGGCAGCCGGACGGTGACTCATACGTTAAGCTTGTCTCTCGCCGCGCCTGCGGGCATATTGGTAGTACTAGGGACGGCCAGCATGTGACCGCGGTTTTCGGCGACATTGTCAATTCGTTCCTCGACTCTGCTGTTCGCTGCAAGACCAATACACATAGAAAACGGCTCGGGCATTTGGAGAAGAGCGGCTACTCTGAGGCGAGGGAAGAACACGGAGATTCACACAAACGACCTGACTAGGTTGCACCGGCCACAGTCGACCGAGGTGGGCTTCCGCGCCCTTAAAGACGCCTCTGACTGGCCATTGCGCTGACACCCTGGTCGGACCACGGTCATTGATCGGACCCTGCCACTGGTTCGTGCTCAGGCTGCCTTAGCGGGTAGACCTGCTCGACCAGACGCCCCACTGGTGGGCGAGTGCTCGGTTCCGACTTTCACCGCCGGTCCAACAGCGTTCTGCTGGTTCCCGCCGATCCGGTTACGACACCGCAAGTGCCGTACCGACTCGGGCGTCCCAGGTGGGCGTAACGGTTACCACACCAGTTCGCGACCCCCAGGCTCTGTCAGCCGTCGTACGGCTCTCGGACGGACACTCTAATAGATCAGCCACAGATCAATAGGTTGTCACAGACCGTCCGTCCAGCCACGCGCTACCCACAGCGCAGTACGACAATTGGTGACCCCGACGTGATCTCCGTTGTTCAACCTTAGCCTCTCGTCATGCCGGCGGACAGCGCACAGTCCGGCGCCGCAGCTCAAGACCCAGCCAGCGTTCCAGCTTCAGCCTCCGAGTCAACTCATCGGCCCATGGCTAGCTTCCGGCTACCACCATACTCTCCGGAAGAGCCCGACCTGTGGCTACTGCAGGTGCAGTGCGCTTTCGACGTCAGCGGGGTCGACTCCGACGAGCTGAGGTTTAAGCTCCTCGTCGCAAACCTCCCCGCCAACATCGCCGTCCAGGTCAAGGACGTCATCCGGTCATCTCGGTCTTTCGACGTGCTGTGCGCGGCGCTCCAAGCCCGCCTGGCACAGTCACGCGCCGACCGACTACAAGCCCTGCTCGGCCGCCAGCAGCTCGGCGATCAGAAGCCGACGGCGCTGTTGCGCTCAATGCGCAACGAGCTAGCCGCAGCCGGGGACGCCCCGGTTGATACGGAGCTTTTCCGTACCCTCTTTCAACAACGGCTACCGCAGCCCGTCCGTGCTGCCCTCGCCCTCCTGCCAGCCGACAGCACGCTTGACGCACTGGCAGAAGCGGCCGACCGGTATCTGGAAGCTAGCGGACCGGACCCACGGCTATCAGCGATCGCGGCACAGCCGTACACACAGCCGGCACCGCCCATCGCTGCTGCAGTGACAGCCCCAGCGCCAGTTGCAACCCCTGCGCTGGACACCGTCATCGCCTCCCTGGTCGCTAAGATGGAGCGCCTGGAGGCCAGTAACCGACGACTTGAGGACGCCGTGCGGCGCGACCGCAGCCGTTCCCGGCCGCGCCAGGCGTCTCGCCAGTCACGCCGCCCGTCACCGGCTCGTCCTTCAACGCCGCCGCACGACGACACGCTGTGTTGGTACCACCAGCGATTCGGCGCCCAAGCGCGCCGATGCAAGTTGCCGTGCTCCTGGATCGCCTCGGAAAACTGAGGCGCCCCGTGCTAATGGCGCAAAGCACGGGCGCCCCTCCTGCCGCGCCACTACTCTTCGTGAGGGACACGGAGACGGACCGGCAATTTCTAGTCGACACCGGGGCGCAGGTCAGCGTGCTGCCTCGCCGCTGCCTGCCCAACGGGTCTACGCTGACCCCTGCTCCTGTCGGCCAGCAGCTCGTCGCGGCAAACGGCTCACCGATCGCGGTGCACGGCACCTGCCTGCTGGACGTCACCTTGAGTCAGCAGCACCGCCTGAAACATCGATTCTTCGTCACTGACGTCACCACACCCATCTTGGGCACCGACTTCCTGGCCGCACATCACCTCGTCGTGGACGTTGCCAACCAGCGTCTCCTGCGGGACGGCACCGTCTGCGCCAGCGCCGAGCGGTCAAGGCTGTGCTCCATCGGAGTGCGTCTCGTTCGGGAGCAGGCTGCTGCTCGCTTCGCAGCTGTCCTCGCCCGGTACCCGGATGTGACCTCACCAAAACCTGGACCAACACCGGTGAAGCACAACGTGACGCACCACATCGTCACCAAGGGTCCACCGGTGTACCAGCGGCCACGACGCCTCCCGCCGGAGCGCCTTCAAATCGCACGTGCTGAGTTCAACAAGATGCTCCAGCAAGGCATCATTCGACCGTCGAGCAGCAGCTGGACAACTCCACTCCACATGGTGCCAAAGAAGAGACCCGGCGAGTGGCGTCCTTGCGGCGACTACAGAGCGCTGAACGCCCGCACCGTACCAGACCGCTACCCGCTGCCGTACCTGCGGGACTTTTCAGCCGACCTGCATGGGTGCACCGTCTTCAGCACCATTGACTTGGTGAAGGCTTACCACCAGATCCCGGTGGAACCTGCCGACGTCCCCAAGACAGCCATCACGACACCATTCGGCCTCTACGAATGCGTTCGGATGCCGTTCGGCCTCAGAAACGCCAGACAGACCTTCCAGCGTTTCATGGATGAGGTCCTCCGCGGCATACCGGGCTGCTTCGTCTACCTGGACGACATTCTGCTGGCCAGCCCGACTGCCGAACACCACCTGCAGCTCCTGGACCAAGTGCTTCAGCGCCTCAACACCTACGGCGTCGTCGTCAACAGGCACAAGTGCGTCCTGGGACAGGAGCAGGTGGTGTTCCTCGGCCACTCGGTAGACGCCGACGGCGTCCGCCCGCTGCCTGGACGAGTCGAGGCCATCAAAGACTTCCCGGAACCGACCACTCAGTCCCAGCTACGGAGGTTCCTGGGGATGGTAGCCTACTACCACCGCTTCATCCCCCAGGCAGCCGAGCTCCTGCAGCCTCTGCACGCCTTAATCACCCACAAGGCAAAACGCTCGAGAGCGCCTGTCACGTGGACAGACTCGGCGCGGCAGCGTTTCAAGAACGTCAAGGACGCCCTGGCCACGGCGACACATCTCGCACACCAAGTCCCGGACGCGCCGCTCGCCCTCTTCGTCGACGCCTCGGACTGCGGAGTGGGCGCCGTCCTCCAGCAGCACGTCGCCGGCGAGTGGCAGCCCCTCGCTTTCTTCTCGAAAACGCTCCAACCTGCGGAGAAGAAATACAGCACGTTCGGGCGCGAGCTGCTCGCTATCTACCTGGCCGTCCGGCACTTCAAGCACGCCATCGAAGGACGGTCAGCAATCATTTTCACAGACCACCGACCACTGGTAACGGCCATCGGCTCCTCGTCCGACCGCTACTCGCCACGAGAGGTCCGCCACCTGGACTACATCGGCCAGTTCGTGTCTGACATCCGCCATGTGCCTGGCAAGGACAACGTGGTCGCCGACACGCTGTCACGCACGGTCTCGATGGTGGCCCAGCCGCGACCCCCGCTCGCCGACTTCACCGCCATCGCCAAGGCCCAGTCCGAAGACGGCTCGCTGGAAGACCTCGAGGCCTCAGACACCTCACTGCGCCTGCGCCACATCCCGGTCGGCGATGGGCTCCGTCTGCTCTGCGACGAGTCCACCGGATCGCCTCGGCCGGTCCTCCCAGTGGCTCTGCGCCGGCCCTTCGCCAAGGCTCTGCACGACCTGTCGCACCCTGGCGTCGAGGCCACCGTCAAGCTCATCTCTAAGCGGTTCGTCTGGCCCGGTATGGATCGCGACGTGCGCCGCTGGACCCGAACTTGCCTCGCCTGTCAGCGCTGCAAAATCGGCCGGCACACCAAGTCTGACGTCGGCACCTTCCAGCCACCTCAGCAACGCTTCGACCACGTCCACGTGGACCTCGTCGGCCCGATGCCTCCGTCAAGAGGGCACTCGTACCTCCTGACGTGCGTCGACCGGTTCACTCGGTGGCCAGAAGTCATCCCTCTGCCGGACATCCGCACCACCACGGTCGCCCGCGCCTTCCTCGAGCACTGGGTCGCCCGATTCGGCGTTCCGTCCATCATCACGACGGACCGAGGCGCCCAGTTCGAGTCGGCCCTCTGGTCGGAGCTACAGCGATTCCTGGGCTGCCAGCGAACTCGGACGACGTCCTACCACCCGGCCTGCAACGGTATGGTGGAACGCCTGCATCGCCAGCTGAAGGCCAGCCTCCGTGCACACCAGGCTACGTCATGGACGGACGTGCTGCCGCTGGTGCTCCTGGGCATACGCTCCACCATCAAGGCGGACCTGCAGGCGACGTCAGCCGAGCTGGTGTACGGCTCCTCACTGCGGCTTCCCGGCGAGTTCTTCATCAGCAGCCAAGCCTCAGCAGCATCACCGGCCGGTTTCGTACAAGACCTGAAGCGCGCCATGTCTCAGGTGCGGCCGACACTCCCACGTCCGGTCCAGCGCACCACGTACGTCCCGACGGCACTCCAGACGGCGACACACGTCTTCGTGCGCAGGGACTGTCACCGCTACCCGCTGGACGCTCCATACGACGGACCGTTCCCGGTTACCGAAAGGACCACCAAAACCATCACCATCGACCGTCGACAGAAAAAGGAAGTCATCAGCATCGACCGGTGTAAGGCCGCCTTCCTGGAGACGCCAGACGAATCCGGTCATCGACAGTCTGACCTGCCGACTGTGCAGCCGCACGGTACTCAGTCCAGCGGCCCGCCGGCCGCGCCACCGCTCAGCAATGAGCCCAGCGGCCCGGAGCTTCTGATCTACGGTGACGCACCAACTCGCCCTGCAGCCGTCGCTCGGGCTGACGCTGCACTATTGCAGCCTCAGCCGATACTACGGACGACCCGCTCCGGCCGCGTCATACGACCTCCGGTGAGATATCGCCATGTCACTTTTGTCCGCGACATGTCTGGCGAGGGGGTACTGTAGGGATCATCTATGCGATTTGTCATTTCATATTGTCATTTTCATTTATATTGTCACCGCTTTATTAATCAATCTGTTACCTGTTGTCAATTGCGCGTCAAGTTTGTTTGCCATTTGTAAACCGGCCTGCCGCTGGCCTCAACCTTCCTAGTAACCGCTGTGCCATACGCTATAGAACGTGTCGTACGGCGGCACCCCTGAGGCGGCCGCTGCCCGTACGTTTAGGAGCCCATTGTCGTGACGTCATGACTGTGAGCAAAGGTCGCGGTAGGGGCTCTCCCGGCAGCCGGACGGTGACTCATACGTTAAGCTTGTCTCTCGCCGCGCCTGCGGGCATATTGGTAGTACTAGGGACGGCCAGCATGTGACCGCGGTTTTCGGCGACATTGTCAATTCGTTCCTCGACTCTGCTGTTCGCTGCAAGACCAATACACATAGAAAACGGCTCGGGCATTTGGAGAAGAGCGGCTACTCTGAGGCGAGGGAAGAACACGGAGATTCACACAAACGACCTGACTAGGTTGCACCGGCCACAGTCGACCGAGGTGGGCTTCCGCGCCCTTAAAGACGCCTCTGACTGGCCATTGCGCTGACACCCTGGTCGGACCACGGTCATTGATCGGACCCTGCCACTGGTTCGTGCTCAGGCTGCCTTAGCGGGTAGACCTGCTCGACCAGACGCCCCACTGGTGGGCGAGTGCTCGGTTCCGACTTTCACCGCCGGTCCAACAGCGTTCTGCTGGTTCCCGCCGATCCGGTTACGACACCGCAAGTGCCGTACCGACTCGGGCGTCCCAGGTGGGCGTAACGGTTACCACACCAGTTCGCGACCCCCAGGCTCTGTCAGCCGTCGTACGGCTCTCGGACGGACACTCTAATAGATCAGCCACAGATCAATAGGTTGTCACAGACCGTCCGTCCAGCCACGCGCTACCCACAGCGCAGTACGACAACCCATTCCAAATGAGCCATGATTTTTAAATGTTTTACGAACTTAAATGCAAAATAAATTAAACGTGGCCAATTTCTTATGAAATCATATATTAGTAAATCATAAAATACCTTACTTTTTCAAATAAAATGTAATAATCTTATGACCTTGAAGTCTAGTGATGTGTAAACATTGTCGCTAGACATTAACCGATTGATAATTGTATGATAATCGACAATTTTTTTCGCGATTCACGTGATGATACTTTGTCAGGTGAATTCTAAAATTTTGTTTTGTCCAGGGAATAAATCATAGGCCGATCTGAGAAAACTTTTTGAAGGTGGCAGTCTTCCTTTAAGAGTCAAATGGCATGCAACCAGAGCTTACATAATATACGGCAATAATAGGATGTCGGCGAGCCTGCGAGGGACGGAGTTCTTAAAGTTACGAAGTACCGTTTTGATGTAGTCGTTAAGAACTCATTACTGAGAGTGAGTGCCGTGATCAGCAGATAAATAAGTACCCTCATATCCGGCTTACCGGTCACACTAAGGTCGTTACAATCACGCGAACAAAATCAATACAAGTGACAGATCTACGCTCCCTCAGCCATAGTTCATACCGGTTACCCGTCGTATCTAGGTGACGAGTAACGACCGTATCGTACACGATCGACTTACAACTATAAGTTACGGTGTGGACCGTGTGACTCGAGCCGACCGCACTGAGCCGTACCAATCACACTGGCGGCGAGCCTGAGCGCAAACACGCGCTGACCGGTACAAACAGTCGACGGCGGCCGTCTGCACACAGCTCGCTCGGCAACAGACCTGTTCGGCCCGACACATTCCGTGCAGTTCTAGCCCACAACGCGTCTGACCTACGACACAGCCGCTATAGTCCGTAAAGCCCGCCGACGGAGACAGTCTAACCTACAGCCCTCACAGTTCACCAGTCCGGACAGTCCATCCAATACATGTCAAACAGCGCCCACAATACACAGCCAGACAGCGTCCCAGACATCCACAGCGTCCCCGGGCTCACCTGGCGACAGCGAACAGCGCGCGGACCATCTTCTCCCCCTCGCCCACCCACTTGGAGGTGAGCGACGAGGCGCTGATGCTGAAGAATGTCGACCGGGACTGGCTGGCGATACATTTACCTGGCGACATCGGTAAGCGATGAGTTCATCGGGAATCAGGCACGAGAAACGTTAAAATGCAGAAGACAAGTAATGTGCGGTAAAAAATATGACATGAGAGCGAGGCATAGTATAATTGAGAGATTACAATATTAATGGCGTGCATGTCACCATCCTATTCAGGAGAATCCCATAGGAGATTGGAGAGTCGCCCTAAAATAGCTTACACTCAGCGGAGACTCACCGATTAGCGTTTTGCCAGTACCGGGAGGGCCGAACAAAAGCAGGCCCTTGGGCAGGCCGCGCAGCCCGGTGAAAATGTCCGGCCGCAGTAGAGGCCAGATCACCATCTCCTGATAGGGGGAGAGCGAAGGACGGGGAGAGGTGAGAGCCGTTTCAGACCGGTCTCAAAACGGTGTCAAAACGGTCAGAACGACGGGGCAGACGAGTCAGGAGACGGGCAACGTCAGGTCGTCAACGGAACGTCGGGAGTGAGCCGCGGTTGCTGCTGCAGGGAATTGAGGTGGTAACATAGCTAATCTTTTCCGAATTATGAATCGATTTTGTGTCTTGTAGGCTGTAGCACACTTACCACTATCTGCCACAAGTTCCGTGTATAAGAATGACCGTGGACATCAAATGGTTTTTCATTGCCACTGCATAATTCACTGCATCCCAAACTGACTTCCCACTACAAACTCAGAGCGCAGGGAAGCCAAACAACCCCACACCCCGCCTCCCTGCCATTCTGCACTCGCCCACGTAGCTTCATCCACCACCACGAACCTTGATGGTGTTTTTGGCGAACTCCAGCCCGGCTATGTCGTCCCAGGTGACGGGCGGACCGCGGTCCATGATTTCTGAGGTTATGAGTTCTACCATACGCGGCTCGATGTTCTTGAGCCGCTCGTCCAGGAGGACCTCTGCGCCCGCCGCGCCGCCCCCGCCTCCGTGATCAGCCGCTGATGACGCCATGCCGGCTGATGGACGACTGTGGAGAGAGGCAGGGGTTCGTCATTTGGGCCGGTGACGGGTGGGACGGTGTCTGGTATAACCGAACTAAGAGAAAATACGGCGTCTAGGCCAGGTGCTGCCCGGCAATGTTTTAACTATGAATTTACGACCATTACGACAGGAGTTACGGCAAACAGTGCTGAACAGTGAACACTTCATTAACAGCTTAAGTTAAATAAATAAATAAAGAAAATAAATCAAAATACAAATAATAATTAACTAAATTAATAAATAAATCAATATGAACACGACCGTATCTCTCTTTCGCTTTGTAGCTATAGTATGTGACTGCCCATCCCAATATCGCTCTCATACCTCGTTGTATCGCTCTCCTCGCTGACTAACCCAGTAACCCACTACCGTCAGCCTCCTCGTTGACTAACCCAGTAACCCACTGCCGTCAGCCCTCATTCCCTCCCTCACGCCATTCCGATTCCCAAACTCACTTGTCCTCGTCAGCGTCCCTGACGGGCGGCACGAAGCGTCCGGCCGGGCCGCGGCGGGTGCCCAGACTGCCGCGCCGCTGTCCCCCGTACAGGGAGCTGGTGACGCGCTTCTCGGCCTGCTCAGCCGTGTAGCCGCGGCTCTTCAGCTGGTTCAGCAGCTGACGAAGGTGGTAGTGGAGTGGGGGCGTTACGACAAGCAGGAATGTCGACAATGATACAACGACAATACGACAATGGTACTACGTCAACTAGCAACGGCAACTGTGCGACTTGCGACAGCCAAGAACTGCGGCGACACGGCAGCAGCCTTTAGGAATAACGCCACGCAGCCTGAACATGCCACAAACTCATTATCAATTGAGGCACTGGATGCTTGGCCATAAATCTTACATCTCATGTTAAAAAGACATTTATATGACGTTAACATGATACCAACTGCACTACAGCGAGTGAGCGATTCCCCAACTCTACCAAAGTGCTTACATGCTCTTCCTTGGCTGTTCTGAAGGAGGACACTGGCGGCGGCGCCGGATCCTGGTTCTCCTCTGCTTCGTCGTCGCCCCAGCCGCCGCGTGCTCTTTTACCGTAACCTGGACGGAACGCCACAAACAACGTCGAAGGAAATACATCGGCTGATCTAATAAAATAAATTCAATAGCGTTGATATGATAGTGTCAGTTTTTTGGTATGACGATAAAATATAAATAACGTAAAGAAACGGCCCACACTTTTAACCGACAAAAGGCAATTAAACTGCAATGTGACAAAAGAGCTAAGAGTGAAACAGATGGTGACCGCTCACCTCTGCCCCTGGCGGCTCGCCCGCGCGGGTAGCGGTCAGCATCGGTCGGCGGCTCCACTCTGCCCTGCCGCGAGCCGGGAGCCATCATGGACCTGACCTGGGCCGCCACATTGTACCCGGCTGACCCTCCACCAGCCGCCGGGAACAGCGGAGCCGAGGGTCGCACTGGCTGGAACCGGTACCTTCCGGCCCCCGGGGCGGGGGCGGGGGCTGGGGCCGGGACCGGGACAGCCGGCTCGGCAGGGGCAGCTGCGCGGAACAGAGGGGCGGGCCGCGGCAGACTGGCCGGTCCGGTAGCGGCGGCAGAGACTCCCGCTGACCGCAGAGGACCGAAGTCGGTACTCCGCGCCGCCACCGCGGCAGCAGATGATGGGGTGTTCAGCCTCTCGGCCACCGCCTCCCGGAGCTGGCCCAGATCTGATGGCTCCGGGGCTGAACTGGCTGGTAGCAGCTTACACAGAAAATCCTCAGTGATGCCTGCTGTCCAAGTGGAACTTTCTGGTGGATACATAATGGTGGTGTTGTTAAGCAGCACACTGAGCCTTATTCATTGAAAGTATACCAGATTCTTCAATGATGCTTGTAGCTGTTGTAAATGCGGAGATGTTATTACATGTTAAGTGATCTACAGTTGGGTTAAAGCATTTCAATGGCTGACTTAATATGCAATTTAAGAAAATAATATTGGATCTTATGCAGTGTTAAAAAGCAATTCAGTCTACAATAAGTTGATAAGCCAATACAAAAATACAAAATGGCCCCCATCAGCTGCTTAACTAATATAAACTCCACAAATTTTCACAATGAGCTAGAACACTCACCATTCTTGGCTGACTTGCAAAGAGCAAGACAGTCATCTGCATAATTATTGATACCATCAATATCATCTACAATTGATGCATACTTTGACAGGTGTTCTGCCAGAATCAGGCCACTGATTTCATCCCTCCTGAAAAAACATGAATACATTAGACATCATTAAATTTATGTTCAGCTTAAAAAACAGCATTGCTTTTAACAATTTGTCATTGGAATACCTTACCCTTCCATTGAGGCCATGTTGATTCCTGAGGTTGCAATAATACTTCTCATTATGTCAGCTTTGTCAAATTGGTCATCAGTTTTTGATAATTCATTCATCAATATTGCTCTGATCTCCATCCAATCTTCAGCTTCCATGACTGGGCTTTGTATTCCTGTTCTGTAAAAAAAAGAGCATTTTGTTGATAAATTGTGAATGGTGATCAAGGCCATGATCAAGGCAAGACTGCAAAGGCAGGAAGAGACATTTGGAACTTGGAAGGCAACAGTAATCTACCTACTAGTATGAGTAAGGTAGGCATCTAACCCAATGATTTTAGGTTTTAGATAGGTGCAAGGTTAATAGGTAACATGACATCAGACATGGCATCAGCATACCTTGCTGGAAGATAACCAGCCAACTGCACGTAATCTTCCAGCGAGTCTGTCTCTATGCATGTATCTATGCATTGCATGTCATGACTCATGCAAGTCTGTAAGTCTCTATGCATGTCAGTCAGCCAGTTTCCAGGAAAATAATTGGAAAAAGCATAATGATAACCTGACAAGTTAATGAGCCAATTTGAATTTCATACTTTTCCAAAAATAAAAATCACATTGTAATACAAAAATGACAGTGCATTGGCAAATACCTACTGTGAAATCGTCCTTCTGCACCATAGCCCGGGGTGCATTCCGGTCTAGGGGTAGGTGATAGGTCCTTGCCTTTAGATTCAGCCATCCTGGTTCAATTCCCGAAAAATGCACATTACACGTGGGCTGACGTGGCAATGCCGCTATACCTACCCAGCTGCTCGGAACAGGGTGAGTTCTGGCTCGGAACAGGGTGAGTTCTGGTTCCAGTTAGCACCTGCACTTGATCCACTGGATATGATGCTTAACCCAAAACCAACTAACCAACCATCCTAGGCTGCAAACTGAACAAAAGCCATAATATATTTACCTTTTCACAAATCATGCGTCGATATCAACCTAGAAGTTCAGGTTCAAGTTGAAGTTCAAGTTTGAGTTATGCCCGCTATAGCCCCTATAGGTTGTTTGTCACACGATTTCGTTGAAGTGCATGTACAGTCAGATGTACAGTCTGTATATCTATGAATTGGAGCCTGAAAAAACAAGATATACAAGAATCGATGCAGTATATACCTAAAAAAAAAAAAACAACACAAAAATCGAGCACGTGGAGAAAAACATGGAAAAATAACTGTTTTCAAAACACCCGCCGGTGGCGCCACCAGTGCGGCGCTAAGCCCAAGGCCATTTATTCCCAGTGCCTACCTGCCACAGCCTAAAATTGAAAAAGTGTTGCACTCAATTATTTCTTTTTACTTTTTATCAATACCTTTAGAAGTCCTACAAATTTGTACTTTGAAATGTGCACTTTTTGGTTTTGTAATTTGCTCATAAGCTTGATATGTTTCAAACACAACGCAGCCGTTTCAAATGAAATTTGTTCTCTTTTTCAAACATTTCCTGCTATCAGCTGCAATTTCAGCTATTTGTGTCACGTCCTCTTTGCTGATTCGTCACTTAGAAAGAAACTGCTGCCATTATTCTTTGGCGAATACAGCTACAAAATACCGGAAGTACTCAGCGGCGGTGAGGGATTTGTTTTTAACGGCTCTACTGTTGCTGTGGACCCTTTTCATATCGGGTAGCTTTAATGGCTTTAATTTTGTGTCGGATATTGTTGGGCATGGGCTGATATTAGGTTGTTGGGTATTTTTGCAATTATTACCCGAGCACTAACACCGTATAATAGACAATCACATGCCGTAGGCCTATGTGTCTGAACTCTGATTTCAATCTTTTTGGTTGGTTAGGTGGGTAAGTAGGTAACCTAATAGGTTAAAGGAAATAGTTCACTTTTTAACATGGGTTTGGAACTGGAATAGCAGTTCCGTAGCCTGGGCTGAGACGAGCATAAATCAGGAGCTTTTACAGCCCAACGATCACCCTAGGCAAAGATATTCTATTTCTCGTCCCGAAAAAGGTGTCTTGCGTTGAGGATGTGTGCCTTGCATATATTTGCATCCAGTATGAAAAGAGCATGGGTACCGAAAATTCTTCAGAAACTAGAGAAATAATCTACGAGAACTCTAGAGAAATTCTCGTACTGATCAATAAGGACATTCAGCAGCAGCAGATCGCCCAAATGCCGGTGGCCGCCATAATTTCTCTAGTTTCTGAAGAATTTTCGGGACCCATGCTCTTTTCATACTGGATCGCCTGTGCCTTACAGAAACTGAAAAGTTCTTCTTATATCAAAATATAGAAAATAATCTTTTGTTATAAATAGGTTTTATTTTCTTTGCTGATCATTTTGAACATAAAAAATCATAAATCCATTGCAAAAAAATAATTTCGTGAAAGTGAACTATTTCCTTTAAGTAGGTATGGTACCTACCTGCTCTATTTGAATGTGGAATGCGGCAACGAGCTAGATAAGGTTTGGTCTTTCCATTTTGCACCAAAAATTTAAAATGCAGTTACACCAGAACAAGAAGCTGTGCCAAAATTTCACCGCAAGGCGCAATGCTCCTGCTATTGTAGATTGTAGGCAGTAACATAGATTTATTTTATTTTTTGTTTTTATATTTTTCTAGTCTGGCAATATTGGATGGGCACTCACATCTCAATCTCCTCCATCCATTTAGTTACTGGTAAGATAGGTACCCATGCTTCACCAATATTATCTTCAATTCATTGGATCTTCCTCATCCTGGACATGCTCACCCAGACCTGAATCAATGTGACAACAGGGATCTCCCTGTTGCAGGACATGCTGCTTCTATGCATTACCACTTCAGTCATAAGCAAACTTGCCAAATAAGTTTTTGTTTCTTTAGAAATTGATAGCCAAAATGTCATACCTGGTAGGTGCTGGTAGATAGGAGGGTGCTGTCAAACAGCTCTGGCACAAACAACACTAGGCTGGTCAAGCCACCATTGTGACCATTCACCGGCAGCTTTGATTCCTGCTTGCGTGACTCAGAAGTATTAAAGTGTCTCATCATTGAGGATTGTGTACAATCCTCAATGGAATATTTTGCAATCTGAAATAGATGCAATGCAGACATGCTAATACCTAAGCTGCCTAAGTCCTAATTATAGCTGCAGTACCTAAGCTGTCTAAATCTGGATCAGTCTTCCCTATTGACAAGTCCTGTGCTTGTTTTACACAACTGACTGAACTGTTCTGTAGTTCAGTGTAGATTTTCTGCTTATTGATATTTGAATGTGCATTGGTTGGATATTTTCCCTTTCAGGCTAATGTCAATCACATACTTGCAAGAATAGCAGTGTGCCCATCACCAGCATCATGGATGGGATCAGTATGAGGTAGGTCCTTTTCCAATTCTGCTCATTCATATCTTCATCAGAGATAACATTTTGATAGGGTTATGATTAAAAGCTGGTCTTTGATCTTTTTGGTGGTTTATGTAAATTTGATAATGCATGTTTTCTGCCTGCTATGAAAATATTAATTACCTACATATTTATGTTTGCATTACCATTTGTTTGCACTTGATCATAAATCTTTGTTTTATGTGTATTATTGTTTCTTTTTATTAGACAAGCTGGTAATCAATCTTACTTAGTGCTTACAACCTGCACTGAATGCATCAGGTAGAATGTATACCTGTATAAGTAGGTATGTGCAATGAGACTGACCAACCAGTGTTTTTTTCAGCAATGAGTCCCTGTGGTCAATCCTCTCTGGGACAAGTGTGGTGTACTCCAATACCATTGTGGGAAAGCAGCTTGAGGAAGGCAAAGACAAGTTCTCGAAAGGCATCCTCTATTATGCTAAGTCATCTGATGATGACAAGGGAAAGACATCAAAAACATCATCAACAGGTTCTTCTGCTCAGAAGGACTTCTTGTCAAAGATTATGAAGCTAATTGTAAGTACTTATGCTTTCAATTCATAGCTGAATGTGTTAAAACTTTACATGCTACCCTCTTTAAGTAAGCCACCAATCAGTGTGACATTCTTTTGTTCCAATGCTCCCGCTGTTTATAGGATGCTTCACTGACTAGAACTATTTTGCACCTGATAAACTGGCTTGTGCAAACTGTGCCAACCTACTCTTCTGCTAAGATGAAATCGTTCTTGTGTGTTTTGTTTGTGCTACTGCCATCACATTTCTCCTGTTATCTGACCACTTCTGCTAACAGGACATCCTCAAACCTGTCGCGTTCAGACACGCCATCCTTCTGACCTCTTGCCGCCGTCGTCAGGACGTGTCTGAGCCGGTGGCCGAGGAGCTGCTGTACAGCTACCTGGTCTCCGAGTTCCGCGGCACGTCGCGCTCTCTATCGGCGCTGCTCTCGTCGGAGCGACACCAGCAGGCGCTGCTGGTCAGCGTCTGGCGCTTCTACCACACGGAGCGACTTTACCTGCTCATGGGACTGCGGCAGATCATCGCGCGTCACGCCGACACCGATCACCCGTACAAGGTGCGGCTCAGGCTGTGGCATTCGTACGGGAAAACGCTGTGATATGTGAAGTACGGTTGTGTTTTTATCAGATGCACGATGTTCATGTTCATGAGCTCAAAGTGGTGGTGAGTTTCGTTAACACTATTCTGCCGTCTGACGCGACCATTTCTTCCTGTTCACAGCCTCTGTTTGCCAAGTTCCTGAATTATGTGATCGATAAAGACGGCCGTCTGCTGCCGTCACTACTGGACCAGCTGGAGTGGTGTGTGTCGGCCCAGCCGCCCAGCTGGAGGCACAACGAAGCGCTCAGCTCCCCAGCCGGCCGTGACAGCTGGGTCAGCAGCGCGCTCAAAGAGCAGGCCGAGCTGCTGCAGTGCGTGCTGACCTACTGCCAGCAGCGCCAGCCGCTCAACCGCAGCCAGCTGCTGAGACTCGTCAACCTGTTCACGGTCAGTGCGGGGTCCGGAGCTGAGGGGATTTATAGAGGCGTGCTCTGTATGTGGGAAGGCTGCACAGTGTGTCTGTAAGATGGTGGATATCCGTCTGCGTTCGATGTAATCTAGTGTGCGGAATTATTGCGGTAATTCGTGGCGATATTACCGGCAGCGTTCATAGCTGACACTGAAGTGTGATCGCTCGCATGACATGGTGGTATCGTCAAGCGTATTATTAGGTAGGTAGTGTTTTCAGCTCACAGCGCCCCGTCCCCGTGTGGTGGCCTTCTGACCATTCTGCCCCACTGCCCGGCAGCGTCACGCGCTGGGCCACAGCCCGCCGTACGCGCAGCTGCTCACAGAGCAGCACGCCGAGCTACTGCGCTCCGTCACCCTACTCCAGACCACCGTCTGCCTGCACGGCATGCAACTGGGCCAGCTGGCCGACCAAGTCAGGTATGGGACTGATCCACCCCACCGCACCGACGTTGTGTGGGGTCATCAGGGTAGGTAAGGGCTAAGGTAATTTTGTCAGGACCTTGGCATGGTTGCAGCCGCTACTCTTTGCTTGCCTCCTCATTACTTTATCAGTCCCTACTATCTTTCATTTCGTATCAAGCCCACGCCAGTTCGCTGCTGGTATTTGAGTTGATTCTGTGCGTCACACGGTGTCTAGTCGGTCTTAAAATGTTAGTTTGTTATCGAATAACGCGGTATCACCCTGCGGTTCCAAACCCTCCCATCTATCTCCTCACCCCAGCTATCCGTCTATCTATCCCCCTTCCCCAGCGCCTGTATGACTGCTCCTCGCTACTCCGCAGGGGCTCTCCATTACTGGAGACTCACCTGTTATCCACCGAGATGGCACGTGCCGAGCTGGACGCTGCGCTGCCGCTGGGAGCTCGACCAGAGCACGGTCCGCTGCTGCTCGCCTGGCTGCTGGTGCTGCACGTGACGGCGAACGGAGCGGCAGGCAGCGAGGGGCGCCGCGCGGCACTCACCCGCCGCTGCCGCCAGCTGAACGTCCTGGGCTACATACGACAGATGCTGACGGAGGCCGAGGTCTTCCAGAACAGGGTGAGGAGAGGAAAGAGCCGGTGTTGTGACGTGATGTGGACTGAATCTATTGGTTGTCGGGATGAGTGTTTGTGAGAGAACACCCAGATCAATCTATGGATGTAATCTGAGTTTATCTCGAATCGAGGAACATGTCTGACCTGAACATTTTCGGACTGTGAACGAGCCGCCGTGGGGACACTCCTTGTTTGCTTTTGCCGCATTGTGACGTAACTCAGCAGGACAAATCTTTCCATGGACCTTGGTGCACGATAGGTATGTGACCAACCCTTTCTACTATTTGCAGACCTCGATGATCGGCAAGATTGCCCGGGCAACGATCTACAACGTCGTGGATCTACTCCTGCTCTGCTTCGACGCTACGAACCTGGGTGACGAAAAGGACATGGTGACGGTAAGTAGAAAATCGCACACGATGGTTGAAAGCTGCAACCCTTCTAATGCATTGTCATATTACATGTCATAGCGAATACAAAATTTCGCATTTTATTCAGCCCATTTTACACGCCTTCATTATTTTCGAAACGGGGTCTGACTGGTGCTTTACGTCCGTTCGTCTCCCGCTGTCGGCGTGGTTCATCCCCCGGGGACAGTATGTCTCCTCCCCCGCACCTGACGCCGAGCCCTCTGCCGCCAGATCTGCGCCGAAGTTCTATCGGTGCCGCACCTGGCCGCCGATTTCTGGGCGGCCGACTCCGACTCGTGTGGCCTCCGTCTGCTGTTTGACGACGTGGCGGCACGGTTCCCGGCGGACGCGGCGCCGCTCCTGGAGCTCTGCGCCGGCCTGGCCCGCGCCGGTGTCTCCAGCCTCACGGAGGTGAGCTTACTGCCCTGGGCTTTCTGTAGGCGGAGGTGGGTGGGTTAGCATGATGAAATGGTTTGTTGGTGGGATTGGTTGTAGTGAAAGTGATGATACTGATGTATGGGCCCAAATTTTTGGTAATTGATAAACTGGGGTTGTATTTCAATAGCTTTTGCATCATAAGGTGTGTCCGGTACTGGCGTGAAGATGTTTACTTTCATTGTGGTTATCTCATAAGCAGTAACGTCATTATAACTAGTTATGATAAACATCACCTACACCCTTGTGTAATTCTATTCCAGGTGGTGTCGTACCTGCAGCGTGTTCCCTGTTTCGCCGAGCCGGCGGCGGCCGTACCCGGCGGCTCGGCGGCCGTCTCGCAGGGAGGCCGACTGTGGAGTCTGCGCGCTCCGCGCCGGCCCGAGCAGCGGCTGCCGCAGCTGCTGATACCGGCCGGTACAGAGGGCCGCCTGCTGGAGGGCCGCCACCACCTGGTCAGCTGGTCGGTGGCCCACTCCGGCTGGCAGCGGGCGCTCATCTTCCTGGATGATCTGCACCAGGAGGTGACTGCGGCTGAGAGACCGCGGCTGGTCGGGTAGGGGGGGGGGGGGCGCTGGGGAACCGTGGCTCGTAGGGGGAAGGAAAGTGTGTGTGGGGGGGGGGGGGGGAGTCCGCCCGCTGGTCGGCGTAAAACTCGCTAGGCTATCAATTAGGTCCTCTGTGTGGAGTGAGTTTTCATTTCACCAAGTCAGGACCTGAAAAACCATTGCATCATCTCTCCTTGCAACGGAATAAGGCGCGATCTAACCATCTGAATAGTCCCGTGACGTCCGGTCTGTCTTCTCACGGTCACAGGGTCAGCTGGGCGAGCAGCACGTGCAGCCGGAGACGCTGGAGCGCGCCGGCGCCGTGGCCTGTCTGCTGCGAGCGGCCATGGAGACGGGCTCTCCGGACCTGCTCCGTCAGCTGCGGCCGCATATCGACCTCCTGTTCCCCATTCTGGAGCGGTAGGTCACCGGTGCGCTGGGCGGGATGTGCAAAGGGAAGAGAGGGAGACAGAGGGAGTGGGTGAGAGGTAGAGGGATAGGATCTGCGAGTTAGTTTCAATTTGTTCACTGTTCAGTGTTAGTTCGGTGGTAGTGATCAGTAATGTCCTAACTATCTGCGTGACGCAACTACACGGTGATCCTTGCTTGAGCTCCATGATGTACAGCCCTCAACCCCGACAGGTTTCAGACACCGTTACCTTGTTATTAGAATCACTCACTCAGCGGTTAACGTAAGGACCCGCCTCCGTCGTGCATCCACTGACCTAGCCGTCTTACCGTTCAGCTATTACCGGTGGGGTTCTCCGTCTCAATTGTCAGTCCACTGACCCAACCCCCTGTTCTATTACAGTCACTACCGCTGGGGCTCGCCGCCCCAGTCTTTCGTCCACCACGCGGCAGAGGTGCTGGCGCTGTACGCCCGCGTCGAGCCGCACTACGTTTGGGAGCACATGGACAGAAACAGGTACACACGCTACAGAAACAGGTCACGTCAATGTCACCATTCTCCATCTGCTGAGCTGCGCACTAATGCTTTCGAAAAAAGTTGTCACATTGTTAAAGGTTTGCCAGAATGTGGTATTTTCTGTCCTCCTCCCGGCTTATGCATGATTGCAGGCTACAAGTTCCTCGGGCATTGAGCTAGGAAACATCATTTAGTAGGCGACATGTCACCTAAGCTTTTTTAAGACATGTTCGCGGATGTGGTAAGTGTTGTCACACGGCGGCTGTGGTAGTGACTGGCCAATTGCCATCCTGAGTTGGCCGTCGGACGTGCCGTCTGACCCGGTGTTGTGTTTCAGGCTCCTGCCGCGGGGCGGCGCTGGCGGCGACCCGGTGCTCTCGGTAGAGGCCGGCCGGCTCGGTGAGCTGATCGAGGCTCACGAGTGTGTCCAGCGGAAGTACCCGCTGACCCAGGCCTTCCTACACCTGCTGCACAACACCGTGCAGGTAGGCTGCCTGTGTGGGCTGGTCTGGAGCGAGACGGGGGGGGGGGGGATGGGCAGGTCGGGTGATAAGGGTCAATTGAAAATTCGGAACTTCTTGCCGCTGGTGAACTCCTCTAGGGTTACCCGCAGGTATTGAAAAAATGTTAATAAGTTCGATATTAGGCAATTTTGAAGGCATTTTTATTGACGCAATTGTCACTGCTTTACCGCCAAAAGTGGCCCATAATTATCTGCTTGGCTGACCGGTCCCCGTGCCCCGTTTGCAGGCGGCGCCGGACCCGCCGCCGGCCGCCCTGGTGCCGGCCGTAGCGTTCGTGCTCCGGGACGTGTTCCCTGCGCACGTGCGCTGGCAGTACGCGCGGCGCGGCGACGAGACGGCGCTGGGCCGAGCCTGTCTGCGCCTGCTGGACGCTCTGCTGCCGCTGGACGGTCCGGGGCCGCTGCGGCAAATGGTGGCGCGCGCACTGACTGACGGACCGCCGGCCGAGACGCTGCTGGCTCTGGTGGTGCACGGTGAGCGTGGAGGGGAGAGAGGGGACGAGGGCATCTGGGTCAGGAGAGCTACGGGAGAACTAGAACAGCTTGCAGGATGGCAGCTGTTACCCTGCTAGTGATTGTTTGACTATATGATCTAACTGGAGGGGTCGTATGATCTTTAACTACGTAGCCTGTTTTGTCATTAAGCCAGCTAGATGTAGTCTTTACATGATCTTTATTTCTCGCTGTGCTAATTTCAGCTCGTTATTCTTATTGAGAAACACGTCATGAATATCGTGCTCCTAATATATTTTGTACGTGCCCCCGTGCTCGTTTCAGGCGAGGCCCGTATCGTGATGCTGCTGGAGGAGCAGACCCACTGGGACACCGGCGCCGGATTGGAGTTTATCCGGCTGATCCACGTGGCGCTCTCTGTGCTGAACAGGTGAGTGGTGCCGACCGACGACAGTCCGTGCCTGTCCGGGCTAGGTAATGTGTACCTTGGGACAGACGGTCAGTCGGTCAGTAATTCAAAATCAGCTGTGATCTGTTAGGCTTTCTACCCCGTCTAACAGCGCCATGTGCCTGCCTCTCTCCTCTCAGGCTGTTGGTGTTGCGGTGTCGCGAGGACCTCCCCCAGCAGCAGCAGCAGCAGCAGCAGGCCAGCCTGCTGGAGACCCTGCTGACCAGCCAGCCGGTGGGCCGCGGCCAGCTACGCCCGGTGCTGGCCATCGCCCAGTACCTGTTCCACCGACACAACCCGCACCTGCCCACACTGGCCATCCGGCTGCTGCTTCGACTGGCCAAGGTACATAGGTGTCCTTCGGTCGCTGACCGATAGTCAGCTCCACTGTGTCAGCCGGGCCGGACTTTTCTGCTCCGCTCTCTGTCACTGGCCACTCTCTTTTCAATAACCTTTAGTGCGATTTTCCAGGTGCCATTTATACAGACTTTTCGGCAGCGTTCCAAAGTGTCAACCATCGGCTTCTGATTCACAAACTCAATCAATCATACCACCTAAAACAGTCAGCGCTCAAATGGTTTGCCTCATATCTCTCCGGAAGGCGCCAGAGAGTTGTGGTGAACGGCAAAACGTCAGATTGAATCTCTGTCACTTCCGGCGTGCCCGAAGGGTCACTTTTGGCTCCTTTGGCATTCGCTCTTTACATTAACGACCTTCCGGACAACCTGACCTCGAACTGTCTATTGTACGCTGACGACCTCAAAGTATATCGTAAAATCAAAGACTCATCTGACGCGCGGTTCCTGCAGGACGACCTGTGTCGCCTTCAGGAGTGGTGCGTCACATGGGTCTTAGCTCTAAATCCGTCTAAATGCAAGGCCTTCACCACCACTCTTCGGCGCCAGCCGATTCAAGTGAAATATAGCATCGGAGGCACCAGTCTCGAGTCCGTCAAGAGTATTCGTGATCTCGGCATTGTTCTGGACTCAAAATTGACCTTTTCGGACCATATAAACCATATCGCTGCCCGAGCCAACCGGTCTCTCGGGCTTCTCATTCGCTCATTTCAAACCGGATCTAAAAAGCCAAATTCAATACGAAATCTCTGTTGGCTGCGTACTGCGCAAACGTACGTTCTGTCCTTGAGTTCGGAACGGTCATTTGGGCAGGCGCAGCCACTTCCCACACAGTTCGCGTCGATCGGATTCAGCACAAGTTTCTCCTCTGGTTAAACCACCACTCCAACAATCCTTGCCCATCACTTACCTATCCATATTTATCCAAGCATTTCCGTGTCCCGTTCCTTTCCTCTCGAAGAGCCCAACACGACCCCCTGTTCCTAAAGGGTCTGTTCTCTGAGAAACTGAACTCTGAGATACTCTTATCCCGATTCCCCTTACGCGTGCCTATCCGACCGACGCGCACTGCAGCACTGTTTGCTGAGAGTCGCGCCCGAATCAGCACGGTCCAGAACGGGTTGGTCTGTCGTGTCGCGAGAGAGACGAACTCATTCCTCGCTCATTCCAAAGACGACTTTTTCACGACCAGCTTTTTTGCGTACAAAGCTCATGTCATCAAATACGTTGCGAACTTACCACCACCTCCGGGCCACTAGTCACTGTTGGTAGGTGATTCTTATTGATTTTATATTTTTATGATTTTAAATATGTCTATTTTTAATGTTTTCTTATATTTTTCATTTCACTTTATACATTTTTACGTGTTTTTAAAGTACCTATACATCGTTTATCTCTCAGTGTTCATATTTACTGTTTGTTCAGCTATTCTGTTTACCTTGTATCATGATTTCTTTCCCACCTTACATGGGATTTTAAAACTCATGCTCAGTGGTCGTTCACACATTTTTTTCTTCATATTTTCACTTCATTGCCTATTTCATTGTATTGTTCATTGTTTTCTATTTTAGTTAAATGTGTATCTGCGTTTTTATCCGGGCGTGTGTATGCTGCCTGTGTGTACCATATTTATTGTTTTTAATCTTGTGACTCCGTCTTTTAGTGGGTCAAGTACCTGTTGACGGTCTGTTGAATAAATACAAAAAAAAAAATACAAATACTAAATATTAAAAGTCATTTTCCGTTGTCTGTCAAATAATGCATAATTTCGAGTGGTCATGCCATCGCAGCATGTGTGCCGTCCCGTGTACTATTTTCTCCCCTCTCCCTACCGCATTGTCTAATAACTTCCCCTCGTATGTCTCTTTTCTTCATTTGAAGTCTCCGCTCCTCTCTCGGTGTCCAGGTGTTCCCGATGTCGCTGCTGGCCTCGTTCGGCCAGGACTCGGACGTCATCTGCAGCGTCATCCTGCGCCGGCTGAGAGCCGAGACCGAGGACGCCAGTCTGAAGGTGGCCGTGCTCGACTTCCTGGCGACGTGCGTCACTTCACAGCCGGGACTGCTGCAGCGCCTGCTCGGTAGGTGGCAGCACTAGGATGATACCGGGAGAGAATATGGACTGGTGGGGCGGGGATGGTGGAGGTTCGGGGCGAGGGTCGGGGTGGTGTTATGTTAGTGTAAAGTGAGAGTGGTGTTGACTGATAAGTGGAATGTGCAGTGTGAGCGGTGAAGTGTGAGCGGTGTTGACTGAAAATGCGTGTACATGTATGTAGTATGAATCGTGGGAGATTAGACGTTGACTGATGAGTTGAATGTGATGTGTGATAGACTAATTATTGACTAATGTGTAAAGTATGCTAGGAAATGTGTCAACTCGGATGAGTGCTGAATGTGATTTTGACCGTGATGCCCGTGGCAGGTGTCGGGACGGTGGAGTCCGAGGATGGGACCAAGAAAAAGGCCGAGCAGGATGATGAGGGCGGCTTCCTCGAGGAACTACTCGCCATCTTCGAAGAACACCGCAAGGTAAGTCGAGTTTTATGGTTGTTGTTTGATTGTATGAACATGGCAGCTCTCTTAGCTTCTTATCCGGCTTCTTTGAAATGTTTTAGATATAGATTAATGTTATGCAATGTATCATGTATATTGTGTGATAAGTGTTTTGCTAGTGTTTGCCTCAGTTCCATGATAGTCTACTCTGACAGAGGGTCAGTGTCTTGTGCGTCAATATGCTCATACTGTGCTCATGTCTGTGTCTTTTTCTGATCTGTTCTATGTCTGATTGTGTCTATGTCCCCCCGTTTGCCGCAGTCGGAGCGCTGGGAGTCGCCGCTGCTGCTGGCCGCCGCCGCGCTCGTGCACGCTCTGTGGCTGGGCCAGTGCGGCGCCGCGCTCACCCACCTCACGGCCTCGGAGCGGTTCTGGTCGGACCTGGTGGCGCCGCTGCTGGCGGCCGGCGGTGCGCGGCCGCCGCCGCTGGCGCTCTCGGCCCACCTGCTCCGCACCCTGGCACTCCAGCTGTACTATGCGCGGAAGCCCGACCCGCGACTGGGAACACTGCTGGGCAAGGCGACGGAGGACCGCGGACGGCTGCTCAACGCCTGGTCAAAGGTACGGCGCAGGGCTGGGAGACGTAGAGGGGTATGGCACGGGGTGGACAGCATGGAGCGACACGGGACTGGGTCTCAAGCCAGTGACACAGTGAAACGTCACTGCTCAGTGCTCACTCTGTCCAGAGCGAGGCAAGGCAGATTAATTATAGGCTCCTACTAACTTGTCTGATAGCGTGACATAACCGCTGTGGCGCGCTAGAAACATATAAGATTCCACATATTGTATGTCTTTCCTCATTTCCTGATGTACCTCACGGTCGCCCCTGTTTTTCAGCTGGTGTGTGACGCCGCCGGCGGTCTGAGCGGGGACCTGAACTCGTCGCTGGTGCTGCTGGACGGCGGGGAGCTGGCCGGCGGCTCCTCCTCTGAGGAGCGGCAGGAGGACGGCGCCAGCCTGCTGCTGGCCTGGCGCGACTGGTGCCTGGTGGCCGCCACTCCAGGTCAGTCGGCTGGTCTGCTAGGGGGGGGGGGGGGGGGGGGTTCTGAAGGGATGACGCGGGTGTCGGGAGATGGGGTTGGAGATGGGTGGCTCAATGTGATTAAAGCCTTGTCATGTGTCTCGCTAGGTGAAATGCTGCCATCTCACCAAATAAATGAGGTGCTCTGTTGGATGTAGAAAGATGGCATCTGTCTTCTTTAACCAGCACCGGATACCTAATATCCGGGCTATCCAGACATCAAACTCTCAATATCCGACTGCCAGTCGTTAATGCTCCGTATCTTTCCGTCTTAAACAGGGAGTTCGGTGTCGATCTCGGCTGAGAGCCAGCAGTGTCTGCTAATCGACCTGCTGACCTCCCTGGAGCACCAGCTGAGCAGCGGCGCCGGCCGGCCGCGACTGGTCAACATCCTAGCCGAGCTGGTCATGATGCTGACGGCGCGCTGGAACCAGTGAGTGGTGGGCGGGGGATGGTGAACTGACGGCGCGCTGGAACCAGTGAGTGGTGGGCGGGGGATGGTGACAGCTCGCAGGGGGTTGGTGACGGCCCGCTGAATCCAGTGAGTAGCGTGGTTGTGGTGTTTGGGCCTGGCCGGGGGGGGGGGGGAGGGGGCAGTGACAGCCCGCTGGAACTATTGAGTGGTGGGCGGGTATTGTTTTAAGGACAGGCCGGGATGGGAAGGTCGAGGCATGGGTGTAGCGTTGCTGGAACGTTCCCATTTTGCGCCGTTTTTGGGCAGGGAATTTATCGCCGTCATCGACTTAGCTGTCTTTGACCGATGCTTCTGCAATCTACATTGTATCTGTTTCTGTCCGCCAGTAACTCTCGCTGAATTTCCGACAGCTGTTCTCCCCGACAGTAACTATCCCTGATTAGTGCCTACCGTCCCGTGTCTCCCCTTATCAGGCGGTGCGGCGACGCGCAGCTCAGAGAGCGCGTCTGGTCTCTTCTGGAGGCGTGCAGCGGCCAGTTTGACGAGCTCCCGGTGCGCGCCCGCTGTGCCATCCTGACCACCGCCCTGCGGACGCAGCAGCACGGCCGTGCCGCCGCCGACTCGGGTGAGCCGGGGAGCCATTGAAGGGAGGGAGGAAGGGAGGGAAGTAGGGGCTGGTGGGTACGACAGGTGCTCTTATTGTAATTGTTTGGTGAAGCTGTTGAACGAAAAGGAAGTATGGTGAGTTGAGGGAAGATAAGACATGCTGGAATAATTGATTTGATCCTGCTGGTTTGTACTGGCTATTTTCATGTCGTTCGTGAACTAACATTGGTTACTTTTGCATTTGTTTCGTCAGTTTGTGCTGTCCATTAGTCGGTCATGACTGCGGTGTAACTCCTGCAGACCTGTGGTCAGCTGACAGCTGTGATCGGTGGCAACTGACCGGCGATCTCTGGTGCCGCAGACGCGGCCGGCTGTGTGCGCTGCCTGCCGCCTTGCTGCGACATGCTGGAGCGCGCGCTGGTGCAGTGTGAGCCGGCTGAGGCGGCGGCCGGCTCGGAGCGGCTGGCCGGTCTGGCGGCGCTGCTGCTGCGCCGACTGCTGGTGGCCCCGGCGGCGCGCCGGCTGCTGACCGGCCGGCCCACGCTGACGGCTGTGCTGTCGGCGCTGGGCCGCCGGCTGCGCCAGGGCCGCCAGCCGCGGCTGTGCCAGCACCTGCTGCAGGCGGCGCTGGCGGCTGTCAGTGAGGAGCGCGCCGCTATGGAGGCCGTCGGCCTGGGCCTGGCCGGAGAGCTGGGCCTGCCGCTGGCCGAGCTGCGACACCGGGTGAGTCGGACGGGACGAGAGGGATGGACAATGGCGGGGTGTCGGGTGGTCACTGGTCAGTGTGTGCGTTTTTTTTTTTTTTTTGGTTAGACATGCGCTCCGTGTGAGTGTGTGTATGTACTGTGTAGACCGCTTCTGATGTAAATGTATTTCTTCCCTTATCATTTCAACAAAGAGCAAACGGTTAGCCAAACACGTGGTCCGTGGTCGGATATTATTCCAAAATAAACAAAGCCCTATAGGCCGACACCAGCACACGACGTATGCTTATCATATGCCACTGAAGCCTGCTTGACAAGTCGAGACCACTGACGGATCACCGGCTACGTGCGCTGATGGTATCCCCGTTCCTCGAAGTTGGCGGCATTGGCTGTGCTTCCTGCCTGGCTGACTGTCCTGTGTAGGGTACTTCAGCGGCATGACAGCATAGCACGGCGTTTTTCGCATGCGATAAACACAATCGACTTGTACTTCTGTTCATTCTAAGCGGGATAAGGCTACTGCTCGCCGCTTAGAGCACCTGGCGCCGGCCTTGCGTCCCTCAGGCTTCCAGTGAGCCGTCATGTAAGTAGCTCTGTACGATCGGCTTCGGCGTGAAACCACGTCTCATCAGCTCTGCCAGTTCCTCGGGCGGTCGCGCTGCCGTCAGGTAGTAGGCCCAGTAGCACACGTTGAACAGCAGGAAGGCGGCCGGGTACAGTACTATCGACATCGACTCGAACACGTCAGCCCGGTGGTGCCAGCGCTCCTCCTGCGACTCGGGCTGCTGGGGCTCGGACGGAGCCTGCGCCACGTCCGCGGCCGGCTCGGCGGCGAAGTTGACGCCGAGTCCGGCAGTGCTGCGCTGTTCCGACGAGCGCGAGCGCAGGATGGAGCGCACACGGCTACCCGTAGCCGTCACGTCCGGTCGGCTGGCCACGTCGAAGAACTCTGAGGGCGCCGTGGAGGCGCCAACCTGCTCGTCCTCGTCACCACCGCCGAAGAAGTCGGCAAACACACGCCTGTTCTCCACGAGCGCCACAGAGACGGGCGTCAGGAAGCCGAGCTTCTGCCTTTTGTACGACTGTGAGACGACAAACAGCAGTCGAATGTCTACCAGACAGTCGACGACGGCGGCAAACACGAACGCCAGACAGACGAACATCCAGACGTCGACAGCCTTCAGGTAGGAGGTGGACGGCGAGTGCACGCCGACCAGCGAGAACAGAGCGGCCAGCGTCAGCATCGTGGTGATGGTGAGAATGATGCGGCCCTGTGCGTACGACGGCGGAATGATGAACGTCAGCCACGAAATGATGACGAACAGCACCGTAGGGAAGTAGATCTGCAGCAGGTAGAACGGCAGCTTACGTGAGAAAATCAGCACCACTCCCAGCTGGGAGAAGTTTCCCGTCGAGTATTCGACGTGATGGATGTCGAGAACGCGCACGCTGAATGTGAACTGGTCCAGACTGTAGGCTTTCTGGACGCCGATCGGCCGCTTTCTGGCCCACACTAGCGTTTGGGAGTCCTCGGTGAGTCGCCAGCTTTCTAGATAGACCGGACAGTACTGAATATCCATCGGGAAATTGTGGAACGTCATAGAGCACGACAGCGTGAAAACTCCGAACATGGTGAACTTGATACGACCCTTGTCGTTCATTCCAAATGTCTGCGGTTTCATCAGGATCTCAGGCTTGTAGATTTCCTGTATGCCATGGATGAACGTATCGGGTAGCCACACCTGGTGGACCATTTCGTCTGGATCATACTTTGCTGTCTGGTTGTTTATAATCGTAACGTTTGGACATCCGTCGTCAAACTCTGGTGGGAGGCTGAGACGTTTGTCTGTCCAGTATTGTCGCACTATCATGAGCATCCGAATGCTGCCTACTTCTTCGTCGATCTTCTTGATCTGCAGAAGGTCCAATTTATTGATAACCGTGACGCTACACTCTTCCAGTTGTATCTCGTCCGTAAAATTGGCGCAATCCACCTTACTTCCGTTGGTCTTTGTTACGCTGGGTGGAAGAAGCCGATTGTAATGGTGTGACTGTGGCTGTCTTTTGGTGCATTGAATGTGTTTCATAGTCGCGGGGTCCATTGCATCGTCGACGAAGAACGGAATTTTGGGAGCTTCCGTGGCGTTTGTCGTCGTCGGGGCACCGGTAGTCGTCTCGACTGTGGCATTCGCCTCATCCTGGCAGACGCATGTATCAAACTTCACGGCAATCGTTATCAAGATCAACAATTTACTGACAAAGTTTTTAAGTGAATTGTTCCGTTTCATATCCCTTTTTAGAAAAGAATAGATGGCGTCAAGAATAAGCTGCTGTCCGAGACTCAACCAACCTTGGCATAATAATTTCCAGCAATATTCACCAACGTTTTTGCTGAAAGTCACTGAAATAATATTTAGTCTGAATGCTGCATTGATAGGTTCTTCATATTTATGATCAAATCATTCCACCTGCTTCGAGAAACAGCTATCAATAAATATTACGTTCTTTTTCGCTTTTCACATTTTGGCTAATATTTTCATATTTTGTCAATACCTTGTGTTTTGGCTCGTGCATTTATTAGTCGCATTCTTTTGAGATACACCTGTCGTCCAAAGCGGCGGTCAGATCCAAGTCAGATCAGCCTTAATCATTTGGTGGATCTCAGCTATACGCAGACGCCGTCAAAGATCGGCGATCTCCAACTTTTCCATGCTTTTGCTTGAGAGGGTGCGGCTGGAAGGAAGCTAAAGACACTGTCCGTACAGGGACGAACTTTTACTGCAAGCCCTTAAAACGGACAAACTTTAGCATGGAAGTTGCCACAATAGTGCATTGTTTGCAAAGCCAACGTTTGTTGCTGGCATACCAGCTGGAGTTTGCCCGATGGCGTTCGACTGAATTCGGAAAACAATTTGAGACCGATTGTTATTGGAAGTGAAGCCCCAGGAACTGTAATCGTAAATCTCTTTTAATCCTTTGAAGTAGACGCAAAGATTACGCGTCGGATGCGGAATAAGCCACACATGTTATCGAACCGTTCTTATGCTAAGCATGCTTAGGCATATGGCTATTGTGTAATTCACAAGTGTTTGGTTGCTAGAAAGCATTTTTAGTTTAATATTCTCTAAAAGTATTGCTTGCTGACAAATTTGTCGCTTTGCAAAGATGAATGGTACTACTGCAGAGAGCATTTTGGCTAAGATGATATCCGGTTATTAAATGTTCATGACATAATTATTCATTTAAACATTTTAGCTTTTATAAGAAGCCAGCTAAACCTAATAACAACTCAGAAGTACAGCCCTCTGCAAACTGCGTGGTAGGTATTCTTTTTTTCGATAAAACCGAGAATAACGCGCATACTATGATATCAGTCTCTCGGGATTTGTAACAGTAAGAAGCGCGAGACTTCGCACCTTAGATTTGGCCTATCATCCTTTTCATTTTCCATCCAGTTTGGCAACAAAACCTAAAAGTTTATATTTGTCTCGAAAACAAACTTTGCATTTTGCTGCCTCCCTAGGCGTAAACTTTGTTTAGTGATGAAGCCAATCGAAGGAGTGAAGCACGGCCCATTTATTTGCGATGAGTTTCGACTAACTGATAGCATAGCCTTTGAGTGATTATCGGTTTTGTCGAAAAAAAAGAATACCTACCACGCAGTCTGCTGAGGGCTGTACGTACCTCTTTTCTTACTTGAGTCTTTTTTCTTCTTGAAAACATGAACATTTTGTCTGCTTTCATCCGTACAATCTGTTGTGGATTTTGCTCCAATCCTTTACTTGGAACCTTTCTTCTACCAGTCCACCTGTCAGTTCTCCGTTGCGTTTGACGTATGTGACACACTGTCGACAGCTGGGTACCGATGTCTCGGACGACTGGCGCGCGGTCTGGGTGCTCACCATCCACCTGTGGACCCACCTGCTGCGGTCCCAGAGGCACTTCTTCGTCACAGACGCCATCGACTTCGCCGCCGTGCACTGCGCGACACTGTGCGCCTCCATATCTCAGGTGAGTGCACAATGTTCTTACATATCACATTAACAACACTGTGCGCCTCCATATCTCAGGTGAGAGCTTACATATCACATTAACAACACTCTGCGCATTCATATCTCAGGCAAGATCAATGTCATCGTCCATATCAAAGGTAAGGGCACTACATCTCCATATAACTATCAGCTAAACGCACTGTGCGTCTCCGTGTCTGAGGTACGATCACTTTACGCCTGGACCATTGTGCGCCAATATGATGTTAATTATGTGTGACAGGTAAAGTTACTGCTCGAATGCTATTTCTTGTGTCTTTCCCTGACCTGTATTCGTTTCAAACGGTAAGGTCACGCCGTTCCTTTTTACAACAGAAGTTGATATGGTGTCTGTCTTTAAAGCTGACTAGAGGATCAATGTGCGTATATTTTACGCCAGCAATCATTAGTGTATATTTTGGTTTTGACTCCCCGCATTTATTACAAATAATCGTAACTCAGGGCCTCTCGCCACGGAACATTGGTATCGGCCCACGGAAGAACCCGCTGCGTTAATCGGGCCGATATTTCTCTGTCAGGCTCGTCCAAGCGTGATGTCTTACGGCAATAACGGGGCGAACGACTGTCCAGAGCTGCCATAAAGCAGCGAAATGTGCCGCCGGCGTCTCTGTGGGCAGGGACACCCGCCGCACGATCCCCACATGGCGCGCTGTTTTATAACTGTAATCGCGGCGCGCCAGTGGGCGTGCGGCGGACCTGAAAAGTTTGGTGGTTAATCGGAGTGGCCAGTCTTTGTGTACAGCTGCTACGCACTGATGTCGGGTTAAGTTTGTTCCGAGGTTAATTGCAACTTAGTGTGATGCTTTACAGTGTTGCCTAGGTTGTTGATCTGGGTAATTGTAACCTAGTGTGATCTTTTACAGTATGGCTCAGGTTGTTGATCTGGCTGCAATGCGTATGTTTCCGCAACTATAGCTGCGGAGCAGACTGTCATGCGTTTTACGGTGTTTATTGATGTCCACATATCGGGGACCAGACTGCTGTGTATTTGCCGTTAACCGGTAACGTTTCCACAGGTAATTGTGGACCCGACTGTTCCATACGTTTTTCCGATGGTTTTGCGTCGTTTGGCAGATACGAACCCCACTGCTGTACTCGTATGTATTGACCGTTGTTTGTTATGTCTTTGGCAGTTACGCACCCGACTGCAGCCGTCTGACCTGGAGGAGACGGAGGCCGCCGTCAGTTTCGTGGCCGGTCTGATGAGCTTCAGCGCCCAGTGGCGGCAGCGGCACCGGCACTCTTACGACACGCTTCTGGTGAGTGGGATGGCACCGGACAAGGCCCATCTATTGAATCTGACCGCTGACGGCAAGTCCAGGAGATCTTCTCAGTGTAGTATTGTTGTCATTTGATTCACCACTAGCCCTCGCTTTTAGCCCAAACACCTGATCAACCTCGTCTTGTGCTGGAACCCGACGATTATAATTGTTTGCTTTTCTCTATCGGTGATATGACTGCCGTACCGTTGTTACCTGCCGCCCTGTGTAACCCTCTCCTCCCCGTCTGTGTGCTCTGCGCGCCAGTCGTGGCTGAAGGGCTGCGTGGGCGTGTGCTTCTGGTACCTGTGCCGAGGCCGGATCGTGGCGCTGCTCCTCGAGCGGCCGCACACGCTCGCTGACCGGGAGGAGCTGCACAGAGTGCGGCGGCTGAGCAGCACTGAGCCCGAGCCGGAGCGGCCGCCGCCGCAGGTCACCGCCGTCCAGAACAGGTCAGTCAGCAGTTCACCGCCGTCCAGAACAGGTCAGTCAGCAGACTCACCGACGTCCAGAACAGGTCAGTCAGCAGGTCACAGGTCACCGCCGTCCAGAACAGGTCAGTGACGCAGGTCACCGCCGTCCAGAACAGGTCAGTCAGCAGATCACCGACGTCCTGAACAGGTCAGTGACGCAGGTCACCGCCGTCCAGAACAGGTCAGTCAGCAGGTCACCGCCGTCCAGAACAGGTCAGTCAGCAGTCACCGCCGTCCAGAACAGGTCAGTAAAAATGGTTGTCGCCGTTCAGAAAGGTCAGTGACACAGGCCACACGTCAGGTCACCACCCTTCAAAACAGGTCAGTCCACAGGTCACCGCGCCGTGCAGAGCAAAAGCTAAATTCGCCTCACATATGCAGGCGGATTTCACGCACCATCATGCTCCCAGCTGGAACCATTTTCTTACACATGCCAGTATATTATAGAACGGGATGCCTGACAGGACATAGCGGGTAAGACATATCGTTTCGCACGTCATTGCTGTGAATAGCAGAATGTCACCTGTGATAATGTTTCATTGGAAACGTCGATTGAAAAAGTTGTGTCGATCGTCGTTAAGGTTCTTCGAAGGCGCTGATTCGTAATCATCTTCTGTATGGAGCTGTTTCTATGGATACCGTCATCTGTTATCTGCTCTAATGCTTCTCTCGATCACTGCGATACTTGATCAGTGTCTTTATCGTTATCAATGGCAAAGTAGCTGACTGTTTATTTTTGGTCAGCGTTATCAATGGCAAGGTAGCTGACTGTTTATTGTTGTTCAGAGGGACTCATCTGAGGAACCGAAATCCTACGGCACTTTGCTTACCTTTGTAAATGTATTTATGAATGCCGAATTGTTTGGAATATTATTTTGGCATTGTGGATTCTTATTCACATTTGATATTTCTCTAGGCCTTTATTGTAATGCATTTTGTTCTCATTTAAGCTCAGTTCTCGTTTTGTTGACTCCTTTTTTATGAAAATGTTATGATAAGAACTTTAATTATGGGAAACTGTCAAGCCTGGCCTTTCAATTACCGTTTGGAGCGACCCCTCCGGCTGTCTCACAAGTTACGAGCCGCTTCCCTTTCCTCCCGAACTTTTCCCGAGTGTTTGTTGAATCGCTTGCTGACAGCTCAAAAGGTTGGGGCAGTTTTAATTGCGGCCAGGCAATTTGTAATTTGTGGCGTGGAGTGGCCCAGTTCCTCGGCTGGTTTCATCCTGCGATGGTTTTTGTTGGCCGTGGCTGTGGGTCGGAGGCAGTCAAAACCCATCAAACCAAATTACATTATAGAGTATAGGCTATCAACTAGCGGCCATGTTTCAAGCCGCTGCTCTGTTTTCGTTAGCTGATTGCGTTAAGGCGACGCCATGTTTTGCTTGTTAAACTTTGTGTGCTTGGACAAACTGTTCGAACAAATGCGTTTGAAATAGGATACCGGTCCTGGTCTGTCCACTGTCTCCGGACCAAGCAAGGCTTCATTCGTCGGTGAATTGTGCCCCCACACTCCTGACATGAGCCTCCCTCCCTCGTTCCGACTGGTGCACCTGTCGTCTGTCTGCCTGGTGTCCATACACCCTTGACATCCGCTCCTCTCGTTCATGTTGGTGCGCCTATGCCCTGTTAGCCTGGCGTCCCTACACCCCTGACCCACCCGTCTCTCCCTCCCTTTCACAGACTGGTGCGCCTATCTTTCGTGTGCCTAGTCACTCTACATCCCTGACGTGCGGCCCTCCCCTCCCCTCTCCGACTGGTGCGCCTTTCTTCCGTGCGTCTGGCGTCCCTACACCTCTGACGTTCCCTCCCTCCCCCGCACAGGCTGGTGCGCCTATCTTCGGTGTGCCTGGTGGCGCTGCACGCCCTCTCTCCACCGCTGGCACCTCTGGTCACCGAGGATGGCCTTCATCTGGACGCCTGGGAGCCCCTGGTCGGAACCAGCTTCGCCTCACCGACGCTGGACAAGCCGGGCCCGCCGCCACTCACGTTCGGCACCCTGCTGGCCGGGGTCAATGTCTGCGTGAGACCGCTTACGAAGGTGAGGAGCGGGGTTATGATGGGGCCATGGCCGAGTTCATAAGAGTTAGGGGTATGCTGGGGTCAGCTGGGGTCATGGTTATATCAGAGGCTGTGTTAAGGTTATGGTGAAGGTTATGAGCAGGAGGGAGGTTAGGTCACTGAGCTGGGATCATGATTAGGTCAGAAAGGATCACGATGAGTTCAGATCAGGGCGCGGGGTCCCGACCGAAACCACTTATCGGAAGGGTATTGTGGCTGGGTATTGGGTGGTGCGCTGCTGCGATTGGGTATTGAATATTGTGACGAGGCGAAGGCTGGCTAGGACGGGGGAGTGGGGCGGGGAGCGTGGGAGAGGTTCCGTCGGTTGGCGGCTCATCTGGCGTTCGTTATCGTTTTACGGCTGCTGCGGCCAGCTGCCGTTTTATTATGGCTGTAGACGACGTCTAAAGGAAATTGGCTCTCGATTTTGATAATTTATTATTATGGTCTGGTTATAGACTCAACGGGTAATTTATTATTATTATCTGGAAATAACACCCACGCAACTATTGTCTGAAAAGGGTACACGCTATGTACTGCGAAGCTGCTGAAACCCACTGTAGCCTACCGTAACTGTGCGCCGTGCGACCGCCTTTGTTACCCGCTGAGGCCGTGCGCTGTTTGGTGTTTGACTGGTTCCCGGTGTCGGCAGTCGGACCGGTCGTCACCTGTGGTGGGTGAGGCCCGCCTGGAGCGCCGTCCGCTGCTGGCGCTGCTGCACCAGACGCTGGTGCTGGTGCTGGAGCAGGCGGCGCTGCTGCAGCTCCGGCCGCCGCCGGACGCCGCCGAGCACCCGCTGAACCTGGGGCACCTGAGGGAGGAGGTGGTGAGTACCGCACTGATTGACCCCCACGGCCGAGCACCTCCCCGACCGTAGCACCTCACCCACCCACAGCGACACTGAGCACCTTCTCACCCTGTTCACCCGAGGGATGAGGCGGTAAGTGCCGCTGGTATTCCTCTCCGCCCCTCCCTCTGCCCTCCGTGGCTACCGACGGCGCTCTCCGTCCCCCGTCCCTCTGCCGCGATCCGTTCGCCGCCGGTGGCTGTAATCTGACTCCCGCCGGGCTGTCGGGCCGGCCGGGCGGACGTCTCCGCGGACCGGCCGCCGCCGCCGCCGCCGCAGGGCCTTGTGTTAGTCTGTGTTGACGGTCCGGCCCGGCACACCGGCCGGTGTTTACGCACAACCTCTGATGACAGCGTCTTTGAAGTCGTGATTGCACCGGGCGCCTGTCCCTGAGGCGGTCGGCCCCGGCTGGGCAGATACAGGAGCGCAAGTAGCGGGGGTGGCCGATGTTTGACATCAACTTCATTGTTCATATGCCTTTGATGTGTTGCTTTTACACAGAGATGTAATGTTTTGATCTCCTTTTTTTGTAAAATCAAAAGCCCCTGAAGCATATCTGAATTGAAGTTTGTCTTTACAAGAAATAATCGCAAACACATTAAACTCTGCGCGAAGTCGCGTCGAGTTTAGCAAACTGCGCCTGATACAGCATACAGGGTTTGTTTGCATAAATGCTTGAAAGGTCGGCATAATGTATAACTGCAGGCCAGATGGCTGCAGTTATACAGTGTATAACCCAGACGGCCGCAAAATGTCATCTGGTTGTTTGGTCTGGAATGGAATTTCTTATGCCTGCCACGTATCTGTTGATCGCTGATTTCGTGGTCGCTGTTGCTGTTTCCATAATTCATTTGGTGACAGGTTTTACCTGCTTCTCTTTCTCATTTTTATGAAGTGCAGTGTCCTGAGCAGCACGACCTGTTCAAACTCCTGGTATGAACTGGAGCGGCTTTATCGCCTATTTTTACTGATCGACTGTGGCGATGAGTTTTTGTTTAGCGAAATGACCGTATAAAAAAACACACCTTCGGCGCCTAAGTCTGCCACAAACTACACAGTGTCTCTGCATTAGTCCTATCATCTGGAGAATTCGCTCCCTCTGAAAATATCATAATAGGTCTGGTGATGGTCGGAAGCTATTAACCCCTCCTCGTGCTCTCCCTCCACGGAAGGCAGCTGTCGGAGTGCGGGTATACGATCCGATCGGTGTTGTTGCCGACACAGCAATGGGACGGGAGAGGCATTGATCGGCATCGGTCACACGGGTCCCTCGCGTTGGGCCACCTGATGACCGCCGTCGGAGCCGCGTGCCGGGCCGTGCCGTGCCGTGCCGTACCGTGTCGTACCGTGTCGTACCGTGCCGTACCGTGCCATCTGGCCCTCCGTAGGTACTGTCTGCGAGACTACCTGACAGGCATCGGTTTCGCCGGGTGACAGCGTCACCCGATGACGGGTAGTACGATGCGATATGACGGATGTAGGGAATTCAACGGTAGGGGAAGTGCAGCTGGAGCGAGTCTTGTGAGGAATGCGCTGGTGTTGGAAACTTTCATTATCGTTAGAGTGTCGTTACACGTTTTCCCGGTGGGAGAGTTTGTTTAATGTATGAAGCGTTTGGCGGGCGAATTATTCATGGTGCTGAGTACTTTTGGAAACTGGCAGCACCCGGTGTCGTCTGAATGTCTGTCGAAGTTAATTCTCCGTCCCAAACGGACGACCATTTGGTAGTCGGGAATGGCTACCTTGGGAGAGTTTTGTCTCTGAGGGTCGTCAATTTACGGTGACTAACGGCTCGGCAATCGATCAGCCACCGGCTCTCGGTTCCACTCGGGCTTTTTCTGCCGGATAGGCGGATCGCCCGGCCGCCCCAGTCGCTCCTTTTATTCGAGCCGCGCGATAGCGGATGGGGACCCATGCAACCGTGAGTTTTCCATAAATATCCGTCTGGCTCATTTCCTCTGTGAGTACCAAGTCAGCGGAAAAGGCGCTTTTGACGTGCCCTTGTGTTGAATGATGATAAAAATCTTGAGGCGTAACCCGTGTCGAGCTTTGCTGGTTTCTATCCCCAAAGCACAACGAAAAGGCCTTGGCATGATGATCTTCAGCAATTATATTTTATATTCCATTGCAAATGTATTAAACCGGTTGGGGAAACAATCGACCCATTTCATAGCATACAGCCAGGCAGCCCTGATTCATATAAACATTAATACCTAAGTATAGCGTTAATGCCTAAGTATAAGTTCATCATCATTTGCTACCGCGCTTGTATGCTGTAAGTTCCACACCTACCCATGACCGGCAGTTGTTTTAATTAGTGTGAGTCCTACCTTGGCCGGTGATGCTTGTCATCGCGTGTCGTGCCGTGTCTAGTGCCGGTGTGTGTCGTGTCCTGACGAGTAATGGCGTGCAGTGTCTTGGCATGCGGTTTCGCTCCTCTCCGTGTCCCATTCTGACCAGTCCCACCGTACTATACACTGACATGAGCGGCCCCCCGTCTGTGCTGCAGAAGTCCTTCCTGGACAGTCTGAAGCGGGACCAGCGGCGAAGCCTGTCCCACTCGCCGTCCGCTCGTCAACACCACGAGTCGGGTGGCGCGGACGAGGCCCGCTTCCTCGAGCTGGTGCAGCATCTGGTCAACTCTGTGCTCAAGGGCTGACCTCCGCCCGACTGAGCAGTGAGGCCGGTCACCGCCCACCGACCGGCCGGCCGGGTCAGGGCGGGGAGAAGAGGGAAGAGAACGGCATGAGATGACCCTGGAGAATGCGTCGAGCGGCGTCTGTCTACTCTGAGAAGGGAAAGTCGGCGATAATGGTGATTTTGTACTGTGCTGCGACAATATTGCCCCATGTGTTGATGATGATGAATACATTTGTTACGAACACCACTCGTTCCGTGTGTGCTCGCGGTAACAGACGGTAATTGTGATGGACCGGCGTCCGGACCTCCCAGTACCATGACGCAGGACGCGGCGGTTGCCAGGGTAACCGCGCTGCCGACGGCCGAGATTTGCCGGCCGTCTGTATACACGCCGGGGGCCCATTCGCCGGAACGGGTGGCCAATAGCGCCCGCGGCGCTGCCGGCTGGCCCGTGCGGTGGGCGGATTTACGAGGTGAAAATACGGCCTCTGTGCCACCGGCCGCGCCACAGGGCGGGCATGAATGCCCAGCGCCGGTAGGTCACAGCACAATGGCTGATGTGTTGGCTGTGTTTGGGGGAAAACAGGATTGTATTTTTGTGGTGTACTTTATTGCAGCGTTGTTTATATGGACGGCTTTGCCTTTACAGCGTTTCGCTTGCATGTTTGAGGGTTGCAACTTGCATGTAATATTTGGTGATGCGACGCAACAAGATTTGGACCACAAGGGGCTCGGACACGAGCCGGCGGGTTTCTTTGAAACTTATCAGTCGGTTTTGGCGTCGCTTTGACGATTTTGCCCGTCACATTACCTTCAAGCTTAACTCTCAGACGCCGTAGAGAACACTAGCTTGCGAATTTTACTAAATTCAATTGTTCTTTCCCAAAACATACCCGTAAACATCGAACAATAACGACTGGGTTAATAAACCCGCTCACCTAAACTTGCACTTTAACCCGCGCCCGGCTGGGGGTCCTGGATTTCCACGCCCTGCTGGGGGGGGGGGTGTTTGAACACCCCCCCCCCCCTTGTAACTCGGCTCCTGGGCCACGTAGCGATACGCGGACGGCGGCGTTCGAAAGAGCGTCAAAAATAATGACGAAATCACTTCGGTCAATTTTTTGGTCAGGTCAAAGGTCAGGTCACCAGAGGTCATTGAAGGCAAAATTTCGCCGATTTCCAGGTCGAATGTCGAAAATTTCCAAGAACCCAACGCATAACTCGAGAACCAATAGAGCTAGAGCGCCGCGGAAAAGCGCATTCGATAGCCCTATTATTATATTTTCTGAGTAATTTTCTCAGATTTGACCTAACGTCAACGGTTTTGCCTGCAGGGGGCAAAAATTGCAAAAATAGCCGATTTTTTCGGAAACAGTTTTTCTGCAATAACGTTTGACCCAAGCCTTGTACGAGCTTACTTTTACCAGCATTGTGTTCTTCTCGTCAAGACGCATCGAATGAACTATAAGTTGACCTTGAAAGGTCAACTTGAAAATTTGACCTCAGGTCAAGGTCATGACCTGACCGGAAAGGGTCATGTTGCATATCAGTCGATCCGTATCGTCGAGCTGAACACAGCTAAGGCGTTTTCATCGCTCTAGCATGCTTCTATCAAAAGCTATTTGCGAAAAACTGTTAGATACCATTCGTGACCTAAGATGACCTCAGGGCATAAATAAGGGTCACGGACACCATTTTCATGTTCAGTGTGTCTAAACCACTTGTAATTCGGTGTTTGGGAGTGTTTATAATGTCTTTTGTCCAAAAGAGGCGCATTTCAATTTTCTCCCAAGTCCCATTGACTTATAATGGGGAGGTCGCAAAATTGACCTGACCTTAGGTCATCGATATCAAAATTCTGAGATATGCATTTTGTACATGCTATTGCTCTTAGCAATCGCTGAAAGTTTCAAAGCGATCGGTCACTCGGTGTAGCTATGACAGACATTGAAACTTTTTATGAGGTGAGGTCACTTCAAGTGACCTGGTGACCTGACCTTGAATGACATTGGTCTGAAATTTTCACAACATGTGTAGAATTGATGTGCGATAAGGTATACCAAATTTTTGAGATATTCGCGAAAAACCACAAGGGGGGTGTTCAAACACCCCCCCAGCAGTGCGCGGGTTAACCCTCGCCCGTAAACGGCGATCTGCCACCTTCGCCCATGCAGGGGGGGGGTTGGTGCGACCCCCCTTGGCGTTTGAAAACGGAGCGTCGTAGAGCTTAGCGGAAAAGACCAACGGATTGCTCTCGCCGAGATCTCGCGATTGGTGGTATATTTTTTGGTCCTAGGTCAACATTTGACCTACTTTTGACCGGTCAAAGGTCAAATTTTCGGAAAAATAGACTTTTTTTCAACTTACCGCGGCGATTGCGGCAAAACGGTGGGAGATATCGACTTGAAACCTTCACTATCGTGTTCCTTGATCAATTCTCTATCGTTTGGTATGTATTTCGTTTCCCTAACTCTAAAAATGGCGCGTTGGGAGCGCCGGAAGTCGGCAAGGTCACAGTCGGCGGCAGAAATTCGAAAAATCAAAATTTAAATTTTTGAAATCTGATTGTATTTTTGGATTTGGAAGGTCCATTTGCTCCCTATAGAAGCTAATATTGCTGCATATTCCCATTGAGGTGACAAGAATTAGCAAAATAGTGGTTCGGGCGCTTTTCAAAAAATAGTACCGGACGCTGTTCCTCTTGTGACGTCATAGCTCCGTGACCTGACCTGACCCGGTCAAGTTTCTTATACCATATGATAGCCAATACTTGCCCCAACATGCATGGGAAGTTTCATCACGATCCATCAACCGATGTCCGTACCACCGGCAGGAAACCTCGGGCGTTGGCACTCAGTTTGTGAAAATCCGGCCGGAGGCTGTTCCCTTTGTGACGTCATAACTCCGTGACCTGACATGACCCGGTCAATTTTTTTTATCAAAAGATGCGCAAGGTTTGCCCCATAAGGTACCCAAAATTTGGCGGCGCTGCGCGCCGCCGTTTTTGCACTATTTCCGAAAAACCTCAGGGGGGGTTGCACCAACCCCCCCCCCTACATGGGCGAGGGTTAATGAGCCGACTATCCGACAGCGTTCACCGCCTCGGGCCCAGTTCGAGTCAATTCCGCCTTGGAAGCCTAACTTGTCCCAACTCTGTCGAACAATTGTCGTTCAGTCCGCTCGCTGGGCGCGGCGCGGCGGCAGCTGGTGCTCGACAGCCCAGGTACAGCTATGAGCGCCGCCGCCGCGCCGGGGCAGTGACGACGCCACGACCAACTTGGGCCCGGTCGGCGCCGAATGGGTCGGCTGACGACCGCCGGTGCCGCACCTCGTCTCGCCTGATGGCCGTATACGGGGAGCGGGCGGGACTCGTCATCTCCGGGCGGAGGGGCGCCAGGAACGGAGACGGTGATGGGCAATTGAGACGAGACGTCGGTGGTCTGTGTATGCAGACCGACAGAAGTGTGACCAGCTTGGTGCGGTGCGTGAATGGCCAGACCGTGCTGATTAGACGGTCCTCTTACGTACAGCCCAGGGCACTAAAGAGTGTACAGCCAATAGCCATAGTGTAATAAATAACTTGTTATTTTTTACGTTCTACTCTACTCGCATTTATAACGTACCTAATTTAATAAGTAGTTATTCATTACAATATGATGCCTCCAAGCCATGTGTTGAATGACCATTGACGGGTTTCTTATACTATCCTCGCCCAGTTTTTTCATTGTTCAGATGCTGTGATCAGATATAGTGAATAGTCAGATACACCGAGGATGCCCTACTGTCAGTCCGTGTATAAGTCGGCCAGTTTCACCGTCTGACGTACCTATCTTGGTCTGACCTACGGCACGGCACGCCGCCTAGGCGTTGCTATGGAGACGAGTAAGCTGAACCGTCTCGGTCTCAATCCGTCAGTTGTAAGCCAGTCACGTCGTTCTGCGGTATCCTTGACTGGGACACGTCCACACACGGCACCGCCCTTGGCCGTGGGTCTTTGATCGCCCTCTGTGACGGTCGACAGCTCATCCGTTAGCCATTGTGTGATCTACATGGTGAAGGATTCAGAGCGGCCATCGGCTCATTCGGTGCTGGGCAGTCTACAGCTCTCGTGCGGTCTTGGTCTGGTGTCTGGTTGGAGGACACTTGAAAATGTCAGCTGAACAAGAACGGAACTAACAAAACCCAGCACACAACTTGACATTTAAAATGTCAACATACCTAACAGGAACGGAACTAACAAAATCTGGCTCTCAAACTTGTGCGACACGTCGCTGGGTGATATTTGGCTTGTTATTGCAATAACACGTCTCGTTTGTATACCCGAGCCTTGATAGTGGCCAGCACCATCGGTATCGGTTCTACGTAGGTACCTATATACTTCTGCTGTAGCTGCTGCACCAGCTGTCCGGCATGGCAATACTCGGCTCGGCCATTGCCGTTGATCCTCTAAATATGGGATAGACGTCTGGGATGAGGATTGGGCACTAAAGGGGGGGGGGAGGACTCTCGCTGGACGACGTGCACCGTCAGCACTTTTTCGCTCGAGTTCTGTCTGATTTCCGATAATGGTTTCAGGGGTAGGTAGACTGTGATCCGATGTGTGAGTTGCAATGCTACACTCACCATTTCTATTCGACCGGGACGACGCTAGTCGTCGTTTGAATAAATAAATGTCTTACCCAATGGATAGAGCGCCTAAGTCTTGGCTAAAAGCCAGTTAACGTTCTTACTGTAAACTGTCCTCAGATTTGAGCTAAGTTCAACGTTTAGCCTGCAGAGGGCACAAACTCTGAGAGTGCCGTTTTTACGAAAATCGTTGTTTAAAGATGAATTTAGACTCAGAAAAGATACGACATTGATTTTGCATGGATCGTTTTCCTCTCGTCGAGTCATGCCGAATGAACTATAATTTGAGCTTGAAGGTCATTTTGAACTTTTCACTTACCTAAGGTCAAGGTCATGACCTGACCGAAAGGGGTTATGCTGCATATCAGTCGATCTTTATCGTCGAGTTGAACTCATCTAAGATTGTTTAATCGCTCTATCTCTATCATGCTCTATCATGTACAGTCTGTCTTAAAAGTACCGCGCAAAGTGACGGTGGATCCATCAAGCCTGACTGAGGAAGGGGCTGCTATAATTTGAAAGTCACCGAACCAATTGACCTAGGGAATGGACGAGGATGTGAATTGCTTCAGTGACTCAAATTTAGTAGGCCCTTCCTCGGTCAGGCATGATGGATCCACCGTCACTTTGCGCGGTACTTTTAAGACAGATTGTACGTACATCCCTGTCAAAAGTTATTGTCAAAAACAAAACTGCTGGAGAACTCGTGACCTAAGATGACCCCATGGGAGATAAGAATTGCAATGCACTGGTGCGATTTTCCGATAGCGTGTCATGATGTGATGCGATGTTCCGGTAGCTGTTATCCGATCTTTGAGTGTTTAGTTTGAGTTTCGTCTAAAAGAGGTGCATCTCAATTTTCTCCCATATAAACTCATATTGGAGAGGTCGCAAAATTGACCTTATCTTACCGATTTAAAAATTCCGAGTTTTAATTTCCATACATACCTACTGTTACTCTTACCTATTAATCGCTAAATTCTAAATTTTAAAGCTATCGTTCAGCCGATGTGGCTATGACGAGCATTGGAACGAGACATCAGTAGCCAACTAACATAACTATAGACGCCAACCACGCTCGAAACCTCCCGCCAGTTTACCGAGAACGGTCAGGGGAATGAGCCCCGATAGAAGCTAAACTTAGGAAAAGCTCTTAGTACCATTGCCTGCCAACTGTTCAAAATGCGCATGATTTCCTCGTTAATTTCCATATAGACGATGATACCGGAACATCGGCACTCATGGGACGCCTGTGACGTCCTCCGTTCGCTTCAACTCTGTGGACTCTGAATTGAAAACGGATGGGGTGTCCTGGTACGCCTCGACAGGGCTCCATTTTCCATAGTTGCAAGACCATCATACCACATTTCTGACATTTTTCTCACCATCTTCATTTAGTTAGTTCACCCTAACGAATTATAGCCCATGGATAATTACATAATTATATCATCTAGTAGCACATGTTTGTAATGGTTCTCAGTCCCGTGCATAAATACAATTACAGAAGCTAATATTCACGGTCTGATGCCTTCAAGTGATTTCGATATTGATTATTTATTTGGCTCAATTTTAATACATAAAAACCATAAAACCATATTGAATTTAATAAGAGACTTAAGCCGTGAGTGTAGGTATCTGAGCAGGGCCTTATCATGCATCATGCATGTTGCATTATCATGCATGATTGAAGACCGCGTTGTGAACGGATCTAGCCGCTGAGCGCGATTCAGCTCACTGAGTGAACGCGTGACTTCTAAGGCCGTCCATCCCAGTCCCCCTCCCATTTATCCGAGCTATGATCAGCTCTCCAAGTCCGCCTCGGAAACGGGAAATCCGCCTAGAAAAACTTGTTTTTCCACGTAAAGTAAGATTGAAACGACTTACGGTGGCATCCCGATAGTGATTCCAACAACTCATTTCAATTTATTTCCGGGAGTTCGCTGTTTATTTCGCCTGAAGTCACAGTTGTAGGTTATGATGCAATGCATGCCGTCACCCGGGTCCAATCATGATTGAATGCCGTTGACCTTATTCACGGTCTTTGGTTGCATCTACGACGTATTTACGACGTATTGACAAAGCGGATCTGAGTTAACGAACTTGCTTATTCATGGGAATGTTACTTTGTTCGATGAACTGTGCGAAAACAGTTTTACATTTAATAGTCGTTTGTTGTATCTGAACTTCAACCGGTGCCGCAAAAAAAAAAAATCACACTTTGTAAGAATGTGACACTAACATCATGGTGTGGTGAATTATTATCAAAATGTTAATAATGCTTTTTCTTTTTTTGACACTAGGTAGATCTGGCTGTCACTCCGCCTTCTTAGTTCTTCCTGTCGTCCTCTTTTCTCTTTCTTGCTTTCCTTTCTAACTCTTATCTTCTCGGCTGTATGCTACGCATTTTTGCTGGTTTCAAAATTACATACCTATTGCATCCCATATATCTTGGTCCTTCTCTTCAATAATTTTGCCCACTGCCTCTACTCTAAGCTTTCCTTCTCACCTTTCCACCTGCCTTCCGCCTATATGTCGGCGCCGCCTAGCTCCCCAGTCCCCACCTATCTCCCCGCCTATCTCCCCGCCCACCTCCCCGCCTAGCCCCCCGCCTGCCGCGTGCCGCGTGCCTGTGGCCAGAGAAGCCGACGACGTGGGCGGCGCGCCGAGATCAATGTGCGGTGACGGTAACTGGCGGCAGCGGTACGGCGCCTCACTCGGATCCGGTCACGCTGCACGGTCGCGCGGGTCACGCGGCAGCTCGCCAAGGTCACGCGGCAGCTCGCCAAGGTCACGCGGAAGGTCGCGCGGGTCACGCGAGACGCGTGGATAACGAAGTGGCTAGTGTAGGTGACTGATCGTTGAACTGTCAGCAACAAGCTGTCAAAATTATGCGGCTCAACCACGAGCGTGTCAGTCGGAGTCCGCGCCGAAGGTGAGTGGAACGGTGAGCCGTCTTTTTTTTTTTTGCTTGTTGATGTGTCTTGTAGCCATGTACTTCTGCCGGCCGCCGCTAGATGCTGTGAACCGCGAGTTACAGTTTTGTTAATAGGTGTCGCTTTTACCAGTCTCTAAATTGCTAAAGCCTTCGATTAAGTTGTGCGCCCCCCTTTTAACGTTCCGTTCGCTTAAACTGCTGTATTGTTTGGACAACTGCATTGGCTATGTGTATATTAAAAACCATATGTATTCGTTTATTACATTCGATGTTCTCGCCAACATGTGTGCAATACTAGATAACTAAGTTCGTATGTAAAACTATATATGTCTCGATTTTGTGGCGAAATATAAGAGATATCTGTAAATTACAGTGTTTCTACTGGCTATACCAGCCAGATTGGTGACCCCGCGTTCTACGCAATATGGGATCGCTATCCCCTCGTGTTCCCTGGCACACCGACACTGGCCTGCACCCTGAGCTATCTCCTCCAGCTCTCTTTGTGTAGGAAGGAAGTGGTGGATGGTGTGTCTTCACGAGGATTCTTCTTTTGTGCTGAGTGTAACTGGATAACGCCGACTACTACTGCTGCACTACGATCCAGCTACTTCATCGGCTCACCTTACCGTCCGGCTACCTCTGCAGCTGCACCGCAGCACCTGCCGATCGCCGTGTCGCCGTCGCCGCCACCGATCTTCCCGACCATTGCTCTCGGCAGCCATGGACCAGAAGACCCAGCCTGCCGGCGCCGGTGCAGCCGCCGGCACCGGTGCAGCCGCCGGCGCCGGTGCAGCCGCCGCCGCCGCCTCGCATGCCGCTGCTGCTGCTGCTGCCGCTGCCGCCCAACCGGACTACCTCCGCGTGGCGACCGCGCCACGCAGCCACGTCGCGCCGCCGCGCTTCTTCGAGGAGGACCCCGTGATCTGGCTCGTCCAGCTCGACCTCTTCTTCTCTCAGGCAGCTGTGGACGATGAGCTCAGCCGCTTCCGGATCGCCGCTACTCTCCTTCCTGGCCACCTCCTGCGCGACTTCACCGACATCCTCCGCAACCCTCCTCCAGACCGACCTTACACCATCCTTTCCGACGCCATCCGTCAGCGGTTCGGCAAATCAGTCGAACAGCGTCTTCGCTGCCTGCTCTCTGGCCAACAACTCGGCGACAGGCGTCCTTCCCAATTCCTTCGGCATCTCCTGGACCTTGCTGAAGCTGAAGGCTCACAAGATTCCCCGCTCATCCGCCAGATCTTCCTCAATGCTCTTCCGCCTCGGACTCAGCCCTTCCTCCAGTGCCTGCCGCCTGGGACGGACCTTGCGACCATCGCTAGCACTGCCGACCGACTCCTGGAGCTTCCGCAGCAGTCGGACGTCGCTGCACCTACCTCAGGCCTTCTCGCCGCGGTATCGACTTCTGCGCCTGCTGCAGCCTCACCTGCTGCTCCTGCAGGACCCTACCACCTCCAAGACCTGATGAGCCAGCTGCTGACTGGTATCACGGCCCTCACAACATCAGTCGCCACACTGGTGGACGAGACGCGCCGCCGAGAGAGGTCTGCATCCCGTGCCCCCGGCCGCGCTCGCCACCGTCCACCACGCGACCTGTCTGCTGCTGCCCGGTCACCCAGCCCTGCAACCAACACGTCTACCGGCGCTGGTGCTTCCTTCTGCTGGTACCACCACAAGTTCGGTACCAACGCGCGCTCATGTCAGTCACCGTGCTCGTGGTCTACAACCGCAACTCAGACCTCGGGAAACCAGCAGTAGGACAGGTGACACAGACGTCTGCACCTGCCCTGCTCAACCCTGACGTCCCTCCAGCAAGCGGCCTTCTGAGACTCAAGGACAACAACACTGGTATCACCTTCCTCATCGACACTGGAGCCGAGTACAGTGTTCTTCCAGCGACACCCACCGATCGTGCTCGCGGAACCAACGGACTGGATCTGCAAGCAGCCAACAACAGCAGCATCCAGACCTATGGTCAGCGCATGCTCACGCTTTCTCTCGGTCTCAGAAGAGATTTCAACTGGATCTTCATCATCGCGGACGTCTCCCATCCTCTCCTAGGAGCCGACTTCCTCTCCTCGTATGATCTCCTCGTCGACACCAAGAGAGGCCGTCTCATCGACCACCTAACTGAGTTGTCTTCACCTGCTTCCCACTCTTCAGTGCCATCCACCGGACTGACAGCCGTCGTCGGAACCGACAACCCAGCATTCCTTAACCTCCTTCGAGAATTCCCCAGCCTCACCCAGCCGTCACATCATCCGGAGCCACAGCACTCAGTCCGACATCACATCGAGACTACCGGCCCTCCGGTCTTCTGCCGCCCACGCCGTCTGGATCCAGCTCGACTCGCCACTGCCAAGGCAGAGTTCCAACGCCTCCTCAGTCTCGGAGTCATCCGACCCAGCAGCAGTCGGTATGCATCACCGCTGCACATGGTGCCCAAGTCGTCCGGAGATTGGAGACCCTGTGGTGATTACCGTGCACTGAACCGCATCACAGTGCCTGACCGGTACCCACTACCACATCTCCACGACTTCACTGCCTGCCTCGCTGGGACATCGATCTACTCTCGGCTCGACCTCGTCAGGGCCTTCAACCAGATACCGATGGCCCCAGAAGACATCGCCAAGACAGCGATCACAACGCCCTTCGGCGCCTTCGAGTTCCTCCGTATGCCGTACGGTCTCCGGAACTGCGCCCAGACCTTCCAACGGTTCATGGATCACATCCTCCGTGGCCTGGACTTCGCCTTCGTCTATGTAGACGACATCCTCATCGCCAGCAGCAGCATCTCGGAACATCTCACACACCTCCGAGAGGTCTTCAGCCGTCTTTCCCGCAACGGTGTGCTCCTCAACCCATCGAAGTGCGCCTTCGGCATGGAAAGCATCTCCTACCTCGGCCACCAGATCTCCAGCGGAGGCATCACTCCTCTCGACGATCGAGTCAGCGCGATCAAGAACTTCGACCGTCCAGAGTCAAAGAAGAGCCTCAAGAAGTTCCTGGGGATGATCAACTTCTACCATCGCTTCATCCCACACGCTGCTGCTCTTCTGGCACCTCTCCACGGCCTGACTGCCTCAGACGACCGAGCTGCTTCAGTCACGTGGACCCCAGAGGCAGACGCCGCCTTCTCTGCAGCCAAAGCCGCCCTCGCTGACGTCACCCAGCTCGCTCATCCCGTCAAAGATGCAGCTCTGAGCCTCAGCACTGACGCCAGCAGCACTGCAGCCGGCGCCGTGCTCCACCAGCGAGTTGGTGGTTCTCTTCAGCCTCTCGCCTTCTTCTCGCGCAAGTTCACGCCCACCCAACGCCGCTACAGCACCTTTGGACGGGAATTGCTCGCCATGTACCTCGCCGTGCGACATTTCCTGCCCTATTTGGAAGGACGCGACTTCGAGATCCTCACGGACCACAAGCCGCTCGTCTTTGCTCTCAAGGCCAACGGCAACGCCAACCATTCTCTCCGTGAACAACGTCACATGGACCTGATTCTGCAGCACACCAGCAAGATCGGACATGTTCCTGGACATCTCAACCCGGTAGCTGACGCCATCTCACGGATCAGCTCAGTGTCTGCGCCAGCTTCTGCCGCAGCTACACCTTCACCCGGCCTTCTGAGCTTGGCCGACATCGCCCTACACCAAGCCAACGATCCTGACCTGCCGAAGCTGCAACAATCCTCATCTCTGGTCATCCGTGACTTCCCAGTCCCTGATCATCCGCATCTACGTCTCTGGTGCGACACCTCAACGGCCACACCTAGACCTGTAGTCCCAGCCAGACTCCGCCCTTCCATCATCAAGAGCTTCCACGACTTGTCTCATCCTGGCATCAACGCTACGCGTCATCTCATCTCATCGAGGTTCATCTGGCCCCACATCAACGCGGACATCCGTGCCTTCGTCCGGAGCTGCCAGCACTGTCAGCGTGCCAAGATCCAGCGCCACACGAAGCCACCCATGGGTAGCTTCCAGCCACCTGACTCTCGCTTCCTGCACATCCACATCGACCTTGTCGGACCACTTCCTCCGTCCCATGGCAACTCCTATCTCCTGACTGTCGTCGACCGCTTCACCCGATGGCCCGAGGCAATTCCTCTGCCCACCATGGACGCCGTCACGGTGGCTCGGCACCTCGTCAGCGGCTGGATCGCCCGCTTCGGAGTACCCGAACTCATCACCACCGACAGAGGATCCCAGTTCGAGTCCCGCCTCTGGACAGAAGTCTCCAAGCTTCTCGGCACCTCTCGGATCCGGACCTGCGCCTACCACCCAGAAGCAAACGGGATGGTAGAGCGCTTCCACCGCCAACTGAAGTCAGCTCTGCGGACCGATGACGACGCCGTCTCCTGATCGGACCGACTTCCTCTGGTGCTACTCGGAGTGCGCACGACCCTCAAGGAGGATCTCGGATGCACCGCTGCTGACCTCGTCTATGGTTGCAGTCTCCGACTTCCTGGTGACTTCCTCTCCCCCATGTCGTCGGACACTTCTTCTGATCCGACTTCCCTAGCCTCTCGTCTCCGTGCCGCCATGTCGGAGCTCCGTCCAACTCCTCCTCGTCCTGGCTCCCGCCAAATCTTCATCTCTCAAGACATGCAAACCTGCTCCCACGTCTTCATCCGACGCGATTCGCATCGCTCTCCTTTCCAATACGTCTATGACGGTCCTTATCGTGTCCTATCCCGCGACCAGCACACCGTCACCATCGACCGTCTCGGGCGACGCGACACTGTCACCCTGGCTCGGTGTAAACCGGCCTTCACGGACAACATGCCTGCCGCAACGCCGCCTGCAGCACCGGACGTCCTGGTGAACGACACGCCTACTACAGCGACAAACAGCTCGGTGGACCGCCCGCCTGCTGCATCGCCTGCACCCAGCCGCTCAGGTGCCCCCGGCGGCTCTCGTCCGGCTCGCCGCGTGCCGCCGGACCCGCCGCCTGCTTCGCCACCCCCTCTCCGTCGTTCGTCGCGTCTTCGCCGCCAAACATCTTTTTATGGTGTTTAACTAGGGCGGGGGAGTGATGTAGCCATGTACTTCTGCCGGCCGCCGCTAGATGCTGTGAACCGCGAGTTACAGTTTTGTTAATAGGTGTCGCTTTTACCAGTCTCTAAATTGCTAAAGCCTTCGATTAAGTTGTGCGCCCCCCTTTTAACGTTCCGTTCGCTTAAACTGCTGTATTGTTTGGACAACTGCATTGGCTATGTGTATATTAAAAACCATATGTATTCGTTTATTACATTCGATGTTCTCGCCAACATGTGTGCAATACTAGATAACTAAGTTCGTATGTAAAACTATATATGTCTCGATTTTGTGGCGAAATATAAGAGATATCTGTAAATTACAGTGTTTCTACTGGCTATACCAGCCAGAGTCTTTCACTTGTTTTTTTATGATTCCGTGTGTTATCGCTGTTCCGTTTGAGCTGTTTGGGGTCACTTTAGGTATGGCGAATCTGCTCAGTAGTAGGTACAGTAGACATTAGACAATTAATGTGTAATTACATGTAATGCATAGTTCGTTGTCTACGTATTACGTAAGCCTTATGAAAGGCTTATCATCTTGTTTTATCGTGTCCTTTGAAGGATGACTGGTAATGAACTCTCTCTATAATGAACATCTTTTTTATCCTTTCCTAACACGCCATAAGCACGTTGTGCGAAGAGATAAACCGAGATTACTAAAACATTGGATTCACGTTTGAAAACTTTGCAGAGCCGGGCTTACGAACTGTGCATCATATTTCAACGCTTCAGCCTTATACTCGCTCCGCTAACTGATCCGGTCTAAAGCACAATCTCCTAATTAATGTCATATCTTGGCACGGGGTGGTGAAATCTCATTGCGACATAGTTTGCTGTTTTATCTTATTAGCACACATATAAACCACATGTAAACCACGTCATCATGTAATAAAAGTAATGCCGTATTCGCCGCTGTTAGTGACTATGTGCCTATCATAGAGCTGCGCCAGAAATACCCACCATGGTTCGATCGCACTGTCAGGGATCTCCTACGGGAGAAGGAACGGGCCCACAGGCGTAAGAAGGCGGACCCCTGCGCTGCGAATGTAGAGCAGCATGCTAGAGCCAGAGCTGAGTTTAAACGTCAGGCTGATGCTGGATATAGAGCGTATTTGTTGGGCCTCGTCCGTGATTTTAAGGATAATCCCAAGCGATATTGGACTTTTATCAAGTCCCTGAAGTCAAATAACCACGTATCTCCTGTCTTAGAGTATGCTGGTAGGCTGGTGACAGATGCGTCTGCTAGAGCTAACTGTTTCAACCAGTGCTTCTCAGAGAAGTTCAGCGCGCCCTACGTCGGCGACTTACCAGCCGCCCCTGTTCTCGACGCCCCAGGCCTGTCCAGGTTCACCGTACCCTGTGGTCGAGTGGCACAGCTCCTGCGTGAGCTCAGCCCTCACAAGGCCTGCGGCGCTGACGGCCTCAGTGCACGAATTATTCACGAGTGTGCTGAGGAGATTGCGATCCCTCTCGACATCATATGTCGATTGTCGGTGCGGTCCGGAGTGTTCCCATCGTCATGGAAGCGGGCCAACATCATTCCCGTCTTCAAAAAGGGCTCTAAAAAGCTTCCATCTAACTACAGGCCGGTATCTTTATTATCACTCTGCTCAAAAATTCTGGAGAAGGTAGTGTGCGAGGACCTGCTCCGTGCATGTCTTCCTGCACTGCCTCCTTCCCAGCACGGATTTCTTCCAAAACGCTCTTGCATGAGCAACCTTACCTGTTTCTTGGAACACTGCTGGACCTCACTGACAAAGGGATCGCAAACGGACGCTATCTACACAGATTACTCGTCAGCTTTTACCAGTGTAAGCCACAAGCTGCTTTTACACAAGCTGGAGCACTCTTTTAACATATCGGGTCTTGCACTTGGCTGGGTTGAGTCTTACCTTAGCCAGCGGTCCCAGCGTGTAGTGCTGGATGGAAAACACTCTGACTGGACTCCGGTCATCTCCGGAGTGCCGGAGGGCAGCATCTTGGGCCCCCTGCTTTTCACCTGCTTTGTCGCTGACCTCCCTAAACACATCGGGTCATCTTGCTTGTCATACGCTGACGACGTCAAAATTTTTCACCGTGTATCCTCTCCTGAGGATGCCCACGCCCTTCAGGCTGACTTGGACCGTCTCAGCCGGTGGTCAAGGACCTGGCACCTGAAGCTCAACCCGGCCAAGTGCAAGACCATCACCTTCACTCTGCGCTCATCACCTCATGTCGCTTCATACGCGCTCGACGGTCACCAGCTCGAGAGGTGTGTTAACGTGCGTGACCTTGGCATCATCTTAGATAGCAAGCTTAACTTCGCAGACCATGTTGATGCTATAGTCTCGAAGTCGAACCGCATGCTGGGCTTGCTGATGAGGAGCATGCAGGTCTCGACACGGGTGCATCGAGCGCAGTTCGACTGTGTCGCAGCCCTCACCGCCTACAAGGCTCACGTGCGTTCCGTAATGGAATACGGCTGTGTTATCTGGTCGGGTGCCGCTGTCACCCACCTGCGCCGATTAGAGCGACTACAGCACCGTTTTCTCATGTGGCTGGGCGCCCGGACACAGGCGAGGTGCCCTTCACTCGACTATGCATCGCTGCTTAAACTGTTCGGCTGCGAATCAGTGAGGTCACGATTCACACAGTGTGACATCAACTACATGCGCTCCGTGTTCAGTGGTCGCTTGGACTGTCCCGACATCTTGGCCATGTTTTCTCTATCGGCACCCGGCCGTCGCACGCGCCGTCCCGAGCTCTTTCATGTGCCGCGCGGAAGAGTGGACACTGTGAAGCGAGGATTTCTGATTCGTCTTCCCCAGCACGTGAACTCGCTTGTCCACAGCAGCCCCGACGCCGATTTCTTTATGCCTAGCTGCAGGCTAAGGTCGGAGATAGCCAAATTTGCTGACGACCAGGGAACATACTTAGCCTAAGGTCACTGATGTAGCTCCTCATGTAGCAACTAGCCGTTACCGGTTTTATTCTCATTGTCATTGTCTACGCTCATTTTTCGTCTTTTTTGTCTTTTTATTTCATCCACTGTCATTCTTGCTTATACCTAGACTCTTTTAGGATTTCAGGCTATTGCCTGTGCTGTTTACTTTTAGGGGATTTCTTATGTCAGTATACTTTTAGCCTCGCTCATTAGCCAGGTGCCTATACTTGTATATTCTCTTAGGCTTTTGCTCATGTCTTCTATATTCTTAGGCTGTTGCCTGTCGGTTTACTTTTAGGCTCTTGCCATCTTGTTAATTTATTTGGATTTTGATCAGTGTTATCATTCATATTTATTTCCATCCAGTGTGTGTGAGTGGTTGTTATTGTCAGTGTGCGACTGCATCCGTAAGTGGGGCTTTGCCTGTGGACGCTATGCCAATAAATAAACAAATAAACAATAAACAATAATCACCTGCGGTCAATTTAATAAAAAGGGTGCAAAATACAATCGGCTCAGTTTTCCACCAACGTGGTTGCAATTCACGCCCAAACGGTTTTTTAAAGACACTGTAGCCGCAACCACGTGATGTTTTCAACTATGAGTGATTAATGTAGTAACTTGCATCTAAAAACAAACCCAAACATGCAAATAACTTATACATCAGTAGTCTGGATGTTCAACGAAATCTTAGCTACTGAAATACCTACAAATTTGATTAATTTTCTTCCCTTTGGTGGCTCCGTTTTATAGCTGCTTAACTTGTTTTCTTTTTAAATAGCGAACTCTTCCATCGAGCTTACTTGGCTCAAGTTCCCCATATGCGTCCAAATGCTTTTGTGTGCAGATGACGAAACACTAATGACCCGGAACTGTGTGTGCCCTCTGGCTCAACCGGTATCGACAAGGAGGACATAAGCTCAGAGACGTCATCGCCGCAGGCTGTGAAAGTTTCGGTAGACGGTACCCTGCTTCACTTCCTCACTCAGCTCGCACTGCTGGCTTCCATTGCCTCGTAATCAGCAGGCCCCCTCCGCCTTCGTTTGAACGTTTGATCTTTGAACATTTACTAAATAAGCATACGAAAATATGTCTGTCAAATTATTGGCCACCGAAACGCTATGTGCTGCATGATAGTTTATATTTGCAAGTTTCTAGCCAAGGCCAGCCTCGCCCATCAGAAGCCAAGTGAAATGTATACCAATTTCTAGACAGCTGAAATTTAGACATCTCACCACCGAATTAAACCGCGCTTTACAGAGCCCCCTCGATCCCTTCGTTCCCCTCCCCCTCCCGACGCCAAACCAAAAATGTTCGGTAAAAGCTCCTCATCATATGCTTCAGCTTGGGTACTGCGTAGGTATGCTGCACCGCACTACACGTAAGCTCAGCGGCACAGCATGCTGAGCCACCGTGCCGCCGCGCTGCCTCGCCGCCAGACCAGCGCGGCGGGACATCTTTGTTCCTTTCGACTTTGTGTAGGCTTTTTCACACCAACTTTGTATAAATTATGCTTTGAGAATGATTGAGAATGATAACTGATCTTCCTCCTGGCTATATATTTCTTATGGTGAAGTTAGATAAATATAGTAGTCTGATGCTCATGAGTAAGCTATATGAAATGTATATTTTAGAGAAGAGTTGTATAATATTTCGAGCACGGCTCGTCTTCAGATACATAGGCCGAATGACACATAAAAACACGACAAGAAACGACGTCGACATAGGATAGAAAACAACAATCAAACGCGTGGAACGTGATAAAACACTATAACAGGCGTGACAAAATATCTCGGAGCTTTACATCAGGAAAGATGGTGATAAATGTGCAGTAATTTTAAAAATAAAAATTCAGCACAATCATACATATTGTGTTGAATTATACAATCATACAAATGTACAATTATTTAATAATGTGGTGTAGACTAGACAGTTAGTGTGTACGTGTATAGGATGAGTATGGTACAGGGTTTAGCAGACGCCAAGACAAAGTATTTTTGTTAAGAGCTGGATTTCGGTTCCTGATTTCGATAGACTCTGTGATCCTTAGATTTGCCTCATCTTTGCAGGTGTGCAGGATGCCTATACTAAAGTCGCCATTGCCTATGTGTATGGTCGAGTGTTCAAAAAGTACATGATCCCCCAAGTCTGTGCCTCGCCTACTGTTTCGAGCGTCCCCAAGATGTTCCATGAATCTGGTGCGAATCATTCTTCGTGTTTTACCGATATACGTTTTACTACAAATTTTGCACGTTATTTGATAAACTACGTTTTTGGTGTGACATTTTCCAGGAATACCAGCATCGCAGGTGTGACAAGATTTCCTATTACCCCTGGGGCAGAGTGGGGGCTCTAGAGCTGATCGTATCAGTTTGCTGGCAAGCGTTGGGCCGCTTCGCCATGCTACTCGTACAGCCAGATCAGATGAGCGAGCCGCTGCGTTAACCCTACGTGTAAGAACTTCATCTATGTATGGAAGGGAAAGGAAAGTAACCTCCGCGTGTTTCTTAAAGCTAGCTTTTCTCGGGCCGTACCTTATAGAGTTCTGTATGTTTTTAATGAGCTTAGAGGGATATCCGTTCTGCAGAAATAGGCATTGACAGGACAGACAACACCCCATCCAGTGAGATTGCCTTTTTAGACACCCTTATCACCATTAAGGAATCAGGTAGTTACATAACTGAGCTATATATAAAACCCATGGCAGCTCCCATCATCCTACACTTTGAGTCAAATCACCCAATGCAAACGAAACGTTCCCTGATCCATTCACAATCTCTTAGAGCCGTACGTCTCGGGTCAGACACCGCAGCTCAAGGGCGAGGTTTGAAGAAAATTGAGAACCTATTTCTGCAGAACGGATATCCCTCTAAGCTCATTAAAAACATACAGAACTCTATAAGGTACGGCCCGAGAAAAGCTAGCTTTAAGAAACACGCGGAGGTTACTTTCCTTTCCCTTCCATACATAGATGAAGTTCTTACACGTAGGGTTAACGCAGCGGCTCGCTCATCTGATCTGGCTGTACGAGTAGCATGGCGAAGCGGCCCAACGCTTGCCAGCAAACTGATACGATCAGCTCTAGAGCCCCCACTCTGCCCCAGGGGTAATAGGAAATCTTGTCACACCTGCGATGCTGGTATTCCTGGAAAATGTCACACCAAAAACGTAGTTTATCAAATAACGTGCAAAATTTGTAGTAAAACGTATATCGGTAAAACACGAAGAATGATTCGCACCAGATTCATGGAACATCTTGGGGACGCTCGAAACAGTAGGCGAGGCACAGACTTGGGGGATCATGTACTTTTTGAACACTCGACCATACACATAGGCAATGGCGACTTTAGTATAGGCATCCTGCACACCTGCAAAGATGAGGCAAATCTAAGGATCACAGAGTCTATCGAAATCAGGAACCGAAATCCAGCTCTTAACAAAAATACTTTGTCTTGGCGTCTGCTAAACCCTGTACCATACTCATCCTATACACGTACACACTAACTGTCTAGTCTACACCACATTATTAAATAATTGTACATTTGTATGATTGTATAATTCAACACAATATGTATGATTGTGCTGAATTTTTATTTTTAAAATTACTGCACATTTATCACCATCTTTCCTGATGTAAAGCTCCGAGATATTTTGTCACGCCTGTTATAGTGTTTTATCACGTTCCACGCGTTTGATTGTTGTTTTCTATCCTATGTCGACGTCGTTTCTTGTCGTGTTTTTATGTGTCATTCGGCCTATGTATCTGAAGACGAGCCGTGCTCGAAATATTATACAACTCTTCTCTAAAATATACATTTCATATAGCTTACTCATGAGCATCAGACTACTATATTTATCTAACTTCACCATAATCTTAATCATGCTCAGTTACAGCATTCAATTCCTTAAAATATATATTTCTTACCAATTCTTGTAGATTCCTGAATCCTGACTTCTGAGTGCCTTGGTCCTTAGGCAATAGGCAATGAGGCAAGTTTGCTTGAAAACATGGTAAGAGGCACCTGCGGTATTCAACGGGATCGCTTAGCCTTCAGACACTAGGCCTTGATGGCTCCTAATACACTTATTTCCCGTTTTTACGGTGTCAATCATTTGTGACGTTGGGCTTGGTTCAAAATGCCAATAAATTAGGGCTGGAGCAAATCACTGTCTGCGTTTGCTGATACAAGTGCCTATACCTACGTGAAAATGAATTATATGTAAACTGTTAAAAGTCGTGGGTATCGGAAGCGGGGAAGATGTGGGCTCGGGCCTCCCGAAGTGGCGCAGTCCCAACCTCCACGAGCAAAAAGAACAAGAACCGTTGAAATCTATGTGCATCTATCAGAGCAATGAAAACATTGCAATCAATCGAGTGGGTAACAAACCGTTCCAGGCAAAAAGTTGCTACGTTACCCAAACTATAGGAGCCTGCTTCTTTTTACCCGAAAATGTAGCGTAATCGACCGTTCAGTGTCATCCCAGACCACCATTCCCTAACATGTGTGTCTCCGAAATCGGACCAATTTCCCGTTTGCAGCTGCACTGATGTGAAATTCATCCCGTTTCCCATATCGGTGTCGCTGTGGTTAATACGATCAGCAGGCGTGTGCTCGGCGAAACTCGATGAAGGCATCCCACACTTTCATCGTAACCCGCTGGATAATTAAATTCAGCCTGGTTGATACGCCGGAGGTAGCGTGGGCTCGATTCGCTCGCTATTTGCCGTCCATTCCCTTCCCCGAGAGACCGAGAGACCTGTGCTAATGCACGGCCTTTGGTCCCGAAGCATCTGTTATTGGATCTTGCACATAGTGACCAGGTCGTCAGCACCATAAATTATTATGCTGATACATACATCAACGGTCGTGGTCCCAGTCCCGGTGCGTCTTCCAATAAGCTCTCTCTCTCTCTCTCTCTCTCTCTCTCTCTCTCTCTCTCTCTCTCTCTCTCTCTCTCTCTCTCTCTCTCTCTCTCTCTCTCTCTCTCTCTCTCTCTCTCTCTCTCTCTCTCTCTCTCTCTCTCTCTCTCCTCTCCTCTCGTTGAGATCCATTCTCATCCCGTTTCATGATTCCACCCCATTTAGTGCACCTGTTGGCTGATGCGCTGGTCGTTCGCCCTCTGGTCCATTTCGCCCGGTATCCGCCGCAATTCGGGGCCGTAGGGAAATAGCGGCCCACACAGCTCTTATCAATACGGTATAACGTTGTTTCGCACTGGGATGTATAGTGGATCAGGTTACACGCTGAACGTAAATGGTTTTAAAAGACGACCTACGCCGGTGGACTGTTGCGGAGAGAGAGAGAGAGAGAGAGAGAGAGAGAGAGAGAGAGAGAGAGAGAGAGAGAGAGAGAGAGAGAGAGAGAGAGAGAGAGAGAGAGAGAGAGAGAGAGAGAGAGAGAGAGAGAGCGAGAGAAGAGGAGAGGTACGGTAGGTAGAATCCGACTGATCCGAGCATGTAATTTTGATAGGTATGTGATGACAAATGAGGTATGCGCCGCGGTCTGCCGAAACATATTAGACAATTGGTGTGCGATTTATGTGGAAATGATATGCTCATCATGCACCTGTGGTAAGCCGCCTTTCACCGTTTCAGGGTGGCTGTGACGGCACTGAGGATCACTACAGAGTAGCCGGGCAGTCGGTACGGCTGGCAGGATGCGCCGACGGTCCCCTATACTGCTGCTGCTGGCGCTGGTGTTGGCTCTCGGCGCCGCGGCTGCCGTCGACTCGCCCTGCCGATACGTGGGCACCGTGGCGCACTGCGAGGGCCGCAACCTGACCGCGCTGCCGGCCGGCCTCTCCTTCAACACCACGGCGCTGCTGCTGCACGGCAGCCGGCTGCAGCGGCTGGCGCTGGACCGACTGCGCCGGCTGCCGCGGCTGGGCCGGCTCGACTGCAGCGGCGCCGGCGTCACCAGCGTCTCCGGCGCCGGACTGACGCTGCCCGCGCTCCGCCAGCTGGACCTCAGCCACAACGGCCTGTCGGCCGTCACCGAGAGCATGTTCCGCAGTCTGGCGGCGCTACGCGAACTCGACCTGTCGCACAACCGGGTGTCGCTGGTGGCAGACACGGGGCTGGTGCTGCCGCGACTCACTGCGCTCAATATGTCCCACAATCGCCTCAGCTCGCTGTCCAGGTTCACCCTGATTGATCTAACCGAGCTACGCCAGCTTGATCTGTCGCACAACGAGCTGCAGCACTTAGCTCGCGGCCCGCTGGTCGGCACGCGCGAACTCACCCTGCTCGATCTGTCCCACAATCGGCTGAGCCGTCTGTCGACGGACGCGCTCCGCTCTCTGCGCGTGCAGACACTGGACCTGTCGGCGAACGTGTTTCGGCGGCTGCCGACGGCGGCGTTGATGGCGCTCAAATGGGCGGCCGTGCTGGATCTGAGCGGCAGTCCGCTGCCGCAGCTGGAGACCGGCGCGCTGCGCAAGCTGAGCGTGCGCGAGGTGCGGCTGCGCGCCGCGCCGGAGCTGCGCCAGCTGTCGCGGAGCTCCGTCTCCGAGCTGCCGCAGCTGGAGCGGCTCGACCTGTCCGGCAGCCCGCGGCTGCGGTTTGTGCACCCGCAGTTCTGCCGCCGGGTGCCGCGGCTGCGCCACCTCCTGCTCACCGACTGCGCGCTGCTAACTCTGGCCGCGCCGCCGGGCACACCCTCAGCGATGCGGGTCAGTCTCGGCGGCAACCCCTTGCGCTGCGACTGTTCCGTGCGCTGGCTGTGGCGGTCCGGTGCGCCCGAGCTCAGCTGCACAGACCGGCCGCCGGAGCGGTGCGCTCCATTCGTGCTGCCCCTGCAGGAGCGTCAGCTGACCGCCCAGCTGGGAGACACGACGCGGCTGGCGTGCGCCGCCACCGGACTGCCAGCACCGCAACTCGACTGGACCCTGCCCGGCGGCGGCCTCCTGGCGGACGGCGTCTGCCGACGACGCGCCTGCCTCCGCGACGGTACCCTGGTCTTGCTCTACCTGCACGCCGAGGACTCGGGTGTTTACACGTGCACCGCGCACAGCGAGCTGGGCACCGCTCGGCGCGCTGTCCACCTGCACGTGCACGCGCCGCACGTGACGCTGGTGCCCGTGTCGGTGACGTCCACCTTCGTGACGGTGTCGTGGGAGGTGCGCGGCGGCAGCGTGGACACCATCCTGCTACAGCAGGAGGCCGGCTACTCGGGTGGCAACACCTCCTACCTGGTCACCAGCGCCGGCGTGCCGCCCCAGTCGTTCACATTCTCACGACTGCGGCCCGCACACAACTACACGTTCCGGCTGGGTCTGCGGCGGCGGCAGCACGTGATCGGGCTGAGCTCTCTGCGCGTCACCACCGCGCCGGCCGGCTTTTTGCGGCGGCGCGGCCGGCGGCGCAGCTACGTCAGCCTGCTGGCCGTGGCCGCGCCGGCCGGACTGCTGCTGCTGGTGTGCCTGACGGCGGCTGGCTGCCGGCTACTGGCCAGGCCGCGGCGGCGCGCGGGCGGCGGGCAAGGCTCCTTGCTCAGTCCTACCTCTACGGGCTCGGACGTGGCGTTTCTGAGCGCGGCGCAGACGGCGGCTGCCGCTCAGCGTGACCAGGAGCCGCCGGAGACGCCCGACTCTCTTACAGCGCCGGCAGGGACGCACAGCGCCGCAGGGTATGTCAGTCTGCCGCAGCTGACCGGCGACGGTCGGGATGTGTAGGCTCAGCCCACGGTGGGTCCGACTGGCTGGTGCCGATCGGACGGCAGAGCCAGACGCGACGCCACGGGAGAATCAGACAAAACAAATGAATAAACCAGACAGGACAGATGTGTGAACTAGACAGGACAGACGGGAGAACCAGACAGGTGGGACGGACAAATCGATCAAGCGTTGTCGAACGTGTGAACCAGGCAAGGTGGCCGATTTTAGTTGCGGCTCTGCCGTCAACATGCGACGGAGATGGCATTGACTTTGACGACTCACTGTAGAGTGAAACAGCCTCCTCAGCTGGCGCGCCCTCTAAAGGGCTAACTCATCATCATTCGACGATTGCTGAGCCGTGGATTTAGAAGCTCATATTTTTGTCCCAGGTAAAAATAGGCTCTTCCGACCAGATACGTATGAACTATAAACATACATTTCTCGTGCGGTGTTAATGAAATACATGTGTCGACAACAGGGAGTGTTATGTTGTGTGCATTTCGTGATACGAATGCTGGGAAAATCCTGTCCATTGCAAAGACACTGTTTTCGTAAACACACACAACAGGCAAGAAAAGGTCGCCAAGCTACATTTCCTTTGTTTTCCAAGATTCTCTCTCATTTAGTTTTCGTGCGGCACCCATGACTCCAATAAAAACGAGGCGTGAATGGCAGCAATCAGCCTTCAAAGCTGTCAGCATAGCAGCATAGATTGTTAACCCTCGCGGGCCCTGGGAGCATTTTCGCCTCCATCCCCTCCCGAATATTAGCGATAGCTCCCGAACACTTCGGGATAGTAAAGCAAAACTTTATGTATCTTTTCCCCTTTAAAGGTAGTGTGCCAGCTTTCTTGGACCGTATGGAGTTAATGGCCCAGATAAGGAGAACCGGATTTTTAGAACTTATCCATACCTTCAAAACTCAAGGCCATAAATAGGAGGTAGCGACACTGAGCGATTTGTTTACAGCCAGTTTCGGACTCAGTGACGCAAATGTGTCGTCACGGGACAAAACAATATGGCCACCTCTAATGAGAACCAAGTGCAAGAAGTTCCCGGATGTAGCCAGCACTGACGTCACCGGGTCCGAAACCAATGACATCAGTACTGGACCTATGGCGAAGCAAAGTAGTGACACCCCCCTGTCAAAACTCATGGAAACGTCTTAAATTCTTCAAATTTTGAGTACCCCAGTGCGAAATTCGCCCCGACGGGTTGTCGGTCGTACCCCAACCACATTTCACACCACTATGAACAATAAATGCACACACTGAAATCGCTATTACCGATATGCTCATCCAATCAAGTTTCGATAAACCCGTTCATCATCATCTCCTGCGGTTTCGAACACGCCTGTTAGGTGGCTTTGTGGGCGCTGCACCTACGCCCCCTCGACTGCTTACGGGCGCTTCACCAGCGCCACACTAGACTGCCGCTGAGTCGGCGTTTGCATTTACTCGCGGTAGATGTCGCGACCTGTAACTATGCGTATGTTCCCACGGCCGCTTATATACTTTCTAATTCATTTACAAATTCATAGTGTCACCATTTATTGTTGTATATTAATTTATTTCATATGTAAATCGAAGAAGTGTTTTTATCTCGCAAACCAGCTTTCTCTTGTATTTCAGGAATGTTTTATATGATCGCCCAACTCGGTGCTCGCTCTCGGCGTCTTCCTCTATTCGGTGACGGTTGTGCATCTCGTGCGTGAAAAGAATACAAATATTCAGCGGCCCGAAGGACATTTAACAGCGAGCACGCGAACGAACTTAAATCGTAGCGACAGACACTCTATTCCGCTACAGTGGTGACCCGACGTGTGATAAGTGCGCTATCAGTGACAAAAGGTGAATCGCCGCGCGCCATCATGCCCGACGAGAACGGCCCAACAGACGCGTCCGCGGCCGGAGCCGCCGCCGCTCCACCGCCACCAGCACCAGCGCTGGCCACGGCCAGCCGGCCGGTCGCCTCCCTGCGGCTGCCACCATTCTCCATGGAGGAAACGGAGCTGTGGTTGTCGCAGGTCGAGTGCGCGCTGGGGGTGGCCGGAATCACCGACGACCTCACCCGCTACCAGGTGCTGGTGGTGAACCTCCCCACCGAGGTCGCCATCCAAGTGCGAGATGTAATCAGCAGCCCGTCGCCCTCCTACACGGCCCTCACCACCGCCCTGCGAGACCGTCTGGCCCAGTCACGAGCATCAAGACTGGAGGCGCTCCTCCGCCACCAGCAGCTGGGAGACCAGCGGCCGTCCGAGCTCCTACGCCGCATGCAAGGGGAGCTGGCCATGGCAGGGGTAGCTCCTGCTGACAATGGGCTACTGAGGACATTGTATAAGCAGCGCCTCCCCCAGTCAGCCCGTGCCGCGCTCTCCCTGCTGCCAGAAGATATCCCGCTGGCCGACCTGGCCAGTGCAGCAGACAGATTTATGGAGGCGAATGCTGCTGCCGCTCCAGCGCCCAGCGTCTGCACGGTTCAGCAGCCCCAGCTCCCTGTGCCCAACCAGTCAGCTCTGGATCAGCTGACAGCGTCAGTCGCTGCCCTCACAGCTGCAGTCGGCCAGATGAGAACAGACATGGAGGCCATGCGGCATGACCGGCGGCACCACAGAGGCCGCTCCAACAGCCGTCAATTCAGGACGAGGTCGCCATCAGCCCAGAGATCCCGCCAACAGAGTCAACTCTGCTACTTCCACCAGCGGTTCGGGGCAGCAGCACGTAAGTGTGCAGAGCCATGCTCGTGGACACCAGCCCAGCAGGGAAACGGCCAGGCCTGAAGGGAGCAGCGCCTGATCCCTCGGGCCGGCCACAACTGGCGCGCCTCCTCCATGTGAGCGACGGCTCGCTCACCCTGATGGTCGACACAGGCGCCCAGGTGAGCATCCTGCCGCCAGCCAGTGTTCCTGCCAGCTCCAGCCTGGAACCGGCTACAGGACCCAGCCTCAGAGCTGCCAACGGGTCCTCCATCACCACACATGGCCAGGCCAGGATCCAGCTGGAGCTGGGGGGACACAAGTTCCCCTGGACATTCATCGTAGCAGACACCACCACAGCCATCTTGGGGGCCGACTTCCTGCAGCACCACCAGCTGTCCATCGATATGGCAGCTGGCACTCTGCGCCTGCCTTCTGGAGCTGTGGTGGCATCGGCAGCCAGTCAACCAGCCGAGACACCAGCAGGCATCCAGGGGTCAGGAATTGTTACCTTGTTAAGGCGTCTGTAGTCTCCGCACAGACGGTACTGACCAGGCTGGTCCTCAAGCGCGCCTTCCATCAAATTCCTGTCGAACCATCCGATATCCCCAAAACAGCCCTCACTACTCCATTCGGCCTCTTTGAAGCACAAATGATGCCGTTCGGTCTCAGGAACGCTGCCCAGACCTGCCAACGCCTGATGGATGAGATATTCCGGGACCTGACTGGCTGCTTTGCCTATGTGGACGATATCCTGGTCGCCAGCGAGACTGCATCTCTCCACCAAGAGCACCTCCACGCAGTCTTCTCACGCCTCTCCCAGTACGGCATCAAGGTCAACAGGTCCAAGTGTCTGCTTGGAGTGGCTGAGCTCGACTTCCTCGGCCACCACGTCTCTGCAGCTGGCATCTCGCCCCGCCCCACCAAAGTCAGAGAGATCACCAACTTCCCCACTCCCCAGACTGAGAAGCAGCTGAGGAAGTACATTGGCATGGTGACTTTCTACCATCGCTTCCTGCGTCGAGCAGCTGACCACCTGCAGCCACTGTACAGCCTGCTCACTCTCAAGTCCACCTCACGACAGGACCGCCCCCTGGTGTGGACGGAGGAGGCCTCCAAGGCCTTCCAGCAGAGCAAGGATGCGGTCTCCTCTGCTGTACTGCTCACCCACCAAGTGCCCAGCGCGCCTATCAGCATCCAGGCGGACGCCTCAGACACAGGCGTGGGAGCTGTCCTGCAGCAGTTCGTGTCCGGTGCCTGGCAGCCGCTCGGCTTCTTCTCCCGCGGCCTGAGGAAGCCAGAAACAAGGTATAGCACCTTCGGCAGGGAGCTGCTGGCCGTCTACCTGGCCATCAAGCACTTCAGGCACGCCGTGGAGGGCCGCCAGCTGGTGATCTTCACCGATCACAAGCCGCTGACGCACGCCATCGCCTCCGCCTCGGACCAGGGCCTATTTTAACATGTTAACTGGGGGGGCAAATGCCCCCGCACTCAACAGAATTGCCCCCCTAGTCGTCGAGATTTGCCCACTATAAAAATGGGCATAAAGGAACAGGGTGACAAACATACTACGTAACTACAGGGTGATTTTTTTTAACTGTTAAAAAGTAAACGTCAATGGTGGTCCCTAAATCGAAAAATTTTGTGCAAAAAAGCAATGCACGTGATAGATAAATCTGGGACATTTTGTATGGTGTCATGATTTGTCCCTTTTAACCGACGGCCTCGGCCCCAATGGAGCCTGAATATGTCCCACCAATCGGGCACGCATGGTCCACCGCCGTTCAGTAAGGAACGACACAAAACGATGATTTTGAAGCATTGAGGCAGTTCGAAGCATACGATCATCACGGAGATACCTCAGAAAGACGTTAAATAATGCACGAACAAGCTTGTAGTCATGAATAACCTTCAAACGGTCCATCTGGCGTATGTGCAGCCTCTGAAGAATCAGCCTTCAGGGAGAAACAAAAACAGCGAATCAGACACCACCAGGGCCGCCAGTAGCAAAATCCTCGACCTGCCCTTTCTAGACTTCTAGTTTTTGGACCCAGGTATGGCAGATATAACTAAGAAAACATTGGAAATATCTGGCAGAGCTGAAAATGGGTGATAGGAGCCTTTTCAGTCCGCCTAATGAGCATGAGAGTCCATGGTGCTGTTCAACACGTGCTCAGGCGGGCTGATTCGTGTTGGTGAGAGAGGGGGTAACTTCAAGCACAAGTAAAATACACGATGGACGTTCCTTCACATCGTGTCTGCATGAAATCAAAATGTCCCAGAATGCTCGTCATGCTGGTATATAATTTTACAATATATATTTGCATTTTAGCGCCGTTAAACCTCATTACTTTTTAACAAGTAAAAAAAAATCACCCTGTACTATGACTTGTTTTGCAATGGATGTCAAATGAGTCAGTCTGTAAGTAATGACCAGTGGTGTATCTAAGGGTGGGTCATATGGGCCATGACCCCCCACCCTCTTGGGGCCCGGGGACACCACAGGCCTGCCAGGGGCACCACCGGCCTGTCAGGGGCACCACAGGCCTGTTGGGAGCACCATCAACCTAGCACGAGCACCATAGGTCTGCCAGGGGCACCACAGACCTGCCAGGGGCCCCACCGGCCTCGCAGGGGCACCACCTTGGGCCTGTCAGGGGTACCACCACAGGCCCGCCAGGGGCACCATAGGCCTGCCAGAGGCACCATAGGCCTAGCAAGGGCGCCACGGACCTGTCAGGGGCACCAGAGGCCTAGTATGGACACCACATGCCTGGCAGGGACACCACCGGCCTCGCAGGGACTGGGACACCTTGGGCCTGTTAGTGGCACCACGTGCCTGTCGGGGACACTCCAGGCTTGTCAGGAGCACCACAGTCCTGTCAGCACTGAAAACAATTTAACCCAAGGCCCGCGAGTAAACCGGTGTTTTGCAGGTACCCCTATCCGCAACCATTTTTAACCACCCTCCCAGGAGTACAGTAAGGTCCCATTGCAGTGTAGTCGTCCCTGCTCTCAGCGGACTTGTTCGCTGACAGCGGTTATATCCGGTCAGAGCAAGTACGACTACACCGCAATGGGACCTAGCACTACTCCTGGGAGGGTGGTTAAAAATGGTTGCGGATAGGGGTACCCGTAAAACACCGGTTTACTCGCCAGCCTTGGGTTAAATTGTTTTCAGTGAGGGCCCAGGGGCACCACCGGCCTCACGTGGACACCACCGGCCTCGCAAAGGCATCATGGGCCTGTCAGGGGCACCACGGGCCTGTCGTTGGAACTTCAGGCTTATCAGGGGCACCACAGTTCTTTCAGATGCACCGGCGGCCTAGCACCATGGCACCATGTTTGGCCGAGGTCGCGATTCGGCGTATGTCGCCTCGCATTAGCCGCGCGTTTGCAGTCTTTTCGTGGTTTCAAACGTTCAAACATGGGATATGATGCAGCTCCCATGCATATTAGGGTGGGTGTCAAGATCACCGGAAGGTCAGGTCAGATCATTTACCTTTGATGACCTCGGTTCACATTTTCGAGTTTTATATGTTTCTACTTTCTAGGCTAGTTTTTGGAGCTGAATTCGAATTAAGCAACCATTTGACCATTTACGAAGTAGTTTTGGTGCCTTCGTAACATGTTACGAAGCTGTCAGAGGCGGTTGCCACCTACTACGAATACCCGGCAAAACCCTTACTGGTTGACCTGACCTGACCTGACCTGGCCTAAATGCATGAAGACATCATCTATGATCATAACTAACATGATATTCGTGATCAGCACCCCGAAAAACCATAGCAGCCACTCTTTACGACGCTCTAACAGGTCCCGATTTTCCCGACTTTTGGGTCAATGACCTGACCTGGAAGGTCAACCGATGACCTAGGACCTTAAAATTGGGTATAATCGGCTTCCTTTTATCACGGGCAACACGGTCGTTTTTTCCGCGAAGCTCTAGCTCGATCAGGGGCGAAACGGCAAGGGGGAGGGTCCAACGGACCCCTCCCCCCCCCCTATACGCTCGCTACTGGAAACACCAATACGGGCGAGGGTTAATGGATTATTAAAGACAATTTTCCAGGTTGCCCCCCCAGTCAAATTCCCTTAAAATAGGCTCTGCCTCGGACGGCCACTCACCGCGCGAGTCGCGGCAGCTCGACTACATCCTGCAGTTCACCTCTGACGTCAGACACGTCCCCGGTATCGACAACGCCGCAGCGGACGCGCTCTCCCGAGCCACCATCTGCCTGCTGAACAGCCCCAGCCCGCCTGTCGACGACTTCGACGCGCTAGCCGCCTGTCAGCAGGAGGACGAGGAGCTGGTCCGCTTCCGCTCAACTGAGCACGGACTGCAGCTGCGCGACGCTCGCCTCCCCAGCGGCCGCACCTTGGTGGTCGACGAGTCGCAGGCTGCGCCCCGACCGTGGATTCCGGCGCCGCTCCGACGGGCGTACTTCCGGCACGTCCACGAACTGGCACACCCGGGCGTGCGCGCAACAGTCGAGCTCGTCACCCGGCGGTTCGTCTGGCCATCAGTGAAGAAGGACGCCGCCCTCTGGGCCCGCAGCTGCGTCCCGTGCCAGCGAAACAAGATCCACCGGCACACCTCGGCTCCGCCCGCCCCCTTCCCTCCCCCTGCCGACAGGTTTCGTCACGTGCACGCCGACCTGGTCGGACCCCTGCCGCCGTCCGAGGGCTACGCCTACCTCCTGACGGTGGTGGACAGATACAGCCGGTGGCCGGAGGCTATCCCTCTCCGCGGCATCACGGCTCGGGAGGTAGCCCGTGCGCTCATCTCTGGTTGGATCGCTCGGTTCGGTGTTCCGGCAGAAATCACCACTGACCGCGGCAGCCAGTTTGAGTCGGCGCTCTGGGCTGAGCTGTCCGCCCTGCTCGGCTGCTCCCGGCGCCGGACCACGGCGTACCACCCACAGAGCAACGGCATGGTGGAACGCCTACATCGGCAGATCAAGGCCGCGCTGCGCGCCGCCGCTCCCGCCCGCTGGACGGAGGCCCTCCCGGTCGTCCTGCTCGGCATCCGCTCGACACTCAAGCAGGACATCGGCTGCAGCACAGCGGAGCTCGTGTACGGCACGCCGCTACGCCTGCCGGGCGAGCTGATCGCACCGCCGACCGCGGCGCCGCCCACGCCGGCCTCCTTCGCAGCCAGCCTGCAGCACACCATGGCAGCACTGCGGCCAACGGCGCCCCGTTCAACATCGGCGAGACCGTACGTGCCGAGGGCCCTAACCGACGCCACGCACGTCTTCGTCCGGCACGACGCGGTCAAACCGCCGCTCGCCCCGCCGTACGACGGCCCCTACCGGATCCTAGCGCGCTCGCCAAAGACGGTGACTGTGGACCGCGGCGGCCGACCGGACGTGGTGTCGCTCGATCGGGTGAAGCCGGCCCACCTGGACTACGCCGCGCCGGCCCCGCCCCCGCCTACCGCCGCCCGCCCGCAGCGCACAGCGGCCGCGGCCCGACACTCAGCGCCGGAGCTCTTCGTCGCACCGCCAAGAGGACCGATCAGCCCCGAAACCGGACCTCCAGCTGACGGACCGCCGCAGCCAAATGACGCTACTCCAGCGCCACCCGTGGCCGTATCGCCAGCGCCCCGTCGGCTGGCCCAGCACCGTGGCGCCGTGCCGACCCCTGCTGCCGACCCGATCCCCATTTTACGAACTGCGTCCGGCCGTGCGGTCCGGCCGCCGCATCGGTACCGCCACGTCACGTTCGCTGACGCCAGGTGACGTGTCTAGGGAGGGAGCCATTGTGGGCGCTGCACCTACGCCCCCTCGACTGCTTACGGGCGCTTCACCTGATGCTGATGCTGATGCTGATGATGTGGTCGGGCTGTCACCGGTTGCATCGGTAGCCCTATAAACGCGCGTCGGGTGGTGGGAGGTTTCTGGGATATGGTTAGGATGTAACCTGGACAGAATTAGACAAGTCAGCTTCTGTCCGCTCCAGTCCTCTGCTCACCATCCGTCACGGTCACAGCGCCACACTAGACTGCCGCTGAGTCGGCGTTTGCATTTACTCGCGGTAGATGTCGCGACCTGTAACTATGCGTATGTTCCCACGGCCGCTTATATACTTTCTAATTCATTTACAAATTCATAGTGTCACCATTTATTGTTGTATATTAATTTATTTCATATGTAAATCGAAGAAGTGTTTTTATCTCGCAAACCAGCTTTCTCTTGTATTTCAGGAATGTTTTATATGATCGCCCAACTCGGTGCTCGCTCTCGGCGTCTTCCTCTATTCGGTGACGGTTGTGCATCTCGTGCGTGAAAAGAATACAAATATTCAGCGGCCCGAAGGACATTTAACAGCGAGCACGCGAACGAACTTAAATCGTAGCGACAGACACTCTATTCCGCTACAGCTTCTGATGCTCGTCGAGGTCGGAATTTCCAAATACGCGTGGTGCGTCGGGCCGCGCGCTCTGACTTTGGCCAAGAAAAATGCGTCAGCTGATCATTGCCATTTCTGCCACTTGCGTGTGGTGAAATGGGGTCATAACTTATAAGACGGCTTTTTCATATCAATTATTTTACATAAAATCATATTTCAAACCATAAATAGTGTTCGACAGCCAAATAAAAGAAACAATACCAATACGGGCTTACAGTTTAAGGCTCGACATTGTGTTGTCTACGATTAGACAGCTGATAACTCATTCCCGTACGTCGTATGGTCGTTACACTATAATGACCTTTGCTTATTGTCACAAGTGCGCCGCATTCGCGATTGTTGCCCGACGCCTGTTTGCAGGTGAGCCCACTACAGTTGTTATACATATCTAAAAACCGAAAAACTTTTAGGCAAAAAAGGCACTATTCCAGGCCCATTTTTGATTTTTTTTTGCGATATTAGGTAAAAACAGAAGCTTCTTATCCTAGGAAAAATAAGATGGGAAATCTTTCAAAGGTGGCACACTACCTTTAATACCTATGGCATCTTGTGAAGTAAAAAGAATTGGGCCTAGCCCTCTTGATGACATCACATGGGGTCGATTTTTCTAGACTCTTGCAGGTAAACCTCGGCATCACAGTCGTGAAGTTCAAATAGCTGCCAAAAATAGTTTTATATAGAGATAAAGACAAATTATGAGCACGGTTAGGTAGCATTTGATCTAGGGACAAAATAAAAAATAGTTTTGGTGACACGAGGTCAGAAATCAGGCCAAAGACCCCAAGCTGGGGTTTTATTTCTTTGCAAATAATTTCAACAAAAATGGTCCTAGAGCTATTGCAGTGGTACCGTACCAACGAATTCGTCTTTTCAAGCCGCGTCGAATGACTCATACTTTGTTTGGAAAAGGCGGATGGGGGCTATTTTTGTCCCCCCCCCCCCCAGACTTTTCGATATATCTCCAGAACCGCTGCGCCGATCGTCACTAAACTTTCAGTGCCCTCCCGGGTATCAATTGTACACATTGCGACCAAACATTTTTCCAAAGACTATGATAGTTTGGCCGTAAATGACGTCAGAGTGACGTCATGTTCTGCCATTTTCGACCCGAAAAAAGGTTTCGCGGGAAGAGCTGTCAGGGCTATAGCTTTGAAGATACAGAAAAACGTTTAAGATAAAAAAAGGTGTAGAATTACCAGGGCTACTAACTGCTCCTCGAAATTTTTATTAGGTATTTTTATTTTGAACACCAAAAAAAAAAATATAAAAGCCAAAATTCCAAAAATGGCGCTATGTTATGGCGCATTCCCTAGAAGACTCGTGAACGGCAAAACACTTTATCTTTGACCTGACCTGTGACGTCATCGGTGACCCCGAGTTAAATAGAATTGGATTCCTGTTAACAGATTTGACAGGGCTTTCGAATCTCGTTTGAATGTTGCGGATCCGTCCAGAAGTTTCGGAGATACGAGGGGGTGGCAAAAAATGTCCCTCCCCCCCCCCCCCACACACACACCAGGCCGCGTTACCTATAAACAGAGCCCACCAGGGCGCGGGTTGAACATATCGACTGAAATACCGAATGGGCCTAGTGACCATGTTTATTTAAGACTGAGCTGTCCTTGGCGCAAAGCTTACACAACCCCAGGCCAGTGAAAAGTCACAGCGATTTTGAAGTACATGTGTTTGCATCTTGAAGGCAAATATAAGTCGTGTGTAAGACAAACTGACCTGCAGTTCGTCAAGAGCCGCTGAACGAGGGCTGTCTCTGGTTGACTGCTGTGCCGCCATCCGGAGTCGGAGCTGACAGAGGACTGGAGGAGGACCACCGAACAGCATTTGGGAGGATTGACTGAGTCCACAGAGGCCTGACGTGGCGATCTGAGCTGATATGTCTCGCATGACCATCTCCCTACTACTGGTGGCGTTGGCCGGTCTCGCCAGCAGCGATACTGGGGCAAATGAGGAGCTCTACATCCCCTCTCTGACCAGCCCTATGCGGCACCTGATGGTGAGACCGGTGTCCAACCCATCGGAGCAGATTAGCGTCAGCATCGAACTTACTCTGGTTGACGTGGATTTCCACGAGGCTGACAACACGGCGACGCTGGGTGCCTGGCTGCACCATGAGTGGCTCGACAATCGATTGGGTTGGAGCGGTGGCAATGTGACAAGTACGCGCGTATTTGCGGTCAACATCTGGAGACCGGACCTGGCCGTCTACGACCGGGTGCCTGTGACGTCCAACTGGTTCTTGTCGATGCCGGCGATCGTCCACCAGACCGGCAAAGTGGTGTTCGTGCCGCCGGTCAGCTTCACGGTGCGCTGCCAGCGCCGGCGGACCGACACACAGGACCGCGTCACCTGTCCCTTCAAACTGGGCTCCTGGACGCACAACGTCGAGGAGATGGAGCTGGTGCTGAAGAGCAAGACCATCAACACCGACGAGATGATCAACAACGGACGCTGGGCGGTCGAGTCGACATCGCTCGCCTACAAAGAACGGCAGTACGATTGCTGTGAGGGGATATACGGCCACATCCAGGGCGAGATCGTTCTGAAGCCTCAGCTCTCTTAGGCCCTATGTACCTACCAACATGTAGAAAGGTGATGGCGCCAGCCGTCTCTGCGTAATTTCTTCAGACAGTCTAGCGCAGGATGACTACGTCAGCGGTGTTGTTACGGTTTAAGTAAATCAGTGTCAGGTGAAAAAAACTTGCTACTCGCCTGCGTGCGTAGGTGACATAGGAATAAAGGGACAGATTCGAGCATCTCAGTTGATGCATTTAAAATAGGATTAAAGAGGCGGTGCTGCATTAGTTTCAGCACGGAATCAGGTTGCGCCTTTTTACGACCTAAATTTCTCGTGCTCCGTCTGTTAAATAATTTGAAAGGAAAAATGTTATTTCAAAAGATGTAGTTTCCGGCTATGTGTTCTAGTTTTGATATTGTTTTTAGACGGGCACAATTCAAGTAAATTCAAGCAAGATTGTCTTATGTTATATACTTTAATTCATGCTTGTTTTGTATGAGTTAAACTTTCACAAGACAATAAATTCGGTGCTCTGTAAAATGAAATTTTGATACCTACGTCGAACACTCCGAACTCTACATAAGTCTAAAAACAATACAAGTAAAGTAATGTAGATTAGTAGTTATATGGTCGTATAAGACGATTTTAAGATAAAGTAACTTAAATTTCATAAGAGAATTGAAGATGGAAGCATACAACACGAAGACCAAGAAGGTGTTGAAAATTTTATTGCAAGAAAGGGGACTAAAAACAACAGGAACGAAAGACGACCTCATTAAAAGACTCATCTCATCACACAAGACTTCACAAATGGACATTGAACCTGAAGATAGTGCGTCACAAATTTCAACGTCTTCGTCATCAAGTTTCATTAAAAATCAGCGAGCCGTCGACACGGCGAAAAGGGCGGAGCTAGAAGCACGATCGAGCATTCTTGAAGAAAAACGGCGTCTACTCGAGGAAGAGTTACGTCTAAAATTACGACAAGAGCAATTAAACATTGAAGAAGAATTAGCAGCCATTCATGCCCGTGAAAAATATTTCGCTGCGAGTGATATAATGGAAAATACTGATGAAACAACTCATTTACATCAAATTCAGGTTCCTGGCACATCTTCACAATTTGTTCACTCTGATGTTGGTCACAGCAAGACGTGCGGTGCGCAAATGTACGACATGGCAGAAACTATGTTACGACAACAACGAAGAAGTTCCCTACCGAAGACCGAAATAACGAAATTTAAGGGTGATCCCATGGAATACCCTATGTTTATCCGTTCATTTATAAGCCGTATCGAAACCCAAACTGAGAACGACGTCGAAAGACTTTATTTCTTGCTTCAAAGCGTAACAGGAAAACCACATGAAATCGTGAAAGGATATATGCACTTACAGCCAGACAGAGGCTACAAGGATGCCAGGGCGGCACTGGATCGCAAGTATGGCGACGAGCATCGCATTTCTTCTGCTTATGTTGATAAAATTCTCTCTTGGCCGCAGATGAAATCATTGGATGTTGACTGTTTGGAAGATTTTTCAATTCTAATTCGAAGCTGTAAAAATGCAATGGAATCTCTGGGCGCTCTCAGCGAGGTAAATCATCCTAGGAATCTTCAGAAAATCGTTGGCAAGTTACCATATCAGTTGCAAGAAAAATGGCGTCAGCTAGTGTTTGAAAGTTCGCAACAAAATATGAAGTCAGATTTTGGAGATATAGTTGAATTTGTGGAGCGGCAAGTGTGTATATGCAGCGACCCAGTGTTTGGAGTGAAAGAAATGATGGATGCAAAATCAAGCCACGGAAAATCGTTCAAATCAACATTTTACACTGCAACCACAAATTCAGACGTGCGATGCTACGCATGTGACGAATGTCATACAATTGAATCATGTCCTGTTCTACTTCAGATGGATATATCTGCAAGGATCGAGAAAATAAAGGAGAAACGACTTTGTTTTGCTTGTCTTCGTCCAAATCATGTATCGAAACATTGTAGAAGGCGAATGCAATGTCGTCATTGTGACAAAAGGCATCCATCTCTACTGCACGTGGAATTCAAACCCGTCACCAGACCTTCCCTTCCGCCTCACCATGACAGTGTCAGTACCGATCCAAATTCAAGTACTCCACAAAACAAATTATGTGGTGGGACCAAGGCAGTCACTTCAGGCACAGTTCTACCAGTCTTGCCGGTACAATTAAGCGTCTCAGGCAAAGCCCCTGTCAAGACATATGCATTTTTGGATAACGGCAGTCAAAGTACATTCATAACGGAAGAGTTACGAAGTCAGTTGGGTCAAACTGGAGAAGAGACGCTGCTCACTATTACCACAGTAGAACATACAGCTAGCCCGGTTAAAAGTCGACTGGTAACGGGGTTACATGTAGCTGATGTCAACGGTAACAACTCTCTTCCGTTACCACCAGTATATACGATACCAACCATTCCAGTTGGAGACCAAGATGTAGCAAGAACAAGTTTGAAGAAACAGTGGTCTTATCTAGAAATTGAAATCCCAGAAGTAAAGGCGGATAAAATTGGAATATTAATAGGATGCGACTGCCCGAAAGCAATGGAGCCATGGGAGGTAATCCACAGCCAAAACGGTGGCCCTTACGCCTTGAAAACTTGCTTGGGCTGGACGGTGGTTGGCCCCAAGGTAATGTCCGAAGTCAGTTACAATGCAGCAGACGTTAAAGTGAACACAGTACGATTGGAAACAGAAAAGTTACAAGAAATGATGATCACAATATTCAACAATGATTTCACAGATAAGACTGCTACGATGACGGGGTATGAAAACATGTCACAAGAAGATAAACTTTGGAAGGCCAAGGTAGAAGGGAGTGTGCAATTGAAGAACGGTAGTTATGAAATAGCCCTTCCGTTTAAGGCTGAAAGCGTTCGGCTTCCAAATAACAGAGCCCTAGCAGAGAGACGAGCCATAGGTCTCAAAAAGAGACTGGAAAGAGACCCAGCCCTCCACATTCGTTACACTCAATACATGAACGGGCTATTAGAAAAGGGTCACGCCGAGCCAGCGTCAATGGCATATCCTCCAGAAGAAGGCAAAATGTGGTATATTCCCCATCATTCGGTTCAGCACCCGGCTAAGCCCGAGAAAACAAGAGTGGTTTTTGACGGTTCGGCAAGGTACGGCGGAACATCCTTGAATGATCAGCTTCTACAGGGTCCAAATTTGTCAAATACTTTGATCGGTGTTCTCATCAGGTTCAGGAAGGAACGGGTCGCATTTATGGCGGATATTCAAGAAATGTTTTATCAGGTACAAGTACCATCAACCGACGTCAATTTCTACAGATTCCTATGGTGGCCAGAGGGTGATACAACAAGGGAATTGGAGGACTTTGTCATGAAAAAACACATTTTTGGCAGTGTATCGTCTCCGGGTTGTGCCAACTTCGCACTACAAAAATGTGCACAAGACAATCACACGTTCAGTCCGGATGCGGCGAAGACTATACAATATTCTTTTTATATTGATGACTGTCTGAAGTCGGTGGAAAGCATAAATAAGGCAGTGACACTGGTCCGCGAACTCAAGCAAATGTGCGCCATGGGGGGATTTAATCTCACCAAGTTCGTTAGCAATCATCGAGAAGTGACAGAATCGTTACCAGACCATGACAAAACGGAGAATATGAAAGGAGCCGAGCTGGGGTGTGACACAACGGCGGAGCGTGCACTCGGCGTTCTATGGGACTTTCAGCAAGATAGGTTCAGATTCAAGGTGAAAATCCAGTCAAAACCACTCACAAGACGTGGGATTCTTTCGGCAACAAGCTCATTTTTTGACCCATTGGGAATCGCTGCTCCCGTTTTGATGGTGCCAAAATTGATCCTTCAAGAACTATGTACATTGAATCTTGGCTGGGATGACATTATTCCCATGCCTCTGCAACAAAAATGGCTTCGGTGGCACTCCTCCCTTTGCCAGCTGGAACTCTTCAGTGTAGAGCGGTGCATGAAACCAGGAGATTTTGGTCGTGTCTTATCCACACAAATACATCACTTCGCAGATGCTAGCCAAGCTGGTTACGGCGCGGTATCATACCTCCGACAAGTGGATGATAACGGGAAAATCCACTGCTCTTTTCTCATTGGAAAGGCGCGCGTGGCGCCGCTGAAAAGTGTCACCATTCCTCGAATGGAGCTCACTGCTGCGACTTTAGCAGTGCGCCTTGACTTAGTTGTGAAAGAAGAACTCCAAACAGTTGTCGACTCGACAGTTTTCTGGACCGATAGTACAACTGTTCTTCGTTATATCAAGAACAAAACAAGTAGATTTCATATTTATGTAGCAAATCGCATTGGCTACATTCTTGAACACAGCGACGAGAACCAGTGGAAATACGTTACTTCAAAGGTGAATCCTGCTGATGAAGCCTCACGAAGCACAACGGTGGAAAGGTTTTTGAATGAGTCGATGTGGGTTCGTGGGCCAGAGTTCCTGACGCTTCCTGAAGATAAGTGGCCAGAGCAGCCATTCAAAGAACTTGAAACAGTGATGGATGGTGACCCTGAAGTAAAAATGCCAAAACTGGTGTCAGCGACGTCCACCGAAACACAGCCAACTGACAAGCTACTGCAACATTATTCCAACTGGTACCGCCTTAAAAGAGCTGTAGCTTACTATATGCGATTGAAACAAGTCTTGCGTGATCGTATCAAGAAGGAAGAGAAGCCAGAGAGCAGAAACGTCACCAATGGAGGCATAGCGAGTGACTTGTCTGTCGAAGAACTTCAAAGTGCTGAAATGTGCATTGTCAAGTACGTTCAAGCAGGATCCTTTTCAGAAGAGTTGGCCGTTCTTCATTCTCCAGAGCACAAGAAAATAACCAAGAAGAGTAACATCTACCGGCTAGATCCAGTCTGTGAGAGCGGTGTGCTACGGGTCGGTGGTCGACTAAGTCATGCTTACGCCTCAGAAGCATCACACCCAGCGATTCTGCCAGCAAGGTCTCATGTGACTGATTTGATTATCTCAGACACACATCGCAAGATCGGCCACAGTGGACGTCTCCATGTCTTGTCAGTGATTAGGGAACGGTTCTGGATTATTCGCGGAATGGCTGCGGTGCGCCGCGTGCTGTCACGTTGCGTATTCTGTCGCAGACTACACGGCCGTCCTTTAACACAGAAAATGGCTGATCTCCCGCAAGACCGCGTCACCCCGGACTTGACGCCATTCGCGGTCACTGGAGTCGACTTATTCGGACCTTTTTATGTCAAAAGAGGTAGAGCCACAGTGAAACGGTTTGGTGTCATATTTGTGTGCCAAAAAATCCGCGCTGTACATCTGGAAGTTGTACACTCCTTGACGACTCATTCCTTCATAAACGCGTTGCGTCGTTTCATGGCCAGACGAGGGGCAGTAAGGATAATCAGATGTGACAACGGCACAAATTTCGTGGGAGCCCGCCGGGAGCTGAAGGAAGAGATCCGCAACTGGAATCAGCAGCAAATAGAAGACGAACTTCTGCAGAAAGAGGTAAAATGGATTTTTAACGCACCGGGCGCCTCGCACCACGGAGGAACATGGGAACGCCTGATTCGCGAAACGAGGAAAATATTGAACTTTCTGCTGCAGCAAAAGACTTTAGAGGATGAGTGCTTATCCACCTTCATGTGTGAGGTAGAGGCGATTTTGAACGGACGCCCGCTCACACCTGTCTCAGATGACCCAAGGGACTTGGAAGCGCTCACACCTAACCATCTGCTCATCTACCGTTCGGCACAGCCATTGCCACCCGGTATCTTCTCAGAAGCCGACTCGTTTTCAAGAAAGCGATGGAAACTAGTTCAGTACCTTGCGACGGAATTCTGGCGCCGTTGGAAGAAGGAATACGTCAGTTCACTTCAAGTACGACAAAAGTGGATCCAGCCTCAGAGAAATTTGCGTGAAAATGACATGGTTCTCCTGGTAGACGCAGACTCGTCTCGCAACGAATGGAAAATGGGAAGAGTGATCAACGTGTATCCTGACGCAAAGGGCAATGTTCGTGTCGCAGAAGTGAGGACGAGCACCTCCATTCTTAGAAGGCCGATCAGCAAGCTTGTGCTCCTCTTACCAGAAGACGGCGCGAGCACGTGCTGAAACGGGGGAGGGGGTAAAGAGGCGGTGCTGCATTAGTTTCAGCACGGAATCAGGTTGCGCCTTTTTACGACCTAAATTTCTCGTGCTCCGTCTGTTAAATAATTTGAAAGGAAAAATGTTATTTCAAAAGATGTAGTTTCCGGCTATGTGTTCTAGTTTTGATATTGTTTTTAGACGGGCACAATTCAAGTAAATTCAAGCAAGATTGTCTTATGTTATATACTTTAATTCATGCTTGTTTTGTATGAGTTAAACTTTCACAAGACAATAAATTCGGTGCTCTGTAAAATGAAATTTTGATACCTACGTCGAACACTCCGAACTCTACAAGGATAACTAGGCCGTTTCCGCTAAAATCAGAGCTGTCTTCCCATAGGGCCTATGGATCACGGCACAAAGATTTAACAGCGTCATCTCTTTGTAGACAGCTGGGGCTGAAAATCCCGCCGGTGCAACAGCCGCGGCTATTGCACCGGTGCGTTGTGAAACGCCATAGACAGCGCAGGAAAAACGGCGACAGCGCGACAGCTCGTCCCCCCTCGTCGCCGGTTGAGCGGTGGCGGGGACCGGCGCGGCCTTGGCCGCCGTCGGAGTAGGGAGGGACCGGGCGACTGGGACGGGGGGAGGCTACATCTGAGCCACACCACAACTGGGGCGAAATCTATGACCATCGGTCCCAAAAACTTGGTGGGAGCGTAGATAATTGGTTCTGACTACTGAGGCAAAGGCAAGTGAATCACTGACAACTGACGACCCTTTCGTGAGTTTTGATTGAAGTGGATCAGAAAGCCAGGACGAGCTAGGAAGTCGATCAGACCTAGGATACCTACATAAGTTCATGCAGTGATAGTGATTAAATTTTTTGTTGCTCTGCAAAATGTGGTGATGCGTTGTAATGCCCAGAGGACGAAATTTGAATTGTCAGTTTCTTTCTAACATTCTAGCCTCATTTTCATTTTTTAGGCCTACGAAGGTGATGAGAAAACGGCAAACAATATGGTACCTACTGTTTCAAGATGACTTGTAAAAAGTTGGTGACAGCTAGACATCGCGTATAGGTGACAGCTTTTGAGTTTTATTCACCTCTGCTCAGTGTATACGCACCTCTGAGTGTCGATGCGTTCACTGTAATATAATACATTTTTAGCGGCTGCCGAACGAAGTGTTGCTCGCCGAGTTTCAGGTCGAATGTGAACAATTTCCAAGAAGCCAACGCACTCGAGCAAATGCGGTTTGCCGATCGATCGTAATTTTCTGATTACGGAGCGAGCGAAGAGAGCGTAGTCTAATTCGTAGGTTAACGGAAATTTCTGAGAATGAGCAGTGGTCAGGCTTTTGAGAAGCTTGTATCTCCGCAGCCACTTGACCGATTTGCATGCGGTAATTTTTGTGCGGTAGCTTCATTCCTTCTACCGTCCAAGTATTGGACTATTCCCGATGCATGTGGGCGACCCCTTATGCACGTGACGTGCCACGTGCAAAACGAAGAGGTGTCAGTTTTGTAACAATTGCAATATCTCGGTAACTATGTACTGGGCCGATTGCGCTGAAAGTTGGCATGTGGGGTAGGCAGTAGGCACCCACTAGGCAATGCATACCGATGTACCACTGTTGGGGTGCTGCTGCACGTGCGCACGTGCAGGGGTCGATTCCAGGTCTCGAGAACGGCTGAAGCGATTGCGCTGAAATTCGGTACATGGTTAGGGACCGGTTAGTAGGGTGCCGTTTAAGGGTCAGTTGGGACCCATTTTGCACGTGCGCATGTGCAGGGTGCCGCTTCCAGATCTCGAGAATGGCTGGGCCGCCGGCCGATTGCGCTCAAATTTGGCACATCGCTAGAGACCGGTTAGTATGGTGCAGTGTACAAGTTACTTGGAGGTACCCCCTCGCAATTTCGCACGTGCAAGGCCCACCCTCTCGCTCGCTCCGTTGGTCGCCCCGAAAGGCGTTTTACTGGTTTAGTTGTGTCGTTAAGATGCAAAAGAAAAGGGCGAATTAATGTCATTTTGATGCGGCTGTCTTGCAAACCAATGTACATACTTGGTATGATTACCTCGGACCTCCATTACCCTTACATACGACAAGAGGCATTTATTGTCCAGTCAAGGAGAGCCATACGCTCGGAAGCTCGATACGACGACATGCAACACTAAAAACACAAATATTGACACCATGTCAGTTACAAATCTCACTGGCCACTGCTATGTGCCTAATGTCAGCTCTAATCATTATTTCTACGCCATGCTTGCTATCACCTACCTACCTGTAAACGGAATACTTAGAGAACCTGAACAAAGTGGAATGAAATCAAACAACACACTTCAACTTTGTTTGAAGCGAATATGTCTCGTTCTCTTGCCTGACAGCAGGTATCACTATCGTATATCGTGTGTCGTATAATGGCAATACTGCATTGACTAGGGATGCATTTATATCGATGTTTATGCCTGAGATATAATCAAAGACTCACAAAAAAAGCGACCTCACATCTGATGTGCCGGCACGAGGGTCAACCAGATCTCTGATTCTCACATTTGTGCGCTTGGATTTGCTATTGATCATGTCACTCCGAGCTCAGCTCATGATATTGCTGTCCCCACATCGCTATTGGCCCATCTGGAGCATTGAAACACGTAAGTCAGCTCACAGGCCGCTGGCCAATGGCCATGGCCGGTTCTACCGAACAGTTCACAGATCACTGTCCTGGGCCAGCCAGGTCTAGCGAGCCACCACCGCTACATACAGCGCACCCGTTAGCTGTCAGAGCTCTTGAAGCGCAGGCGGCTGCGCGGTCGCTGCCGCATGGAGCCTTGGTCGAGCGGCCAGCGGTAGGAACGAGCCGGTCTCGCCACCTCCCCGGCGGACCGTGCCCTCCGCCGCGGTACGACCGGCGCCGACAGCAGCGCTGCCTCTCGGCCCAAAGGTGGCGCTGCCACACGCCGGTCTGTATGTTCAGATGTCGCTAGTGTCGGCGGCCGGCCGGCCGGTCTCGCCGTCAGCAGGGCAGGGTTGAGCGGCAGCTGTCGGTCGTATCCGGTTGGCGGTGGCTGCAGCAGCTCAACAGGCCGCGGCAGCGGTGCTGACTGAGTGCGCGTGCGGCCCGCCCTCTGCCGGTGCAGACGGAGCGCCTCCTGTTCGGCGACAATTTTGGCGCGCAGCCAGTCGGCCGGCTCGGCGGCGGTGCAGCCCAGCAGGCGGACGCACACTAAACTGTACATGGCCCGGCGGAAGTCCTTGAGGTTGTAGGCGTACAGCAGCGGGTTCAGGGCCGAGTTGGCGTGCGACAGGATGATGGTGAAGTTGGTCAGCTGCAGCGGGATGTTACAGTCCGGACAGAACGCCTGCGGCAGGCAAACACAGTCAATCAGCACTCATCTACCTATGCACATATGTACAAAAGTAAGACGCGTTAGAAACGGCTACCTCTCTGACGCTTTATATATATAGTCCTTATTTTTCGGAGGAGGTGTGAAGTAAGTTTTTGAACGTTTGGGGAAGCTCACGCTTAGTAGCTCAGCAAACACCAGGGCTTAAAGCTATAAAGCATGGTAAAAACAAAAAGAACCGAATTTCCGACAATCTGCGAATCGGGCTACGTTACTGCTTACCACGGGTTATCGCGCATTTACACCTTACTTTCTACCCACACACGAGCCTGTGATTACTTACGTTGATGCAGTTGATGGTGTAGAGCGGGAACCAGCAGACCATGAAGAACAGCACGATGATGGAGAGGTTTTTGGCTGCCTTGACCTCCTTGCGAGCCACCTGGCCGCCGGCGCAGTTACGGTAGCAGCTGCTCTCCCGGGCGCTCTCCGGTAGGTGGGAGAAAAACGACATGCTGCGTACCTGAAGGCACGGACGCATCACAGGTCATTTGATGGTGGCTGTCCAAGCGAAAAGGTGTGCTCACCAATGCTTTATTAAGTGCAGCAGCAGGTGGCGCATCGGATCGGTATTTATGCGACAGTGAATTCAGGATGCATACGTGAGCTAGAGAGTTAAGCTAGAGGTTTTTATTATTGTCAAAATAATTGAAATGCTATACGACAATACAGTTAGGTATATAATTCGCCAGCAGGTACCCACTGGCTGCGCCTTTCCTTTCTTTTCTTTTTGGTAATGGAGTTGCATCAATTTTGCAATGAAAGTGCGAATGTCATAAGCGCGGTAACCGGGGGGCAATTTTGCAATGAAAGTGCGAATGTCATAAGCGCGGTAACCGGGGGGCAGTGGGGGCAGCTTGCCCCCCCCCCCCCACCTCAGGGGCCGTGGGGGCGGTGCCCCCACAACTTTGAGACGTAATACCGTACTTTTTTTTGCAAATGTTTTCTTTTTTTGTTGAAAAAGCCAAGGGATGAAAAATAAGTGTCCTAAAACCGATGAGAAAACTTGATTTGGGGTAGGACCCTAGGTTGATCTGTATTATAGTGCCCCCCCCCCCCCAGTCTGAAAGTAGTTCCCGCGCCCCTTGCGAATGTCGCATCAGAAAATGCATAGGCAAATATTTTATGCCAGCCCACCTTTGCCCGTCCTTCCGTGTTTGAGACGCTAGAGAAATAATTACCTACTGCAATTGCAGCGCGGAGCTTGCTATAAATCTGAATACGCATTATTGGTGCGTCTATGAGCTGCATCATTGCTGTTCCAGTGTCGGGACTCATTACCTATCACCTGATCGCTCCCCAACATAGTCATTTTAGTCCATTGAGTCCAACACGTCCCTTTGTGCGCTCCTCACGCAACCTGCTCGGCAAATTTATAATAAAAAATATGCTCGGCAAAATTATAGGTATTTGGTTCAAAATTCACGGCTGGCACTCAGGCGCAGCGCACAAGGTGGGCGATGGCTTACGTGAGGCGACAGAGTACAATTATGCTACGTGTTTGGAATTTGACAGGCAACATAACCAGTTCACCACGTATAGCATTAATTCTTATTACCCTTATAACTTGCATACCATGTCTCGCCAGTATGAAATGCTACTAACACATTTTTATTCTTGCCAAGATTACTCGCAAAAAAATAGACACGGCCGCTGAAGGACCCACATCCGGTGTGACCTGTATGCTGCCCCCTTATGACGTCAGCCGTCAGCGCTCGTCCCGGGAGGGGCCTGGTCGGCCGTCACTGGCGGCTATTTTCCGGTGCCGCCCCGCGCCAGTGCGCAGTGACGGCGGCAGCCGGTTGTTTTTCTCCCGGCGCACAAACGGCGGCGACACTGTGCGCCCGGACGACGATGGCCAATTATGTGTGGTCCCAGGACTGGTGCCGGGAGTGCCCGGTCTCCGCTGCGCAATACCTCTTCAGTCATGGTAAACGGATATGTGTGGGCTGGCTCTTCGTAAGAAATGTGAGGCTTTTATACAAGCTGGCTTTGATGGAAAGTTCAGCTTGACAAGTTCCTAGAGCTCATGTTTTCATGTGAGGTGGATGCCTAGGCATGTGGTCAAAGAGCAGCCACATCGTTGGTGAGAAAGAAATGAAATAAGAACTGGGGCTGTGAAAATCCAATAGATAGTATCACCTGCAATACGTTTCAATGTCACAGCTAATGCTGCCTACAGTGCAGGTCCTGGGCTGTCAACAAGTGTGATGCGCAGTTTTCTCCGTCTGTTTGTCCGCCTGTTTGTCCGTCGGTTCTCCACGAGAAGGCCGGAGACGGCAGATAATCAGCGTGCCGCCCATGTCCCCCGTGTGTGCACGGGACGCTCTCCGGGGTATTCATTAGAGACCGCGATAACAGCGCGGCTCTGGCCGGCTTCTCGGGCGGGCGGCAATCTCGGCGGGTTGGCAGCAACTCCCGGCGGGACTGACTGACCCCACCGCGCCCGCACAGAGAGCAGACAGCGGCCACGGCCACCGACTGTCCGTGGCCGAGTCACCGACACACCACCCCTGCTACGTCGATAGACCGCCTCGCTAATATATTCATCGATTATAACGCGGTCTCGGTGGCGGTAGATAGGGGCATTACCACCGCCCGTCTCGGCGGCGGTGACGGCGTGGCCAAACAGCCATAATTTTAGCGGGCCGACACGCTGCCGGCACCGCCCGCCCGAGACGGAACGGAAAACACGTGCTTCGGACACAATCAGACGGAATGATGGCGGATTTGCGGTTGGTAAGAGGAAGTGATTTCAGGTTTGATTTAACATCGCAAGGTAAGGGTAGCGAAGATTTCTGAAGAGAATTTCCGAAAATTCTCCTTGGGAAGCATTGTCGCAAAATACTCATTTTTGTTTACATCAGAGTTCAGACATCAGCACATAACAGCATTGACGCCTGGTGGCGCATCGAAAAATAAAACCGTCTAAAGAGATTTATAAGTGTTGAAGCAGTACGTTCAAGAAGCATTTATATTTGAGTTGATATAAGGAGACCTATAAGCAAATACATGTATATCCCTTTTTATTCAATCGGCTTCAAAGACGACAACGCCAGCCCTCACCGATCATGCAGCCCGATTTCTAGTTAACCTGGCGCGTAGACTGTACCGCCGAGCCGGTATGTAGTGCGGGTTGCCTACCCTGCCAGTTCTCAAGCCGCCGCGCCCGGCCGGTGTCCTGTCTATCCTGGGTGTTCTGGTATCCGTCCGTCGTCTTACCCACCTGTTTGACGACGACAATGTAGATGCGGATGTAGAACACGGCCATCACGAGGCCGGGGAAGACGATGGTGGCGAAGTAGAGGAACACGAGGTAGTCGTAGTCCATGACTCGTGTGAAGAGACAGGACGGGTAGGGGCCGGCGTTCCAGCCCATGACTGGGAGCAGTCCGACCACGGCTCCCAGCACCCAGCAGCCGATTATAATGCCTGTAACATAATATGCAGGAGATTCATTACGTTGGAGAGAAAATGGAAAATGTTTGTTAAGATAAATAATCCGATTTATTGAAAATAGTGACATGTACCGGAACAACCCATTGAAGGAGTCTAAATCGCATTGGGCTAAACTTTCTAAAACGGATATCACTCAGATAAAGCGCCTTACACAACCCGCACCTAGCGTCTATTGGTTTGGAGATACAAACTTCAAAGCTCTCTCAGTGAGATCACAAAGCCTTTTATTCTATTTTATTCTAATTAGGAAGGTAGGTATGCATGCACATTGCACCATTCTAGAAACTTCTTTGAAACGAAAAGAATGACCACGTCAGGTGCGGGTTAAATGTAACCGACCTGCAGTTTTAATCGAACTCGACTGTAAAGCTACGGGAAATGGTGAAAATGTCGTGTTCAGTTATCGTTAGTTCAAATTCTCATCCCGAATAGTGCACTAGGAATTCCCTTAAAGGTCATCGCCACTGTGAAGTCCGTGCTCAGGATGTACCCAATCAATAGCAATACAATTTTCCGGCGGCGATATGGGAAATGTTGGTGTGGTATCGCGGTGTCCCCAGACCGAGTCATTACTAGACCACGATCCAACGGCGGGTTGTTGGTCGTTATTGGCGGGTTGTTGGTCATTATTGGCGGGGTGTTGGTCGTTATTACAGACGGCCGGACGAGAGGCGCGCCGTAGACTTTTTTTGCCTATATCGGCAGCTGTCCAGGTCATTAGCGACAGCCAAGGTGGAAGGTGGCGATAGCGGTCGCCGGCGGGGTCATGACACGCCATCGACCCCGACACGGCGGCACAACAGTCAGCAGGCTGCGCCGCCGCCGGGCCGGCTGACTGCTGCCGATACTCGGCTAATGACGACCCGACCCCGAACCCTATCCCACCAGCGCGGCGCGGCGCCCTCGCCGCCGTCCCGTCCCCACCTCCGCTATAGATCCCCATGCCGTCAGACGTCAGAGAAGGCGTGTTGTGGCCTGACAGTCGATTGGTGCCGGTATGGTGGTCCATTACGAGTGGGGTCACGGGGTCAAGGCTGCCACTCATGTACAAATATTGCATACGAATTCATGTGGCTGGGAGCTGGATGGGAGTGCCGATCGGATCCTTTTGCCTCTGAGGCGTCTGGATGCTCAGTTTTTTCCCTCGAAGTATTGCCATTGAGAATAAGAAAACGACTTTGTTATACTAGACATTGCAGTATTTAATCATAAGTCTATTTTAAAGTCACTTGAATGCACACCGCTGGTCACATCCTTGAACTATAGGTTCTCAACAGGAGGGTCTCCATCGAAACCTATATGTATCTCTCACCTGTGACTAGCTGTGACGTCATGATGCGCGCGTACTGCATCGGATAGAGGATGGCCCAGAATCGGTCCACCGACACGGCCAGCAGGTTCAGGATGCTGGTGGTGCACAGGATGAGTAGTACCGAGATGCTGACCAGGCAGGCGCCGAGGGCGCGCGGCAGGCCCACGCTGGCCAGCACCGCCACCGGTACTCCCAGCACCCCGACCAGGAGATCGGAGAGCGCCAGCGACAAAATGTAGTAGTTGGTCTGCTTGCGCAGCCGCCGGTCGGTCACGAACACGATGCACACCAGGCTGTTGCCGACGGCTGCCACGATGCCCACCAGGATCTCGCAGAGCGTGTAGGTGAGGCTGAGCCGCGTCTCCAGCTCCGTGGCCGGGTGCTCGGTGGGCGGCGGCCCCAGCCGGGCGGCAGCCAGCGACCAGTTGGCCAGGTGGACCGGGTCGGCCGACCAGCCCGGCAGCCGGTCCGACCCCGCACCGACCGGCCAGCCGGGCGGCAGCAGGTCAGGACCCGGCGTCCCCGGCACCTCCGAGCTCCAGTTGAACGCCATCCGGCCGGCGCCGCCAGCTCTGAAACAAAAATAATGACATATGACAATCGTGGCATGGATAGCCGGTCAAAATATGGTGGGAATAGGAATTCAACGTTAAGTCGGTCGTTTCATATATTGGGATGCTCGGCAAAAGTTACGGGCTATTTTTCAGTGCGCCAGCTAATTGTATGCTAATTTGATGCCTAATTTCGTGGATATATGGCCTCAAATCACAATCTGCATGACTATAGTCTGAGTTTACTTTCGATTTCGCTAACGATCTGACCTCAGCTGTCCAACTGTCTAAATAGGCCCGAGTTATTTCTGGATAAATTATAGCTCTCTCATCGATTTATTCGACAAACCTATGAAGCTCGACTTTGCACCAGACAGCATGGCTATCTATCCCAGACAGCTTTAAAAAGATGATAGGGACCAAGTTACTGAAATGATAGCAATGCGTCAGAATATCCCAATAGAAATATTGGTTTCTTGTGAAAGCTTATCTTTTGATTGCGCCCTACACCGGCATCATATCTGAAACGCTATATTGTAATGTTTGTTGTCTGATATGTAGGTTGGTAAGAAAATTGTGGTTGCAACTAGGCTTTGTATGCATCACTTTTACTGTACTACTGCCGAATTTTGAGCTGCCAGAGCTCCGAAGCACGCAAATGCAAGATGGAATAATATCCTCCTAAATCCTAATGTTAAGTGGAGTAATGATTCAAATGCAAAAAAAAGACGCAGCTAAAAGGATTATTAATGATGCGCTGTACTTTGCATGAAAGCGCACTTTTTGGTGGCGTTTTTGTTCCCGCTCTCTGGTCTCTGTTCTCATTGCGGCACAAGTGGCCCGAATTGGTGGCTCTGAGCGCGTCTGACGCTGATGGGATCCAGTGACTTGGAGCGTAAAGACATAATCACCGCGTCAGACTGGAGGCTCCCGGGGCTCTGAGGCGTATAAGAGGTCCCGACAGCGTGCAGCGACGGAGTTACCGCCCGGAACCCCCTCCGCATGGCCCGGCCGCCACGGTGCCCTGTTGGTAGCCGGCTGCTCCACGTCAATACATCAAATGCAACCACTGCTTCCGATTCTAAAGGTTGGCGACGGACTGCTACAAGGTCAAAGATAAGCACTACTTAGGTTCTAATGATATCAAAGTAACTCCTCACTTCCAGCATCACTGGTTTTTAACTGACTGCATCACTGTAACCCGTGTGCTCCGACATTCGCCACCTCTGCTTTTCGTCCCCCTCCACACCGCCACACCCCGTGTTTATTGTTTCAAGGTCGCTGCTAGTGGTCAGTGTCCGGTCGTCTGTTTTGTCCTGTGGCCGGTCTGTTTTGGACCGCTTTCCGGCTGTTTTGGGTTTGTGTTCACCAGCCGACAGTTGACCGATGGCCACACAGACACTGCAGCTCTAATGATGTGTGCGGTGTTATTTGGAGAGAGAGAGAGAGAGAGAGAGAGAGAGAGAGAGAGAGAGAGAGAGAGAGAGAGAGAGAGAGAGAGAGAGAGAGGGAGGGAGGGAGGGAGAGAGAGGTAACGAATGAAAGAGACAACTATGCATTCCTGTCACATATAAATATTTGACAGATGGGAAAAAACCCAAGCAGTCAGGCAGACAGACAGACAGACAGACACAGAGACAGAAAGACAGAGGGGAATGAATCTCTTCCCAGCCTATACTGGCTTCTTTTTGTTTGTTTAATTTGTCCCTGTTACGGCCTCCAAAAACATGCATGCATACATTTTAGTCACCAAGAACCGGGCCTCGTCATGCGGAGAGGATAACAACGTCACGAGCTCGCGATATCTGTCTGTTTCAGGACGAGCGCACCATTTACGACCGTGCGAGTGAATAAACAAAGGGCATCTCGTGTGTACCATGGGACCTTCACTGGAATGAATTGTGGTATGTAGCTGCTTCAATCTGAAAATCAAATGAAAACGCTGTAAGTGAAAATGGCAATCAATTTCTTTAAGATTAACAGGATTGGTTTGACGTAACTTTTCGGTATTGATTGCATGCAAGCTCAATTTATCTCTGAAGTGTGTGTTTTATCAAATGATGTGTAGTGTGTACCTACCATGCCGACGGCCGTCAGACATACCTATTTCGGTTGTGGGTGGCACGCTAGCCCTTTTGACACATCAATAAATTAAGTGCTATCTATGCAACACAGCCACGCTCACGCACACAGCCCCCCCCCCCCCCCCACCACCACCACCAAGCACACCTCATCCACTTATCTCCGGTGGCGGGGCGTGTCTGTTTCGTCCCGCCCGCACGCGTGCCCGGCGCGGCCCGGTGCCGACCTGCCGTGGTCGTTCTAAGTCCATCACATTGCTGTGTCCACACGACTCGGCAGTCCGCGCCGGCCCGTCCGTGCTCCCCCCGCCCCTCCCCACACCGCCTGACGTGCAGCTGCGCCCCGACGCGACGGCCGCAGGGCTGGGCAGCGGACGCGCCTTGCCTTATGCCTGAAACAGACTCTTTCCGCAGTCAGGAAATCGCATGCGAGAGCCTATTCAAATACATGGAAGCACGCTCGCATCAATCGCACGCACCTCCCGCAAGCGATTGATGCGAGAAGAATTATAATGTATTTGAATAGGCTCTCACGTGCGATTTCCTGAACGCGGAAAGAGTCTGTTTCAGCCTTTACGCCCGGCCCTTCGCCTCAGGCAGCAGTTCGATAGCATCCGTCCCGTGACTGTCGTGCATCAGTGAACTTTTCCCATTTCCGTACACTATACGTCAGTCAGCTTCTTATAAGAGTAATTGGCGAATGCCATTTGCGATCTGTCTTCTACAGGTGCCGGTGAAGTAGCGATGCTTTTCAGATGGATAAGTACCTAAAACATCCCTACGCATACCAAAGATCTATTTTACTACCAATTTTTATCTAAAAAGCATTTCTATCTTCCAGGTCCTATTTGTCAATTCAAAACCATTTTGGGATCCACAGCATAATTATAGGTACCAGTATAACGCCTTTTGGGGCGACTAACGGAGCGAGCGAGAGGGTGGGCCTTACACGTGCGAAATTGCGAGGGGGTACTTCCAACTGACTTGTGCACTGCACCCTCCTAGCTGGTCTCTAGCGAGGTGCCAAATTTGAGACAATCGGTCCAGCCGTTCTCGAGATCTGGAAGCGGCATCCTGCAGGTGCGCACGTGCAAAATGGGTCCCAACTGACTTGTGCACGGCACCCTACTAACCGGTCCCTATGTGTACCAAATTTGAGCGCAATCGGTCGAGCCGTTCTCGAGATCTGGAAACGACCCCTGCACGTGCGCACGTGCAGCAGCACCCCAACTCTGGCACATGGATATGCAGTGCCTAGTGGGTGCCTACCTACATGCCAACTTTCAGCGCAATCGGCCAAGTAGTTGCCGAGATATTGCAACAATTACAAAACTGACACCTCTTCGTTTTGCACGTGGCACCAGTGGCGTACGCACATACAGGACATTCCGTGCATGCCCTGTCCCTTTGGCTCATCGTCCCCGGCGCCCTCAGTGACTGGCGCCCCTCTGTCCAGTGTTGGCGCTCCTCCAGTCGATAGCGGCGCGCTTCTAGTTGATGGCGAAGCCCCTCTGTCCAGTATTGGCGCTCCTCTGGTGATAGTGGCGCCCTCCTAGACGATATGGTGGGCCGGTGGCGCCCCTTTGTCCAGTATTGGCGCCCCTCCAATCGATAGCGTCGCGCTCCTAGATGATGGTGGGTGGCGCCCCTCTGTCCAGTGTTGGCGCCCCTCCAGTCGACAGTGTCGCGCTCTTATGTAGATGATGGCGGCGCCCCTCTGTCCAGAGTTAGCGCTCCTCCAGTCGATAGCAGCGCGCTCCTAGATTATGGCGGCGCCCCTCTGTCCAGTATTGGCGCCCCTCCAGTCGACAGTGTCGCGCTCCTAGATGATGGTGGCGCCCCTCTGTCCTGTGTTGGCGCCCCTCCAGTCGACAGCGACGAGCTCCTAGATGATGACGGCGAACCCTCTGTCCAGTCTTGGTGCTCCTCCAGTGATAGCGGTGCCCTCCTAGATGATGGTGGCGCCCTTCTGTCCAGTGTTGGCGCTCCGGCTCCTCTGGTGATAACGGCGCCCTCCTAGACGATGGTGGCGCCCCTCTGTCCAGTGTTGGCGCCCCTCCAGTCGATAGCGATGCGCTCCTAGATGATGGCGGCGCCCCTCTGTCCAGAGTTGGCGCTCCTGCAGTCGGTAGCGGCGCGCTTCTAGATGATGGCGGCGCCCCTCTGTCCAGAGTTAGCGCTCCTCCAGTCGATAGCAGCGCGCTCCTAGATGATGGGGCGCCCCTCTGTCCAGTGTTGGCGCCCCTCCAGTTGACAGCGACGAGCTCCTAGATGATGACGGCGAACCCTCTGTCCAGTCTTGGCACTCCTGCAGAGATAGGGTGCCCTCCTAGACGAAGGTGGCGCCCTTCTGTCCAGTGTTGGCGCTCCTCTGGTGATAACGGCGCTCTCCTAGACGATGGTGGCGCCCCTCTGTCCAGTGTTGGCGCCCCTCCAGTCGATAGCGGTGCGCTCCTAGATGATGGCGGCGCCCTTCTGTCCAGAGTTGGCGCTCCTCCAGTCGATAGCGGCGCGCTTCTAGATGATGGGGCGCCCCTCTGTCCAGTGTTGGCGCCCCTCCAGTCGACAGCGACGAGCTCCTAGATGATGACGGCGACGCCCCTTTGTCCAGTCTTGGCGCTCCTTCAGTGATAGCGGTGCCCTCCTAGACGATGGTGGTGACCCTCTGTCCAGTGTTGGCGCTCCTCCAGTCGATAACGGCGCGCTCCTAGATTATGGCGGCGCCCCTCTGTCCAGTGTTTGCGCTCCTCCAGTCGATAGCGGCGCTCTCCTAGATGATGGCACCTTCCCGGCTCACTGGTGTCCTTCTGATCAGAGGGCGCCCTCCCGGCTCACTGACGTGCTTCTGACCAGAAGGCGCCCTCCAACTCACTAGCATGCTTCTTATCAGAAGGCGCCCTCACGGCTAATTGGAATGCATCTCCTCAGAGGGCGCCCTCTCGACTTACCGGCATGGTTCTGTTCAGAAGGCGCCCTCTCCACTCACCGGCGTGCTTCTGATCGTAAGGCTCCCTCCTGACCCACTGGCGTGCTTCTGATCGTAAGGCGCCCTTCCGACTCACCGGTGAGGTACTTGTTATCAGAGGTCGCCCCACCGACACACTGACGTGCTTCTGATCAGAGGGCGCCCTCCCGGCTCACTGGCTTGCTTCTGGTCAGAAGGCGCCCTCCGACTTCATGAGTATGGTGTCAGTTATGGGATATGTAGAAATGCTGCAGCTCTAGTCTCTGAATAGCTCCCATGGCCATGTTCCTAATCTTATAGCTTGATGATAAAGTTATTTTATTATTATAGTATTATAACATTCTTATAGTTATAAGACTTGAACCTATCTGTTTTTTTTCTTTTAAATCCAACATTTATTTTCTATAGCCAATAGACCAGGGTGTATTAAGAACAATAAACATCGTTAATTTTTATTATAGTACTTGTAGTTGTCTGATATTTCGGCTGTTTTCTGCTTTCCTAACAAAAACCGTTAACGGCTGACGCTTTCCGAGACGCTGGGTCGGGCTCAAAATTCAAATTTAGGCATAGAATTTAGAACCCCGTTCATATTAAAAATTATATGTAAATTACTGTAGCACGGTCCTTTGTATTGGATGACTAAACAGCAGTGAGCAAAAAAATGAATTCAGGCAACAAAAGAACGCGAAAGAAATCTGGTGCACAGAACAGGGCTGCTAAGAAAAGGAAAGAATTGCTGTCGTCTGCGTTATGTTCGTTCCGCACGTGTACGAACATAACTGACACATTCAAGTTTCAGATATGTGGCGCCCTCGTTGTTGGCGCCCTCCTTGATTGGCGCCCTCTCGTCCAATGCCCTGGTCCTTCGCAAATTCCTGGGTACGCCACTGCGTGGCACGTGCATAAGGGGTCACCCACATGCATTGGGAATAGTCCAATACTTGGTAGAAGGAATGAAGCTACCCTACAAAAATTACCGCATGTAAATCGGTCAAGTGGTTGCTGAGATATAAGAGGCAAAAGCGTCCGCACGGCCGGCCGGTCATACTCAGAAATTTCCGTTAATCTAAGGAAAGACTCCGCTCGCTTCGCTCGCTCCGTAATAAATATAATAGTAATTTTTAATTGATTAAAAATTATAATTTCAGTGTCCGAATCTCTTACCGAATCTCTTGTCACCATTTCCCTGTGTGAATTCACCGCTCCTCATGCCTCCATATGCTCCTCTGTTGAGCTGACAGCCCGCTGAGTGACTGCTAATGCTGTACATAATGTCGCACCTCGCCCCCTTCCCATCCGGGACGTGTCGGGCCGGGGCGTGTCGGGCAGTCTGGGTGAACTACAGGCGGCCGCCGAAGGAGGTCCGTCACACACCGTCGTCGCCGCGACGGTCGGTGGGTCGGCCCGACCGTCGTAGCCGTCGCGGCCGAAATGCCGCCACTTCGAAGTTCCAGTGCCGGAGGCCTTCTCGATCGCAGATTCGCTTGAGTGACGGCCACATTTAAGATGGTTCTCAAGCTAACCTGGCCTGTTAACCCTCGACGGCACAGGGGGGGGGGGGGGGGTCATGCAACCCCCCTAAGGTTTTTCGCAAATAACTCGCGTAAAAAGCGGCCGATCGCGACGAAACTTTCAGTACCTTCGCATTAATTAATTTTACATCTACCCTGAAAATTTCATGACCCTGACCCCAATGACCTTGGACCTGTGACCTCTTTTCCGTGACCATGTTTGGCCGAAATCGCGATTCGGCGTATGTCGGCTCGCATTAGCCGCGCGTTTGCAAGTTTTTCGTGGTTTCAAACGTTCAAACATGTGATTTGATGTTTCTCCCATGGATAAGGGTGGGTGTCAAGGTCACCTGAAGGTCAGGTCAGGTCATTGACCTTTGGTGACCTCGGTTCACTTTTTCGAGTTTTACATGTTTCTAGGCTAGTTTTTGGAGCTGAATTCGAATTTAGCAACCATTTGAGCATTTACGAAGTAGGTTTGGTGCCTTCGTAACATGTTACGAAGCTGTCAGAAGTGGATGACAGGTACTACGAATACCTGTCACGATCCCTACCGGTTGACCTGACCTGACCTGACCTGACCTGACCTGACCCGACCCATGGTCTTAACGCTTAACGACATCCTCTGTGATCAAAACCAGGGATGCGGAGCCGGAGCCGGAGCTGGAGCCGGAGCCGCCGGAGCCGGCATATTTTGCCCGGAGCCGGAGCCGGAGCCGGAGTCGTGAAACAATATAGCCCGGAGCCGGAGCCGGAGCCGGAGCCGTCAAAAAAGGGGGCGACTCCGGCTCCTTTTCTTAACCCGCGAGTTGCTGGGGGGGGGGGGGGCGTTAAACGCCCCCACTTTTTTCGCCGGGCCATAGCATAAAAACGGCGCGCCACAGGCGCGCCAAATTTTGGGTACCTGTAGGGAATTGATTGAAGTTTATTGTGACGAAGTTTCAAAAAAATCGGTCGGAAAAATTTTGAGATATCGAGGTTTTAGTGACGTCATGATTTCTGAGTTTTCGACCAAAAACGGCATATGTTCAAAAAATCATATAAAATCACAGAATAGACATACAGACATGCCGTAAACACCATTAGACTGCCAATACCATGAACAATCAAATGGCTATCTTCGATTATTGATTATCGTTCCGCATTTCCCAAATTCTTGAACTGAAACTTGGCAATTTCTCGTGACTACTTGACGACCATGATACATGCATTTCTTAAATTGAACTTTTTTAGCCAAACACGTACACATATGATAAAATGAATGTCACCATCGTGTTCTACGCCCCGAATTACCCATAAAACATGTGTCACGGGCTGTGAATATCAGTTTTGATTTTCGGGGATATGTGCCTACCCGGTTGACCTGACCTTGACCCTGACCTATGCTTGACTGACCCCTACATGGAGCTGACACTCTTGTAGGCCTTATATGATGGATTGTGCACCGTTTTGACAGAGTTTATGACAAGAGGCGCCCATTGCGAAGTCCTGAAGTCCATGCTACTGAAAGCCCGATTTCAGGTGTTTGACCTGACCTTGACCCGACCTGTGACCTCAAAATTCAACTTTAAAGTACTCATCTGAAGCGTCTCGTCGCGTTCTTTCGTTTGCCGCCTCGTGCGTTTCGCTGCGCCTATTGGTTCTCGAGTTATCGGCTGGGGGCGTTTAACGCCCCCCCCCCCAGCAAACGGTGGGTGGCGAAATACCCCAGCAACTGCCGGGTTAAGAGGAAACAATTATTTACCTAGTTCGGTTTGACAGTACAAGGCGTAAAACAATGTGGTATTCAAACTAGCCTTGTTATACAAATACAGAAGCAACGTGTACCAATCCCATCGCCTTTTTTCTTCCACCCGTATTTAATTGATCGCATAGGGGATGTACTGCGTAGAAGCCGGAGCCGGAGCCGCCGGAGCCGGAGCCGCCGGAGCCGGATCATTTTACTCGGAGCCGGAGCCGGAGCCGGAGCCGCCATGACATTTCACCCGGAGCCGGAGCCGGAGCCGGAGCCGATTTTTTTCTCCGGAGCCGGAGCCGGAGCCGGAGCCGTCTGAAATTTCCACGGCTCCGCATCCCTGATCAAAACTAACACGTTATTCGTGATCAGCACCCCGGAAAATCCCTTAGAAGCCACGCTTTACGACTTTCTAACAGGTCCCGATATTCTCAATTTTTGGGTCATTGACCTGACCTGGAAGGTCAACCGATGACCTAGGACCTTAAAACCCTCGCATGTGTGCGGCGTTTGCCAGCTTCTAATGTGTAGGGGGGGGGGTCGGTTGGACCCCCCTTGCCGTTTGGCCCCTGATCGAGCTAGAGCTTCGCGGAAAAAACCGAGCGTGTTGCCCGTGACGAGAGGAAGCCGATGATATCCAATTTTAAGGTCCTAGGTCATTGGTTGACCTTCCAGGTCAGGTCAATGACCCAAAGTCGGGAAAATCGGGACCTATTAGAAAGTCGTAAAGTGTGGCTGCTATGGGGTTTTTCGGGGTGCTGATCACGAATATCGTGCTAGTTTTGATCACAGATGATGTCTTTAAGCATTTCGACTAGGTCGGGTCAGGTCAGGTCAGGTCAACCAGTAGGCGTCGTGACGGGTATTCGTAGTGCGTGTCAACCGCCTCTGACAGCTTCGTAACATGTTACGAAGGCACCACAACTACTTCGTAAATGTTCAAATGGTTACTAAATTCGAATTCAGCTCCAAAAACTAGTCTAGAAACATGTAAAACTCGAAAAAGTGAACCGAGGTCACCCGAGGTCACCAAAGGTCAATGACCTGACCTGACCTTCAGGTGACCTTGACACCCACCCTAATGCATGGGAGTAACATCAAATCACATGTTTGAACGTTTGAAACCACGAAAAGCTTGCAAACGCGCGGCTAATGCGAGCCGACATACACGGAATCGCGATTCCGGCCAAACATGGTCTCGGAAAAGAGGTCACAGGTCAAAGGTCATTTGGGTCAGGATCATGAAATTTTCAGGGTAGGTGTAAAATTGATCAATGCCAAGGTACTGAAGGTTTCGTCGCGATCAGCCACTTTTAACGCGAGTTATTCGCGAAAAAACATGGGGGGTCTATCCGACCCCTCTACACATGCGAGGGTTAAAATTGGGTATCATTGGCTTCCTCTTGTGACGGGCAACACGCTCGTTTTTTCTGCGAAGCTCTAGCTCCATCAGGGGCCAAACGTGAGGGGGTCGTACCAACCCCCCCCCCCTTGTGCCGTCGAAGGACTCAAAATCGCCTGTGCCGGCGAGGGTTGAAATTAGTTATACCTTACGCCAGCTAAATCTAAACTATTTTTTTTCGGATTAACATAAAAGACAAGGGGTGCAGAGACTTCCACTGGCGTCCAACTGGCGTATAACTGAGCAGACGTCCAAGTTGGCGTCTAACTTGGTGTCTAACTGTTGGACGGAGACTTCCAAGCTAGACGCGTCTGAAGTTAGTTGTCGCCAGATAGACGCAGCCGCCGTCCAGCTAGACGCGTTTAAGACTTAGACGCGTCTAGCTATACGCGAAATGAAAGTCTACACCAAAGATGCTGGGCTAGCTCGTATAGCCTGTAGCAAAATGAATTATCCTTCCTCAGATCTTTCAAATCTGTCGGATTCAGTTATCTTTTTCGTTGCATAAATCATAATCAATAAGTGCCAAGTGCAGTTAGTTTGGTTTTTAGATATATTCATCTTATTGTTATAGGAAAATAAATACATATCAACTTTAATTCGCTGACGTCAAAATCATTTGCATCATGCACCCCTTTTCCTCTTCTTTGTAAGTTTTGATGCTAAGCGAAACGCAATTGATGCCTTAGCCTAATGAGTTTCGAGCAAAACGTCCCAACAATGTTTTCATACTTATTTTCTCATGGGATACTCTATAATGATAGCATCAAACCTCACTGAGCAATCCAAGCTATTTTTGCTCTCTGTGGAGTGTGGACTCAGTGGGCGCCGTTCCCACTGCTGCCGGTCGTGACCGACGCACAGTCCGCGAGGTGCCACCGTGCCGTGTCGAGGCGCGCGCCGGCCGCCGCGCCGTCACCGCGTGACGGTTTGATGGCGACAGACGACACTCGTTACGGGCGACTACGGCGGGCCGGCGCGCCTCGTTACGCGCCCGGCCAGGTCGCCAGGTCGGCCGGGGCCTCACGACTGCCTACCGTGCCGGCCACGTATCGACCGATGGGTGGCCGCCGGGGGTTCCGGACAAAATATCGAAAAGCAAAATATCGAATAGCAAAATATCGAAGACAAATTATCGAAGTGGCAGAATATCGAAAGCAAAATATTGAATGCGCAAAATATCGAAATCGCAAAATATCGAACCGCAAAATATCGACATCGCAAAATATCGACATCGCAAAATATCGAATTGCATAATATCGAATTGCAAAATATCGAACTCGCAAAATATCGAATAGCATAATATCGAAAGCAAAATATTGAAACGCAAAATATGGAAAGACAAAACTTCGAAAGACAAAATATCGAAAGACAAAATATCGAAAAGGCAAAATATCGAACGCAGAATATCGAAAAGACAAAATATCGAACGCAAAATATCGAACAGACAAAATATCGAAAGACAAAATATCGAAAAGGCAAAATATGGAACGCAGAGTATCGAAAAGACAAAATATCGAACGCAGAATATCGAAAAGACAAAATATCGAACGCAAAATATCGAACAGACAAAATATCGAACAGACAAAATATCGAACGCAAAATATCGAAAAGGCAGAATATCGAACGCAGAATATCGAAAAGGCAGAATATCGAACGCAAAATATCGAAATGACAAAATAACGAACGCAAAGCGTCGAAAAGGTAAAATATCGACTTGAAATGGCCCTCTGCGGACTCCTTAGAGCTCATCTTCCGGGGCTATCAAACATAGACGGATCCAACCCAGAGTTTTCGGAGGGTCTTGGAGGGTCTCAAATCAACGCAGGCAGGTGTCAGGGGACATGCTGGCCTCTAAGGGCTCCGCAAAGAGTTCAGATTCAGAGGGCACTCAGAACGACCTTTGTGGGCCCTACGAAGGTCTCCGAGAGCTCACCCAGACTCCTGGAATTCCACACTGATTCTCAGGCCAAATGTCGGCTTGTTGAATCACTTTATCCGCTCTTGGTTCCCCTTTCGCCGGCCTCTGAGAGTCCCAACGCCGGAACTTATGGGGCCATGGGCCCTACACCGGCTTTTAGGGCCCCTACATCGACTCTTGGGACTCATAACTCATTATATATGGGTCTAAGCGGCTTCTAAGAATCCTCATGCAGGTTCTAGTAGCCGCCAGTCGAATATTTGGGCTCACACGCTAGCTCCCACCTCGCTAGCGCACGGGGTCCCACCCCGTGCACGCTCCAGGGGCCTACCTGCCTCTAAGACCCCACACATACTTTTGGGGCTCCAAACGCTTGCTCCTGAAGGCCCCACTGAGACTCCTAGTCCTTTCCTCTATTCAGTCCTACATACTGGCTCTTTAGGCTAAACATCGGCTCCTGGTGGCCATCCCGGCTTTGGAGGGTCTCCATACAGGCTTTTTTGGGTCCGATGTCAGTCTCTGAGAGCCATCAAAAGCCTTTCGAGCCTACGAGTACCTATACTGCTTTCTGAAACCCTTCAGCAACTTCTGAGGGACCGACCCTGGTCGGAGGGCTCATTCGGTCTGGGGAGTCATGTAGGTCTCTGGAGGAGCCTTTAAGGGGTCGGTTTCCAAGGGACTTTTAAACACGGTCTTCTAAGAACGGTCTCGTAGGGCCTTTAATGGTCCACTGCGAATCCAGAAAAGTGGGTTGAGATGCTGAGGGTGGTGGCTAGACTAAAACAAGATTAGATGATAAAAACTAGCTGCATTTGCTTCGTTATGCTTTATTTGAGATAGGTACACTGTAATTTCAAATATTTTGCAGAAATTGTGTGTTTGGGGATGGTTTTCCAAAATCTTCGTTTTTCATAAAGCAATGATAATCACTCTAAAAAATATCGGGGGGGGGGGGCGAAACTTCCAGAGGGGCCCCTTGAGAAAACTTTGCACCCCCATCCGAAATTACCTTCCGCCGCCACTGCTGAGATCTACAAAAAATATCAGAGTTTTCCAAGTCTGTCATGGACCCGCTGATTGCTCTTTGCCGCCTACAGATAACAGAGGGCCCGATGAGTTCGACAGAGCTCTAAGGAGTCCGCAGAGGGCCATTTCAAGTCGATATTTTACCTTTTCGACACTTTGCGTTCGTCATTTTGTCTTTTTCGAGATTTGCGTTCGATATTTTGCCTTTTCGATATTTTGCGCTCGATATTTTGCCTTTTCGATATTTTGCGTTCGATATTTTGTCTGTTCGATATTTTGCGTTCGATATTTTGCCTTTTCGATATTCTGCGTTCGATATTTTGTCTTTCAATATTTTGTCTTTCGATATTTTGCGTTTCGATATTTTGCGTTTCGATAGTTTGCGTTTCGATATTTTGCTTCCGATATTATGCTATTCGATATTTTGCGATTTCGATATTTTGCAATTCGATATTTTGCGATTCGATATTTTGCGATTTCGATATTTTGCGATTTCGATATTTTGCAATTCGATATTTTGCGATTTCGATATTTTGCGATTTCGATAATTTGCGACTTCGATATTTTGCTTTCGATAATTTGCGTTCGATATTTTGCGCTTCGATATTTTGCGTTTCGATATTTTGTCATGGAAGCGGCCGCCGGTGCCGCCGCCGACACAGACAGGGTGGGGGTCGGGCGGGGACCGGTCACAAATCAGATAATCACGAGCCACCGACTCCGAATGCGGAGCGCTGGAAGGCTGCCCGGTAGGCAGGCTCCAAAACCTCTACCAATAAACCGGAGAATTACCAACAAATTCAACATGAATGTTGTGTTGGAAATGCTGAAGTGCAATGGATGGATGCCGGATGGCGTGTGTCCAGTTCCACACATATCAGAGACAGAACGACGCCTGAGCATTGTGCCTCCATCCCATTTCCCGGCACAAATTATGCATAAAGTCAATGTAATCAGCCATTCTCGAATTGCTGAGCCCAGCCGGGTCAAGGCCCAACGGTTCACCTTTATTACTCACAGGAGAGTATACCGAGCAGGTGAATTTGGTACGTAAATGTCAATCCATATAAATTGCGATACGGGCTGAAAACGCATGACTCGGACAAATTTTTCCCTGCCTGCAGTACCATCGTGCAGTGTCAAAGCCACTGCCGTGCCTGCCATCACCACTGAACACATACTACCTCTGCCGCAATCGTTCCCGATGACCCGAGTGCGGTTCAAGTCTGATCACTTCCTCCCTGTTTCCCGGTATCCCTCTCTCCCTCTCGTTGGCGGTTCAGTGCTGTCGGCGTATGTCCGGCCGGGTAGAGCCAGTTCTGATTAAATTGAGGAGTCCGGCCGCAGCCGACGCCTGTTAGTGCTGCGGCCTGCCCCTTTGGGAGCCTCTGGGGACGGTGGTCAGCACGGCAGGACGCGATCGCGCAGCAGCTGTTCCTACCTTCGTCCGCCACGGCCAAACAACAAAAATATCCAGAGTGGTCGGTACGGCGGGGGCAACATCGCTCTGATTAAGTGCGACCACCTAACACATCGCAAGACCACTCTGTCAAGCTATTCCTCCTGCGCCAGCGGATAGACAGTTCTTACGACACATTACGGACAACAGCGCATCCCCATGGACAGGCCAAGAGCCCAGTCTTGTGGACGTGACGTCTCCATCCGGCGACACCCCCGCTGGGAGAAGGTGGGCCGTCTCCACATCTCTGACCGGACAGGACTCCGGCCCGCCCTACCGAGCTAGAAGTCGGCCCGACACGGCAGCCTGCTCCGCCCCCGCCGCGTCGCCAGCGCTCTGTAGAGCTCGTGACGTCTGACTCCACAGACGTCCGAGTCCCCTCCTGACTTGGGTCGTCTGGGGAAGGTGAAGGTTCGCGAGCGGCTCGGTGCCACCTGGCTCCCAATTCCACCTCTGCACGCGAACTGGATTGGAGTGCTTCTCGGGAAAGTCGTGCAGGATATAAAAGAATTGATGTGTGCTGCTCTTACTCCAATGCGCATTTTATTTACTTTATAACATTTGAGTTTTTCTACCTCTTTGTTTTTCCAACCTTTCTCTGTCTCACTCCTCTCCTTCTCTCCTTCTCTCCTCCTCTCTCTCTCTCTCTCTCTCTCTCTCTCTCTCTCTCTCTCTCTCTCTCTCTCTCTCTCTCTCTCTCTCTCTCTCTCTCTCTCTCTCTCTTCGGCATCTGGTAGCGAGTGCAGATAGAAGCATTGATTTCAGCTCCCTCTCTTGAATCTCCCATTGGTGACGCGGTGGCGACCTATTGGAGCTGAGCCGCTTCAATATCGGTCAGTTCGGAGAGCGAATGTTCGTGCTCAGTGTCCGCCAGAGCAGAGGTGTCGATCAGTAGGCCGGTGACCTCTCCCCTCCAGCGTCGCCCGGTCTGTGACAATGAGCAGGACGCGCCGCGGGGTCAAACGTCGAACCGTGCGGACGGCTCGGCCGTTCACACCATACGGCGCGGGTCCAGTCGCCCTGACCGGGGTCAGCGACATAAGCGCTGCTGGCTGAGTGGAGATCAATGGTGGACCGGCATTGCCACTGTCATACTGAAGCGGATGGTCAAAGACGTGGCTCAACTAAAGCTGTGGTCGTTTGTAACTAGGTCATAGACAAGCTGGCTCAACAGGAAGCTCAGGGCTCAGAGTTGTGTCATATTCGCTTGTGTCCTGTGATGATATGAGACATTCTACAACGTTTCGAAAAAAGACCCATCCGTGCTTTAAGTCGAGTATTATCACAATCTGAATGACATGAGTTTTACTAAACAGGTGTAACAAATTACATACCTTTACAGAGAACATAAATGATATGCTAACTGGGGGCAGCTAAGAAGAGGCAATGAAATGACTTCCTCCAGCTCGCGGTGGCTTAATGGCATGTTTAAGAGTTACGCGGAGTCCCAGCACTTCTGGGAGCTTCGAGTCTTCGTGATTCGGCTCCAGGCGCTGCCCAGTGGGTGGGTGCAGTAAATTATCGGGGATGAACATTGTAAATCGTTGTGACTGGAGTTCATGAGTGATGGGGTTGCCTGTGGCTGCCGCTGAGAGTTTTGAGTCGCCCTGGCTGTAAGCTAGTGCTCGCCGTTGCTGGGAGCCATAAGTCACCTTCCGTCACCGCTGCGCTGTAGGGGAAATCAGTCCCCACGGCGAGGCGTCGCTGCAGTGGCCGTGACCTGACATTATCGGACACGAACAGCACTTTTCAGCCGGGCATCTAACGACTGCTAATCACAGGTGGACTGGCAATATTTGACACCTGTAGCCGACTATAGGGGAAGTTGGGGCAATGCCGGAGTTGGGGCAAAGCCGAAATTCGAGATATTTCGAAAACCGTAAGACATGGATGCCACCTGTCAGTGATGCTCTGAAGCTTAAGTGACTACAATTATCGCATGTTTGTTACGAGTCGTCATTCGGAATACTTCGACTGTGAGGGCGCCAAGAGCGTTTTCAAGGTACGTTTCCCTTGTACTACATGCGCCTTTGAAGCTGCATTTTTTACTCATTATGCTACCGTTTGTCTGGCCAATTCGGTCAAGTAATCTTTAGCATGTCTTTGCATAAGTGTGCTGCCTATTTGAAATTTATACAGCACGTTGAAAAGTTATGGGCCTGCAACTGAAAGTATGGCTGGCTGGGGTAATGCCGAAAACGTGCGATTACGCACGTGTTAAAAGCACGCTACGTGGACTTTACTGCTGTAGAATAGCAACGCGTATTTTTAGTCACACAAATTACACTTTCAACCGACACAACGGCCTGTTACCTATAAGGAATGATTTACCTGGCATTTTCTTATTATATCACACAATTATAACTTCCAGTGTGCACCGCGTCCTCAAGCTCTTGAAACGTGTGTCAGCTTTGATGAATTCTGGATAAAGTTTGAGATAAAATGGCAAAACATCAATGTCGGCATTCCCCGTAGATCATTTCTCCCATTTTCGGCTTTCCCCGCAGTCCGGGGCAACGCCGAAAAAGTCACTTCTTTGATATTTTTAGTTTGTGCGCTTAACGGTATGCGAATTCATCAAATGCGCCTGGTATGCTTTAAAGGCATAAGACTGGCCTCTCGAATGACGCCAACAAGAATAGCGTATGTTGTCTACCTTGCGTGCTACGGGCGTCAGAAAAAAGTCTTCGGCGTTCCCCCAACTTCCCCTATATAACAAAGCCAATGAAACCAGCTGCTTTCTTGTTGTATTGTGAAGGTCTTCTGGTAGAAATAAATGATTGAGAAAAAACCTATTTGTTAGTTTTATCTTGAGTTTCCCACCGAAACGACTATGCAAGCTTCACGCGCTCACAAGGTCTTTCTCTTTATGTCCTTAATGTCTCCTCTCCCGTTGTCATAATCTCCTACGTCTTCCTGTAGCCAAGACGGGTGTCAATTGGGCGTCGCAGAGCTGCTATTAACCCTCGCCCTGGCAGGGCATTTTTCATAACACGGCCTGGCAGGGGGGGGGGTCGATGCGACCCCCCCTCGCAATTGGCTCCTATGGCACCTAGAAACACCAAATTTGGTAGGTAGGTGGGCCCCCTGGAGGTCTCGCCCCTGTGCAAATTTGGTTGCTCTAGGTCAATATTTAGGGGGGTTTTGGGGGGTATAAATGTAAAAATTTCGCTAAAAACAGGCCAAAAGTTTTTCGCCTATATCTTTTGATCTAATTAAGATAGAGCAAAAAGAAAAGCACCAGTGAACTCAGCACGTCAAGGCGCGTCGAATGGTATACTTTTTAGCTTGCTTAGGTGTACTTAGAGTTTTTCTTAAATTTTAAGTAAACTTAAATTAATAACTTAAGTTCAAGTTAACCAAATTGCATCATATCGCATATCATTCGATTCGGCTGATCACCAGGAACACAATGATACCATTTTTTAAGCTCTAGCGTCATTATGTGCCAAGTTATGGGCAAAAACGTCATTTGACCTCAGTTGACCTCATTTGACCTGACCCATGGATAAGTACACCAAACCAAGAAGCACCAAGTGACCTGCTGTTAAGTACTGTGGTTTCAAAGCACAAAAGTGATAGAACGAAGCGGATATCTCCAGTATTTTCCGAATTTAGTATTTTCCCATAGGCTTAACATTACGACGTAATGACCTCTAACTGACCTCAGGTCAGTGACCTCAAAAAACCCGAACTATATGTTATACAACTCGGTGAACTTAGCACATCCTGAAAGTTTGAAGGAAATCAGTCCAAAACTGTGGGTTGGACAGCTGCAAACAAAAAATTGAAATTTGACCATGACCTTGTACCGGTTTTTCTGACCTGGTGACCTGACCCAAGGTCACCCGGACCTGAAATTTTCAGGTCATATGTAAAAAGGTTGCCCCATAGGCTGTGCCAAATTTGGCGGCGCGCACGGCTATCTTCGAAAAACCTTAGGGGGGGTCGCATCGACCCCCCCCCCCCCTGCCAGGGCGAGGGTTAAGCGTGGGAACGAGGCGATGACGTCGTGGTCTGAGCGTGAACAGCTGTAGGTCGACCATCCCAAATTGGCTGTCAACCTAATAACTGTCGCGTCATAACTCAACTGCGTTGGTGTTAGAACTCCACTCGCCAGCCGTCATATAACCCGTTGGCACAGATAAGACTAGGCTATTGTTGATAGCCTACAAAATGATAAGAATATTATGATATCCAGGATACAGCCATTTATGTATTCGAGGAACAGGTGGATGAGTCTGGATATTTCCCACGCCGTCACGAGGAAAAAATCGAATGTCTAAAATATCTTAATCATCTGCACTTTTCCTCCTCTTCTTTGTACTTCAGTGTGTGTTTTACCACTATCAGTTTTCAAAGGCATCATTTTCTCATTATCATGCCTCATTTTTTTATTTTTCTCGTCGTCATTTTTGTAAGTTTTTTTTGTACTGCTAGCGACGTGTGCAATGTGCGAGCATGTGTAAGATAATATTACTGAGGTAATTTTCTTAAACGCTAGCTTTGAAACCGAATTGCACGACAGTTCGCAATCATCAAACTAGATAATGCCAACTGATTGGCCCATTATTGTTCACCTTCCACTTGATGCATTTCCATTCAACGACAGAACGCTTTGCGAAAGGCGCGCAATGCACTGGAATGATCGTCAATGTCTGCAGTCTTTTTACCAAGCTGGCTCATTCTTTACCACGACATCCCTCGGGGCTCGGCAAAGTGGTTAGGGATGAAATTATGCAACTCAAATGCAGCATTCATTGCCTACATAAAATCTGCACTGTCTATGAGAAGGAAAGAGGTTTCTCTTATCAGTTGGGAATCATATTTCTTTATTTTCTTTATTTTCTTTATTTTCTTTATCTAGTTTCTTTATTCGTAGTTTTAACCAGTGCCTACTCTGAATATTTTGATTGTGTTCATTCTGTCATGCTTTTAAGTTATGTATTTTTATTCAAATGTTCATCGACGTGGCTGCTCATGGAACACCCACTTTGTGGAAGCACCGAAATATATCACATATTCAGATATGCCATCCCATATTACCTATGCTTAAGTGTAGACGTTCCGTTACCTTTTAGGTAAGTACATGTATTTACGTGTCAGGCTGAAATAAAAAGCAGAAATGATAATGGATAAATCCAAGGCAAATCCTGCATATTTTACAGTTAAATGGACGAATATGGTGACTATTTCAAAGGCGTTAATCTATTCTCCGTATTGTCAGTGGAAACAATATTTTCATTAAATCATAAAACTAATTCAGTTAATTCATAAACAGACAAAGTTCCGATGTGTTGAATAAAAGTCTTTCAAAATGTCTCTATCACTAAGGTTCTTATACACGCAATACACACTGTCTGGGTTTGACAAATCGCACTTTTCCACGCGAAAAGTAACACCGTATGTTTTAAGCCATCTATCCCAGAGTAATGCCATTTCATAGGCATGATTTACAGTCACATCAGTTGGACATTTCCACTGTTTCAATTTGAAATGAAATATTTTCCACAGGTCTGAGGGATCAGTTAAACATATAATGCATCTCGTGGTTGTCATTATAGCTCATAGCTCTGGCGACTGACCTTTCCTGAAAGTCTCTAAGCCCTGAGTAGGTATTCAACAACACTTCTGTTTGCTTCATTGACATTCTCTTGCGTGACCGGTCGCATTTTTCAATTGCCTTTGTGTGAACCATACTGCAGCGGACTTATGCAACGATAGTACCTCGAAAACCATTGTGAATAGGTACTTTTAGACACTAACATATTACCTATCTCGGCAGTCATAAGTGACGCAAAGCTGACCTTAAGGATAAAAATGTACTGGTGACCAATTAAACATTCTGGACTGTAAGAAAAGGAGAGTTCGCCAGCGGACAGGCATCGACGGTCGGATGTTGATTTCTTTGCATTTACTGCATTAGGCGTAACTTCAAAACCGGATCTTTTACCCACACTCCACCGGGATATTCAGCCGAACGCGCCCTGTTGAGCGGGGGGGGGGACAGATTCTGTCCATAGTCTAACTTCCGAACGGATGGTCGTAGAAAGACGGAGAAAGCGGCAGTTGAAAGCTCTTAAAGGGACTATCCCACCTTTAACATGGGGTTTGAGTTGAGATAGCCAAGTTTGCGGCGAGGTTCAGAAACCACTATCTATCTAGGTTGCAACTTGCAACCCCCGCGGCCTCTTGGTGTTGAAGAAATTCGTTCCCTTCATTTGAAAATGGGCCTTGTACAAGGCCCTATCTTCAACATGGAGCGACCGTTAGTGTGACGTCACCTCGTTTAGTCATTCTGATTTAAATGGGTTTGTTCGTTGAAAAATCGCTTAAAACTTGGTCTGAACTTTGTTGTGGTGCCTACAGAGTAAAAATAATCAGCTTTATGACAGCAATGTGGCCTGGGGAAGGAGGTAATTTTGGGCTGTGACGTCACATATTCGAAAGTTTGTGTTTGGAATATGGGATGCCTAAGATGTTTAATGAAAAATAAATGCCAGAACCGTGTTCCTGGTCATCCAATCTATAAAGTCGGGCACAATTTAACTGGTTTTAACAACATTTTAGAAGGTGGGATAGTCCCTTTAACAAGATAACTCTTTGAAGAACAACCTTTTATGCTTAAGTTAATTAGATGTCAGGTCAAGGTCAGGTCAAGGGTAAAAAGAAGGTAAGGATCTTGTGGCCAATGCCCACTTATGAAAAATGCCTAAACTATGCATATGAAGCTTTTCAGCACTTGGAGTAGGTGTCAAACAAGGTCAGCCTTCATTTTCAACAAACAACACAAGAACACATCAAGTAACACGAGGCACACAATGTCGTAATACATAAGAAAGAACTGCCGTTGCTACGCGCTACAAATAGATGAAAAGAAATGTGAATTCCAAGGCAGGCTTGTGACCATATATTTCATTTTGTCATGGTCTCATACACATAACCAATGATGAGCCACGTCTGTAGACGCGAAAACCTACCTCTCCTGGCCTATCACCAATAGGGTAAGTGGATGATAAAGGCCGCCGTCCACTGGTTCAGTAGGTACGCGCTGAATTTAACATGGGAGTTTATGGGCTGCGCGCCGACTGCAGTTAGTCAGCGCCGAATGCGCGATGAATCGCATTCAACTACCCCTGACGACTTTAAATACTTTAACTTTTCAGCGCACACTAGGCATCGGACAATTACGCGCAAAATGCTCGCCTAAACAGTGGTCAGTGGCCTTAAAGGGACTATCCCACCTTCTAAAATGTTGTTAAAACCAGTTAAATTGTGCCCGACTTTATAGATTGGATGACCAGGAACACGGTTCTGGCATTTATTTTTCATTAAACATCTTAGGCTTCCCATATTCCAAACACAAACTTTCAAATATGTGACGTCACAGCCCAAAATTACCTCCTTCCCCAGGCCACATTACTGTCATAAAGCTGATTCTTTTTACCCTGTAGGCACCACAACAAAGTTCAGACCAAGTTTTAAGCGATTTTTCAACGAACAAACCCATTTAAATCAGAATGACTAAACGAGGTGACGTCACACTAACGGTCGCTCCATGTTGAAGATAGGGCCTTGTACAAGGCCCATTTTCAAATGAAGGGAACGAATTTCTTCAACACCAAGAGGCCGCGGGGGGTTGCAACCTAGATAGATAGTGGTTTCTGAACCTCGCCGCAAACTTGGCTATCTCAACTCAAACCCCATGTTAAAGGTGGGATAGTCCCTTTAAGAGTCTATTTTCGCGTCATAGATGTAGACCATGGCGAAGCGACATTTAAAATGGTATCTTACATCAACCTGTTGTATCGAAGGCATTTCAGGATAAATATGTCTTTCACAGAACCATGGTTCTGAGGATGAAATGCAGTTGCCTCAATTCACACGTCAGAAGTGTTTTTGTTTATCCTCACTCTTTTTCGAAACGGTTCCGGCAAAGTCATGTGTCAGCTGCACCGCCAGTGAAATATCTTTCTGCTGAAAAAGCGGTCTGCATCTCATTGGGTCGTCTGCTCCTGTAAAATGTCCGATCAATCCTCCTGCAGCGAGCTCCAGACATCAGAGACGAGCTAAGATTTTCCCTAGTCCGCCTGAAGAAGCCGCTGTCATGGAAAACCATATGACAAAGAGGACCGTAACCCATGCCAGGAGGGTTAAGGGGCAGTCAAGTTTAAATATCAATGGCGCGATGAAAAAGTATCAGAAGGTCATGAGGCGAGTGACCATTCAGAATGTCACCAATACGGATGCTGGATACGTGAATGACGTTGACCCAAGCCATGTCACCATTCTATAGCCGGTAACCAGGAAATACACGCAATGTTATTTTATTGGCGACTCAAGAGGCACAGCTATCCATTAGTGGTTCTAGGTAAGGTCCATTTCTTTTCTTTAACCTATGCAGCTGAAATGATAAAAATGGTAATTATGAGCATTAACCCTATTCCTGGCGGGGGGCCTCAGGAGCCCCCCCCTGAGGTTTTTTGGTTATTTCTCACAAACGCGTTGAGCTAGGAAGCTCAAATTTTCTGACTTTTCCTAAAAGGCTTCTACGCAACATGTCTGAAAATTTTGAGTTGATCTGACCTCAGGTCAGGTCACCAGAGGCGGTTTGGTGACCCTACCTCAGAAAAGTTTGCAATCACGCCAGAGCTAGAGTTTTTGACCGATCAATTTCTTCTCTTCAGGCTTTAGTTAGGGTACCAGTATGTGCAATTTGTATATCTCGGAATTTTGATATCGGTGACCTAAGGTCAGGTCAGTTTCGCGACCTCCCCATTATAAGTCAATGGGGGAAAAATCAACTCCCTGTTTTTACCACTAAAACGGGTCGGAATGGCCCCATATACCATACATGACTTCATATACGATCAACCTTCACTACCTTGAGGTCTGTTTTGCTGTTGGGCAGCTGTGAGGTCATGTGACGTCATCAAAGGTCACCAAAGGTTTTTGGCCAATAACTCCGTACAGGAACAAGATACAGACGCGTGGATGGTCTCATTGTGTTCAGCTCGTCAAGACGCATCGAATGATATACATGATGACCTCGAGGTCACGTGACCTGAGGTCAACCTTTGACCTTGACCTTTCGAGGTCAACATATATATCATTCGATGCAGATTGACGAGAGGATCACGATGATGCCCTTAGTTTGTTCCTATCTTGACTAATTCGAAAGTTATTCGAGAAAAACTCTCTCCATATCTAGCGCCGCCATTTTGACTTTTTCGACCCCTGTGACGTCATCTTTGACCTGACCTGAAAATGACCTTAGTAAAAATTGTAGACCTTGTCCATGCGTATCCGATGCCGTTTACCGCTTGTCGCTATCTTGCTTCGTTCTCGAGATCTCAGGGGGGGGGCCGAATCGGCCCCCCCCCCCGCCAGTTTCTTGTCCCGGCGGAGCCCGCCAGGAATAGGGTTAATTATCAAATTGGCTCCTATTTTTTCGTACCTAAACTATCAGAAGGGAGCCAATCGATTGAGACTTGATTTATTGGGCAGCTGCTAATCAATTGATGCATTTGTCCCCACTGACGTTTTATGCTTCACAATTATCCAAGGACGGGGCTAGAATTCACATGGTTTCGACAAGCTCTCGAGTACATACCTCCCAACACGAGACGCCCCACGCGCAGAGGCGGGATTAGAGAGGTGACGTGAACTACATTCCCGTTGCATGAGACACTGACACGAGCACCTATCACCGTATATTGTTGTTGAGTCACGTCACGACAGTCTTCACATGAGTATCGTATCGACTCTCTGCGTGTGACTGTCCCGGGAAGGTTTGATGTCAGCTGTCATGAGACAATATCAGGTCAATAGCCCTGACGTGTGGAGTCGTGGACGGTGACGGCGCGTGCGAGGAGTTACAGAGCTCCGCCTCTTTGCCTCCCTTACTGCTGCCACGTCATTGGGCCTTGACTCTGAGCAGGACTTCCTGCTTAGGAGTTCATCGCGGCTGTGACGTGAAGTTCAGCGCCCCCCCCCCCCCATCGGTTGATAAAAAAGGTCATGTGGTCTTGACAAGAGTTGATGATTCATGACGAAGAGCTCAGTTATGGACGTCCTCTGTATGTATGTCTGTATGCATTTCGGCTTTTTGGTTAAGCTCTGAATGGATCAGCGATCATTTGCGTCCCGCAGGCAGCGGTATACCAATGCATACCTACATCTACCGCGATAAAATGTACGTCAAACTTCAAGCAGTTGCTCTCAAACTATGCACAGAATACAGATGCACGACAGATTAGCTGATCTCCGCCAGATCTCCGCTCAGTAATATCTGGCCGCCCGCATGACCTGAGGTCAATGCCATCTGACTTAAGGCCTGCTAGAAATTGATCATGTTCTCCTACGATTTTCATTAAAAATACAAACAATATGGCAGCTAAATCTGCCGTTTTACCAGAAGTTAGGTAATGATTGACATTATATAATTGATTTATAGACTCTGGACCTGCGTCGCTCTACTATGACCATCAAACCACGGGCCCACACTGGGTGAGACTTGGAGCGTGCAATGGTTTCCAGGCAAGCGTGCTTCATGCACTGCGAACTTCAATCAACTCGCTTTTGATTGAGCACGGCAGTTTAACTTTTACAGCTTCCCGTCGAGCAAAGGGCATTCACAAAGCATACCTGTCAGAACAGTCGCGATTGTCCTGCGAGAAAGGTCGTATAAACAGCACGGTAGCTGCGTTAATGACCCATCCAGCCTGCAGGTTGTAAGGGGCCGAGTCTGGGGTTAGAGAGAGCACGGTCGCGGTAGTCTGTTAGCCAGACAACCAGCCATCTGTCGGCCACCGGGTGCCGATGACAAACGAGCTCAACTCTGGAGCGTCATTAATAACGGTGCGGAGCTCCGCAATTGGCAGGCTACGACACGTCCGCGAATGAAGTTGTATATTATTTACAAGTTGAGGTAAGCTCCGATTCAAGATTGCACCTAGTTGCTTTTCGCAACGGAAATAGCACCAGCTTACGCTTGCATTTGCTTAGAATAGGTATGGTGAAGACTGATAGTACTTGTCTATTGAGTGGCACATATTTCATCAATATATTACATTGCAATATATTGATATTCATAATATGCTATTGGGTTTCTGTAATTGAACAGAACCCCCATAATAAAAACCAGTTTGCTAAACGTGTTCAATAACGTAAGAAAACACACCAAATGCATCACATTCCCCATGCTTTTTAGCTTTTACATTTGCCTTTTCTTTCTTCATTTTACATAATTTCAAGTATTTCCATTAGTTTGTCTATTCAAGTGCTCATTTCACAGTTGTCGTTTCTCTTCTTATTACAGCAGAGAAAAGGCTGATAGTAAAACTGTGCGACAATAGTAGTTCGCTCAGCTGGTCTAAAAGTACCCCAAAGGCTCCAGCCGGCGGCAAACAAACTATCCGTTTTTGTGAGCTCGGGCTATAGCTCCGGTGGCTGTTTGCTCTACCCTTCGGCAGGCTGCCGAGGAATGTCAGATGCACGAAACCGAGCCCAATCGCAGATCCTGTGTACAGAGTAAATGCTGCCAGCGCTGAATTGGCAGGCCAGATATGCGCAGTGGCGGCCGCCGAAGGTGCGAGGTCTGTGGTTGGAAGGTAAAACAGGCGAAATTGAGTCGTTTGCACCACTCGACGTTGGTGTGATTATTCAGCGCTGATGACGAACGGCCAGTTTTTGTTGTTTACTTTTGTTGTTGGTGATGGTTACGGTGTATATGTTACGGGCCAAGTGCGAAGGCTAGTCCGTTTGCGAACGGACTAGTCCATTCGCGAATGGACTAGGCCGTTTGCGAATGGCGGTCCGTTTGCAAACGGACTAGTCCGTTTGCGAATGGCCGGCCATTCGCGAATGGCCTAGGCCGTTTGCGAACGGACGGGTTTGTGGCGTTGCACTTAGCCGCCGGAAGCATGGATCCTCGGATTGGGGTACGATTCCGAATGAATGGGGGACCGCTGGTCGATGCAGGGGCGTCGCCGACGGGGGGGGGTCGGAGGGGTCCGGACCCCCCCCCCCACACACACACACATTCTTGAAAATATGCCGGTCCGACGCCCCCCCCCCCCCCCCCTCCCCCCCCCCCCCCCCCCCACACACACACTTTTGGCCACGAAAATCGATCAAGAATAAAATAAAATATTTTAAAAACGATTTTGGTGCAGTCTCAAAATAAAATTGTCTAAATCCGAGGAGTTTTCAGTATTTGGTGGGGATTACTTTGACTGACCGTCCGACCAGATCCCCTAGTCGAAAATCCGTGGCGACGCCACTGCGTCTATATGTTTAGTTTGTTCTCCGGAGCAGATCTGCGAGCTGGCGCAACTCTGGGTTAAGGTCTCCACACACCTGGTTCATTCGGGATGCGACTTTCCGCTGAACCCTGCACAACGCGGAAATTATAGCAACGTGTTGCCGCTGGCCAGGTTTCGGCCACCGATCTGGATCTGGGGAGGTCAAATATCCCCGTGACCTTCGAACAGCGGAGAGTCGCGTGGTGTGCGGAGACCGTTAGTACCGTGCTCCGGGCTCCCCGCTGATGACCCGACCTGACCTTGGTCGAGTTTGTGGCGCTCGATTCATTCTGCTCTGGTGTGGTGTACCGGGACGGTGCGGCTTGTGTGTGGTAAGTGCGGTGCGGTGAGTGTTCGAAAAACTGTTGCGTTGCATTGCATTTAACAATACGCGCACTGCAGGGGGGGGGGGTTGCTTTCAACCCCCTGTGGTTTTTCACAGATCACGAGAAAACGGCGGCGCCCAGCAAAGCCAAATTTTGTATACCTTTTCTCCTATATTCTGCACACATTGTGTGAAAATGCTGACTCCAGATGACCTAAGGTCAGGTCACCAGGCCAGGTTAAGTGACGCCACCTCCGAAAAAGTTTGCACTTGCACCAAAGCTACAGCTGTTGAGCAATCGATATGAAACTTTCAGGATGTAGTAAGGGTGACACTGACCCGGTTTCCATGGGCACTTTGAGACATAGCGGATTACGGGAGGATTAGGGTTGTAATTCCGACCCGTACTCACGGAACCCATGTTTTTAAGTGGATTAGGGTTCGAAATGCCTTCGTTTTATCGGCTGAGAATAAAAAAGTATCGGAAATTACGGAAAGCAGGCTGTAATCGCACTAATCCTTTATTTCACTGATCCGATCAGTGAACTAAAGGATTAGTGCAATTACAGCCTGCTTACCGTAATTTCCGATACTTTTTTATTCTCAGCCGATAAAACGGAGCCATTCGAACCCTAATCCACTTAAAAACATGGGTTCCGTGAGTACGGGTAAATAAGTGTCGCACTGGATCAGTGTGTTCTTGAGTTGAGTTTGTTTCACTTCACCATTACATTGCAAGGCTCATGAAATTCATCGTCAGACAATGTTTCCAAGGGGTGAACGCAAGGATGGTGTGAGTTAAAGAAGGGGCGACCTCAGCATGACTGTGTAAACATTTTCCGGTTGAGTTACCAATACTTTGCACGCATGATTTCACACGGGACTTTGCACATGCCAAGTTGACTTGCCAAGTTGACGTCACTTTGCTGGATATTTCGCACTTGGCCTGACTTCGCACTTGGACTGGGAGCATAAACGCCCGTCCATTCGCAAACGGCCTAGGCCAACTGCAATAACGCACATGGACTAGTCCATTCGCAAACGGCCTAGTCCAAGTGCGTTATCGCACTTGGACTAGGCCATTCGCGAATGGACTAGCCTTCGCACTTGGCCCGCAACATATATACCTAGGCAATGATGCTTTATAGAAAACCCGGCTCCGCCTAGAACGATTTAACATGAGCATAAAGTTATGGTCTAGGCCAAGGCCGTATATAGGGTCTAGGCCATATTTTACATGCAGTGACAGTGTTTTGTATGGGAACACAAACTAATTTATTCAGCTACCATTGACATGCTGCAAAGTGCTTTGCAATGCACATTGCGCGCGCGGACGGCGATTTGATTGCAAAAGGGAGGAATCAATCTTCACCTACGTCCTTCCAGCGCCTGTTGTCTAACGCTGTTGTCTAATGTCTCTTATAAGCGCAATAAGGTTACTGACTAACGACTTTAATCATGAAACTATCTAATGTCCAATGTCCATTTAATCAACATTCAATTGGCCATGTCTACGTATGTCCATTGTCCACATACCACACAATGTGCGAAAGATGCTTTGTGCTTAAATTTGATGTTCAATACTGTATCAGACTATCTACGCGCTACCACCCATCGTCCAGTATCTGTCGATGCAGACGGAGTAATGAAGACACTGCTCTATGACACATGCGGAACTTTATATACTGTGGGGGGTGTAGCTACAACCCCAACTTTTAAAAGTACAACCCCAATGGCAAAACTACAACCCCAACATTGGAAAATTAAGAATCAGCCTAAAACACATGAAAATGAACAAAATATGTATCATACAGAAGCAGATAATTGAGATATATCAAGAAAGTGAAGATCTCAATAAATTAGGACATCTTTTTGAATTCCAGATGCTAAAAACATTGAAAGTGCTCTGTTAAGAACATATTATTCCGCTGAGACTGAGACCGTGAGCATGATATGAAAGTTAATCACTTCACACTTCTTAAGCATACTGAGTGAATCATATTGAAAGTGTTCCAAAAAATTTTAACATGTAACATGAAAGTGTGAAGCAAAAAATCATAACATTCATCATACTTTTGCAGTGGCGGATCCAGCTCAGTTTTTTTTGGGGGGGGGGGGGAGAAACCATAACAACTTATCGATTCTTTCCATGCCTCGTCCATAGGCATAATGTTTAAATTATGCCGTTTGGGAGGGGCAAATGCCCATTTTGCCCCCCCCCCCCCCGGATCCGCCACTGTACTTTTGGGTTTTCTCACTAAACATTTCATACCTGTGGGCTGTGCTTATCAAATAGATAAGCATATATGAAAAGCTTGACAGACAACAGTAAGCTTCAGAAATAAATTAACCTAACCTAAGCCTTCACCCTATGTAGCATTCTATCACCATAATCTGACCATAATATTGCGTGTCAACGACCACAGAACCACAGAACTAAAGTGAAATATCACTCTGTTCGCAATTTTGTCAGTTGGCACAATACCACCAATCAGCACGAATATTTGGCTAAAATGACGACACTGTCAAGTTAGATGTCAGTGAATCCTAATCTATAATCTAAGATTCGGAATCAGGCGAGCCCCTACGATTTGGACCAAACTTGGTCAGTGGATAGTACGTAACGTCCTGATTACGATGCACCCAAAATCTAAGCTCGGCCCGCCATATTTACGAAGTTACGGATGTTTCAATTTCAAGGTCATTCGGGAGAGCCCCTACGATTTCCGGCAAAATTTGTGTACGAACACTCTAGGTGCTCTTCATTACGAATATCACAAAATTTAAGCTCGGCCCGCCATATTTACGAAGTTACGGATGTTTCAATTTCAAGGTCATTCGGGAGAGCCCCTACGATTTCCGTCAAAATTTGTGTACGGACACTCTAGATGCTCCTCATTACGAATATCACAAAATTTAAGCTCGGCCCGCCATATTTTTCAAGTTACGGAGTCACAAAGTTACGGAATTTCAAGGTCATTGGGCGAGCCCCTCCGATTTTCGTCAAAATTTGCATACGGACACATTACATGCTCCTCATTACGAATATCGTAAAAGCTAAGCTCGGCCCGCACTATTTCAAAAGTTACTGAGGCTTGAAACTCACTGAAATTCAAACATCTGTAACTTTTGAAATAGTGTGGGCCGAGCTTAGCTTTTACGATATTCGTAATGAGGAGCATGTTATGTGTCCGTATACAAATTTTGACGAAAATCGGAGGGGCTCGCCCAATGACCTTGAAATTCCGTAACTTTGTGACTCCGTAACTTGAAAAATATGGCGGGCCGAGCTTAAATTTTGTGATATTCGTAATGAGGAGCATCTAGAGTGTCCGTACACAAATTTTGACGGAAATCGTAGGGGCTCTCCCGAATGACCTTGAAATTGAAACATCCGTAACTTCGTAAATATGGCGGGCCGAGCTTAAATTTTGTGATATTCGTAATGAGGAGCACCTAGAGCAGGGGGATGTCACTACTTTGCTTCGCCATAGGTCCAGTACTGATGTCGTCGGTTTCGATCCCGGTGACGTCAGTGCTGTCTACATCCGGGAACTTATTGCACTTGGTTCTCATTAGAGGTGGCCATATTGTTTTGTCTCGTGACGACACATTTGCGTCATCGGGATCGAAACTGGCTGTAAACAAATCGCTCAGTGTCGCTACCTACTATATATGGCCTTGACCTAGAGTGTCCGTACACAAATTTTGCCGGAAATCGTAGGGGCTCTCCCGAATGACTTTGAAATTGAAACATCCGTAACTTCGTAAATATGGCGGGCCGAGCTTAGATTTTGGGTGCATCGTAATCAGGACGTTACGTACTATCCACTGACCAAATTTGGTCCAAATCGTAGGGGCTCGCCTGATTCCGAATCTTAGATTATAGATTAGGATTCACTTACATCTAACTTGACGACCATGACGCATCTGATACAAATGCAAGGTTTTGGCGACGTCTGTCAATTCAGCAGCAACGAATATCAGCCTCACAGCAGCATATTTCGGTGTCTTTCGATTTGGCTGAAAATCGGTATCCAGGGCCTCCTCGATGCGCTGATTCCGAAAATATGCCTCTTTGGGGTGGTATTTTGCACCGTTAACGAGTTAACGACTAATTAACATTTTAACGGGAAACGGCGGGTTCTTTCGATTTAGTTGAAAATTGGTATACAGGGCCTGTTTGATGCGCTGATTCCGAAAATGTACTTCTTTGAGGTGGTATTTTGCACCGTTAACGAGTTAACGAACAATTAACATTTTAACGGGAAACGGCGGGGGTCTTTCGATTTGGCTGAAAATCTGTATACAGGGCCTCCTCGATGCGCTGATTCCGAAAATGTACCTCTTTGGGGTGGTATTTTGCACCGTTACCGAGTTAACGACCAATTAACATTTTAATGGGAAACGGCGGGGTCTTTCGATTTAGCCGAAAATCGGTATACAGGGCCTCCTCGATGCGCTGATTCCGAAAATATGCCTCTTTGGGGTGGTATTTTGCACCGTTAACAAGTAAACGGCCAATCAACATTTTAACGGGAAACGACGGGTCTTTCGATTTGGCTGAAAATCGGTGTACAGGGCCTCCTCGATGCGCTTATTCCAAAAATGTACCTCTTTGGGGTGGTATTTTGCAACGTTAACGAATTAACAGCCAATTTACATTTTAACGGTAAACGGCGGGGTCTTTCGATTTAGCTGAAAATCGGTGTACGTTCAGTGTCTCAGGGGCAGACAGACAAGCCGTGATGTGTTCCTAGCCATCGTGGCTGTGAAGAGTATGAGTTTTGTTTACGATTCGCCAAACAATGCATAATACCTACATTTGCTCGTTGAAAAAAGAAGATCATCTGAAGTATTCGGTGATATGAAAAGGCTGTGGCATTTATTATTTAATTTCCTCAGATTGAGATTATTTAGATCCAGTTTTAGGTTCCTTTGCGGCATTGTGTTCGGTATGTTGTCCTCGTTTGCAAAATATCTCATGTCTGATCAGTCACTATTCCGGTTTCTACTACCCGTTTCCGTAATAGACGTATTCCAGACGACCGTGGCATTAATATACAAAGATGGACTCGTTTTAAGTTTTTTAGTCTAAAAATAACGTATTCCTGTTTAGGTCTTCTTTGTCAATTGCCACGAGTGGCTCAAATTGTTACTCGTAGGGAAAGAGCCTTGCTCCAATACTGAGTAATGTTTGTGTCAAATGTGGAAAGAAACAAGTATTCATAGGGACTGTGATTTTGGGCGTTTACCTACCGTTTCCAAATCGCCACGACCAGTGGCGGCGGAACACCCTCAATTAAAGGGGGCACTGCCGACTTTTGGTCCCATTCTTTCCATGCAACGCCCATAGGTAGGGCTAATGTTAAAATGCCAAAATCAAAGGGGGCGAGGTGCCCCGGTGCCCTCCCCGTTCCGCCGCCTATGGCCACGACCATGGTGGCGATACCCGAGTACCTACAACCAGGCACATAGCCAATGGAGGGACGACAGGGTCAGCCGTCTCTCCCTGAAGATGGACCACTTTTTTGTAAATGAAAATGTGGGCCCCTCCCGAAAAATAGTGGGCCGAATCCGGGGACTTTTCGGGTTTTGGTGGGGGTATACCCTGGACTCCGGCAAACTACAACCCCAATGAAAAACAAAAAGTTCCACCTCTGCTCTATGAAGTTATCTCTACCGATTGGAGAATGCTCGGTCCAGTATCTAAGTCTACCTACAAATGTCACCGATTTTCCAGCGTCTACCGACTAACGAACTGAAAAGCAAATACGGAGTGTAACGATCTTCGGATTATGGGTGTATCCGCTGTCGTTAATCCAAAACTTCAGCTATGCACATTGCACGCTCCTCTAGGTCGATTCTAGAAACGTGGTAGGCGCTTGACATTTTTAACGAATGAATTGGAGCAAATTAGAATCTGCACGGTACCAGCACGATGCGCAGATTGTGTGTCTCAACGGTGTCCAGAGCCATACTGTTTTATATATTTAAGAAAAAATGTTTATGATCTTTGAATGGTCTCCATAACTTGTTATGATCAGGGTTTCGAAGTTGAAGAAACAAAGGGCGAAGCAGACGCACCCCATGATTGTTTTGAAATGTTTGTTTTGTCATGCACGTGACAGCCCATGGCGAGTGTCAGGAGTGCTTACACAATCGAACGCCGATGATGTTCCGTTTAATTGGCGTGGGAGCGACCCTTCAGAACCACAGAGAAGCCGCTCCCATTGGGCAGGTCGCAGCTGGGCATATGGACATATAGCAGCGCTAAAATATTGATAAAGAAAAGGAAAACTTTCTGATTAATGTAAGTAAATGCCTACAAGTGATTTGAGCTTACCGAGAAAGTGTCCAGGTGAGATACCTCTTGTCTGGCTGGTGCAGGGCAGAGGTTGAGGTGGGAGAATCTGCTGATGATCTAGCACGGCTCACCAGCACGTCTCGACACCGGTCAGTATCAGCGGCGGGTCGCTGCCTCCAGCTCACCGTGGCTGCAGCGTCAGTGACACCGTCCGATCCTGCAGCTGGCCTCGGTGGGGGTGTCACTGACACACACAGACTAAACTCCGTGAAATGCCGTTATATAGACCTATCCTCCACCACTCGCGCACACTCCAGTTATACCAATGACAGTACAGGGATGAGCACTGAGCCGCCACTGTCACACTCCGTAACCGATAATCCTGACCCGACACCTACCCAGCGTTCTCCGCCCGGCCGCGACGCGCAGACTGAGGTCCGCGGCGCCCTCGCCGCCCACCGCCCCCGCCCCCGCCCGAGTGACGTCAGAAAGGCTGAGGAACGTGCGCCTCGCACGCTGGACGGGGGTCGGGAGGAGGGGGCTAACGCACACCCCTCTGCAGTAGGACGGCGTCACGGCTCCGAAAACAGACCGGGACTGAGTTACGGTGGATCTGTCAGAGCTGGTCTTTTGTCACTGAGCGCCTGTGGTGGACGCAGCAGCCTGCAGCGGTCACCACACGTGGCCATTGGTCATGAGTTGGCTCGAACAGCGGGGCGCTGTATGAGGAATGGGCGAGTGATCAATGCCCGCGATTGTTGCGCAGCATGTGCATGCAACAGCTGGTCTGAATAATGCAGCGCCTTTGCGGATCAATACCAGAACGTGCATATGCTCAGTAGATCGTGGGTGTTCGTAGCTCGAACAGTGTGTTTGTGTTTCATCGGTGTATCATTAACATGCATTAGGTAGATGTTAGCTAATGTGCTTACGTAATAGATATAGTCGAAGCCACACACCAAAACCCATCAAAATTCGACAATTAGCGTATTTGCTTAGAGAAGCGGTGTTTGAGCCTCTCCACTTACTAAGATAAACATTGAAATAAATTACCTTTTTATATAAAATTCCTAATAATTGACAAACTCTGCATGTGATAGGTAGTAGGTACTTACTTATGTGTTCAGCCATCAGTTCACATGGGCATCTAGAGAAACGGCCGGATGTTGGAAAGCCCCGCCACTGCAATGCAGCTGCACCTGGTTTACAGCGCTCAACTCCCGCCAGTGTCAGACGCTATCTAACGAATCAGTCACACTATCAAACGCTCGAACTTAATTGAAACTACTATCTGCACTCTGAGCTGGCTGAATCCCGGAGCTCACTCCACCCGTGCGCTCTGCCGACACATTCCTTCCGTTTTCCTCTCTCTGCCCGGCTGAGGCGGATGTTCCGGCGTGTCTCGGCAGACTCGGCGGCGGCTGTCTGTTGTTGCAGAGACCATCCGGCGGGTGGGGGGGGGGGGGGGGGGCTGTGGTTGTGGTCTTCGGTCGGCGGTTGATAGTATGGACTGTCTGTGGGCCTGCGGCACAGCACGGCGGTACGTATACGGCACAGACGGCACAGCCCGACGGTCGGCGCTATCACAAGCCGGCCGGTCGCCGGACGCCCGCACGGGGACGAGCCCGGCGGCCGGCCTCTGCCTCGATTAGGCCGCTGCCGGCTGCCACTGAGCGCTGGAGTGTCGTGCCGACGGCAGCGGCTGTGTGTCTCCAGCGGGATATTGGCCAGGCGAGGAATACGGGTGACGCAATGGGCAGCCTGCAGGCGCGGTGTCGTCAGGAGCGAGCCTATGTGACGGGCTCCGCCCGCGCCGCGCCGTGGACGGGCTGAAACTGACCAATGAGACGTGAACGAGCTGGTCCATGAAGGCGGCCGTCAATAGTTTATAAGAGTGCGGAGGAAGGCAAGTGCAATTCAGGAAATAGCTTCAAGGGTGCCTAAGCTGATAAAAATATTTATAACAGAATGTTTGATGAGGGATAATGAATAACACCGAACACGACCAAAGAATATCGAAATTTACTAAAATCTCAAAACACAACTGACCACGACATTCATAGACAAATTGTAGTTTTCACGAACACCGCATTCAGGTGTTAACTGATCTAATATGAATGCTCTGTGTGATGGCCTTTCATCTCATACCTATCAAAACAATTTTGGAAACTCTGCTCTAGCATTAGACGCCGTTCATCGATAGCCGATGGGCCTTTCAATTATAGGCTGTCAAGTCGTTAAAGCTTAGGGCATCGATTTTTTTAAATACATAAGCTACTGACAGAACAAAATAAGTCCAATACAAACATGCATTTTAGTCAGAGAAAGATCACCAATCGCATGGTCATTGGTCAACCTGATTGATTGCAACTGTCGCAGTAGATTCATCGGACAACGCCATATTGCGTGCTAAAAAGGCACACTGACGAATGTGGCAGCGTCCTGTCAATAGTCAATACCGCATCCATCGAACAATAGTGCCGGTCTGGAAATACGATCCTTGTCCACCAGCCTTCATTGTATCACTAGGTCAATTTCCTGTGTCCACACGGTCCACACCGCGTCGTCAAGTCGTATAGGCCTTGTGGCGGACAGCTCTGTGGACATTGGACACTGTGGAGTGAGGAGTGGAGGTGTGTTAGGTTGACTTTCAATCTCGATAATTTTAACATTTATGGTCGCATTGCCACTAACTACCTATTTACGTGCATTGTACGTACGTATACCTATATAAACAGACGGGCCAAAGACAGTTATTTTTAATGAGCTGGCAACTGAGTTACAGAAGTGGTAGGTGACACCTTTATTTGACTGTACTGCATGGATTATAAGAAATATGCGTTGCATCGGTACAAAAAGGATATGGCGTTACCTAAATATTCGGATTCACTTTGGAAACTTATGAATGCTTCAAGAAGATTTGTTCTTGCAGGCATATGATTGACAGGGAATAGGTACATTGGCTGCACATTGCGGCAATTAGGTATGATTTATGAACACACTTACTTGGCCACAACTCACAGCCTTCTCTATGTAGCGTAGTCTATATTTAAATTTTATTGTGACTTGATTCAGCTCAAGCAAGCTAGACTGAAATGAATGAAGATTGTGACAGTAAACTAAAAAGGATCCTCAGAGTACGTAAAAATGTATACTGCAAATGGCTACTTATCATTATAGAGATAAGCGTTCACACAAAACAGACATTTTAAATCCTCTCAATTAATTCGCAAGGCCACAAAGTCCTCCAATGAGTTTAACCCTCGCATGTGTAGGGGGGGGGGTCGGATGGACCCCCCCCCCCCCCCATGGTTTTTCGCGAATAACTCGCGTAAAAAGCGGCCGATCGCGACGAAACTTTCAGTACCCTCGCATTGATCAATTTTACACCTACTCTGAAAATTTCATGACCCTGACCCAAATGACCTTTGACCTGTGACCTCTTTTCCGAGACCATGTTTGGCCGGAATCGCGATTTCGCGTATGTCGGCTCGCACTAGCCGCGTGTTTGCAAGCTTTTCGTGGTTTCAAACGTTCAAACATGTGATTTGATGTTACTCCCGTGTGTGTCAAGGTCACCTGAAGGTCAGGTCAGGTCATTGACCTTTGGTGACCTCGGGTGACCCCGGGTCACTTTTTCGAGTTTTACATGTTTCTAGGCTAGTTTTTGGAGCTGAATTCGAATTTAGCAACCATTTGAACATTTACGAAGTAGTTTTGGTGACTTCGTAACATGTTACGAAGCTGTCAGAGGCGGTTGACACGTACTACGAATACCCGTCACGACGGCTACTGGTTGACCTGACCTGACCTGACCCGACCTGGTCTAAATGCTTCAAGACATCATCTGTGATCAAAACTAACACGATATTCGTGATCAGCACCCCGAAAAACCCCTTAGCAGCCACACTTTACGACTTTCTAACAGGTCCCGATTTTCCCGACTTTGGGTCATTGACCTGACCTGGAAGGTCAACCAATGACCTAGGACCTTAAAATTGGGTATCATCGGCTTCCTCTCGTCACGGGCAACACGCTCGTTTTTTCCGCGAAGCTCTAGCTCGATCAGGGGCCAAACGGCAAGGGGGGGGTCCAACCGACCCCCCCCCCTACACATTAGAAGCTGGCAAACGGCGCACACATGCGAGGGTTAAGTTATTCGGGCGCAGCGCTTATTGGTGGGGGCAAAATGTCAAGCGTCAAGCTGGTGAGGCAGCCGCCCCACCAACTACATACAGGAAGCTATAGCTGCCTCTGTAGCAAAATACACCATAAATGAAGCCGTGGCGAAAGCACAGTGCTCGAAATCCAACCAATTCATCTTAAAATCCACTGGGATTCGCGTCACCAGACACTAACTCCCTGCGGCCAGCAGCGATACCTTTTTCCATACACAAACGACTGTGTCGCAACGTCGCACTGAGTGGTTGGCGGTGTATAAAAGAATGAGTGACTGACCGGCTGGCACCCGGCGACTGCAGCAGCTGGCTGTGTGCGTTATTGGATGCTGCACTGGATGGATCATTGCCTGCTGCATACCAGTCGTACGTACGAGTCGGTAACGCAATACTCACTGCGTCCGGTGCCCGTATGGCGTATACTGCAGACTTCCGGCAAGGCAGAGGTACGTACAGCTGGACTGTAGCCGAGTGCCATAGCACAGCCGCATGTGAAGTGTGTGCATACTACAAAGGACATTAAATTGATTATAGGAATGCTGAGGGATGATAGGGGAATGGAAATTGTTTGTGCTTGTTCGTACTCGTTCGTCACCCGGAGGACTATATAAAGTTATTGTTCAGGTGTACAGAGGTTTTAAGGGTCGGCTGGCCGGCCGGGCGCGCGGCTCGCCAATCTAAAGTTGACGGGTCGCGGGCCCGGCCGGCGGCCTGGGGCATCGCCCCAGCGAGGACGAGTATGTATTCCGCGGGGCGATGCGGGGCGGACAGGTTGACATGGAAGTTTGTGGTATAGTGTATAGATGTTGTGAACATGTACTGTGTCTTCACTGAAAACACGATTTACACCCCATTGACACCTTAAGTTGGGATTACACCCACTTAACACCAGATATGCACCAGAAGTACGCCAACCTGATGCCCATTATACACCGTTGTTAGTCCCTGTTTGCACCCATGAACCTTTTTAACACCGCTCATACACCGATCCGCTAAATATACCATCAACACACCAGGCGAACACCCTCGTTGAAACACCATCTGTACACCTAGGTGATGCCCAGATCGGGGTGTAATAAGGGAATAGATCGGGATAAGAACTTTCTGGAAACACCCTTTTTACACTATACGGACACCATCGTTGAAACACCATCTGTACACCATATGGCGATGCCCAGATCGGGGTGTAATAAGGGAATATATCGGGATAAGAACTTTCTGGAAACACTCCTTTTACACTATACGAACACCATCGTTGAAACACCACCTGTACACCTAGGGCGGCGATGCCCAGATCGGGGTGTAATAAGGGAATAGATCGGGATAAGAACTTTCTGGAAACACCCTTTTTACACTATACGAACACCATCGTTGAAACACCATCTGTACACCATATGGCGATGCCCAGATCGGGGTGTAATAAGGGAATAGATCGGGATAAGAACTTTCTGGAAACACCCCTTTTACACTCATTGAACAAGGAAGCAACGCCGTTTTTCGCGCGCTTTCTAACGGCTGCCGACATGACGTCAGCGCGGCCGACCAATGGGAAGCGGCCTAGGCCCCTGCGCGGGCCCTCGGCCGACGTTAACGGCTCAGTTTCGCCGTGACCGCGACTCAGGACGCTCCGACGAGGGGAGCGTCCCAAGTGCTGGGTGGTGAAAAGTGAAAACCTCTATTAAGTGGGCTGTGAGTGCGGAGTGCGACGCAGGATCTCCCTCTGGCCGAGCGGGACGCACCACGGTGCCTACCCGCGGCCAGATTCTGCCCTTCCTAGGAGCGGATGGGCAACGACCGCCCAGGTACGCCCTCCACATCGCGTCAACGACTCTCAGCAGCCGACACGCCGTCGAGGAACACCAGGAGCCAGGTGGCTCGCCAGCTACAGTTCGAGCTGGATCGATCCGAAGGCGGTGCCGGGGGCGCGAGGCCCACCAAGCCGGTGCTTCTGGGTGACGACAAGCTGGAACAGCTCGCCCGCCGAGTGGCGACTCTTTTACAGCCGCCCCGGCCGGGCCGCGCTGCCCAGCCATCGCAACCAGACTCGACACCTCGGCCGGGTTCGGCTTCTCAGCGCCCCATGGACGGCCCACCTCCGCTGGTGCTCCCGCCGCCCGAGTTTAACCAGCAGTGGCGGAACTACCTCTCTCAACAGAGGCTTATCAACGAGAACTATCAAACAAGGGACCGCCAAGAAATCAGAGTGCTACTCCTAGCCACTGAGCGGCCCCCGGCCGACATCCAAGACCAGCAGTTCCTTCAAGATAGACTGAAACTGTCATAGTCGGCCACCGCGGCTGGGCGGCCGCGCTAAGTTTCGTATGCGCTAAGTTTAGTTATGCGTTTCGTTTTAAGTTTCGTTGTAATAAATGTTGCACCAGCTGGCTGACTTTGGTGACGGGTCTGCGAATGAAAAAGGTGGGGAGCGGTGGTGTTGGGGAGCGGTGCATGGATGGTGCTAGCCGGGTGTACCGTGGGTGCTAGGGGAGTGTAGAACAGGAGTAAAATGGGTGCAAAGAGGGTGTAGAACAGGAGTAGAATGGGTGCAAAGAGGGTGTAGAACAGGAGTAAAATGGATGCAAAGGGGTGTAAAACAGGAGTAAAATGGGTGCAAAGGGGTGTACAACAGGAGTAAAATGGGTGCAAAGGGAGTGTAGAACAGGAGTAATTTGGGTGCAAGGTGGTGTAGCACAAGAGTAAAAAGAGTGCACATAAGGTACAAAGGTGGCATAAAGCTGGTTCAGGGGGTGTAAACCCGGTGCAAGTGGGTATGATACGGGTGTCATATAGGTTTACTGGTGGTGTTAAAAGGGTGCAAGAGGGGTGTATGAACGGTGTTCGACAGGTGTACAGGGTGTATGTTTGGGTTTCGAGAGGGTTAAGATGGTGTTCTTCTGGTCTAAGTAGGGCGTAAAGTGGGTATCGTTTTAGACCACACCCCATTTACACCAAAAAAGGAATCATTTGAGTTTTGAGTGATTGTGAATTTGGTTGAGAATAAATATGAAAAGGTGTACAGAGGTCTACGTGTTCATATATGTAAAAGGTCCATTCCTGATTGACAGGTAAGATATTAAAATGGGTTAAGTACGGTGATCACTGGTCACAGATGCAGCGCAATTCGTCGTATTCTCGTCAGGCCACGTCGGCCACCTCGCACGCGGCTACGCCGGCGCGGCCTCGCACCGGCGCGGCGGAGTCGCGTCGAAGACTGTTGGGCTCAGGGTATGTAAAGAACATGGCCCCGTCCCGTCCCAGCCCTCGTGGTACTAACACGTGGGCATACATAAGAACCAGGACAGGGACTAGTAGATGATACATATGCGTCGGCGAGGCGCGCCCAGCGCCAACCGTCTTTCCTCGCTAACATGATCATGAACCATGATCTTGAACCATGATCATGGTTCATGGAAATGTATTCAGACAATGCATATGTGACTGGCACTTGCAGAACCATCAACCAGGCCAAAGGGGTGCCTGCCCTCTGTTTAGGGCATTTTCGCGCCCCGCAGTGTCCGAAATTGAAGATATTTTATCGTTTTTACACATAGAGAAGAAACTAAGTCCTAACTGACCCCATCGGCCAGCCGCTCAAGACCAGCTAGTGTTTACCAGCACTAGGGGAAAGTGGGGTAAGACGGGCACCTTAACTTTGGAGCCAGTTTTCGGGCGGTTAGAAACATCATAGAAACGGGAAACTGAGTGAAAACCTTTTTTCAGACATTTTACTTCCATAGTTGCCAGAAGATGAGACTTAGACCAGATTCAACAACTAAACTGCAGCTATTTTTGCAAAACCTTACAAAAACGCGTCTTACCGCACCCCATGGGGTAAGACGGACCGACGCACTATGGTTGGAAACGGCCTCACGGATGGCCGGGGGTCAACGCGAAAAAATGTTTTGCCCATAACTTGTTAATGCGTAGACCGACTGCGATGAAACTTTGCATAGGTATACCAGTGTCTTTCGTGCATCATACAGTAACTCAGAAATGACGAGGTCACGTCACGTCACGCGTGTGTGACGTCATCATTGCAAGTATGTTATAAGTCGCCTATGTCTTTCGTTATGTTATCGATATCGCGAGGCATTTTGAACATGTTTTGAATACTGCTATTACTGAATGGATATTGTTGTTATGCTTTAGGGCGAGAAATATCAACGTAGTGACGCACAGTGTCTTACTATTGGTCATAAAGGGTAAAAAATTTGGAGAAAGAGTATTTATGATTTTTTTTAGATTGGGCAAAAAAGCAAGAAATAAAATAACGATCAAATGACAAAACATGCGTCAGATTAATCCGGCAGTTGCTGGGGTATTTCCCCATCCGCCGTTTGCCGGGGGGGGGGCGTTCAACGCCCCCAGCCGATAACTCGCGAACAAATAGGCGCAGCGAAACGCACGAGGCGCGGCAAACGAAAGAAGAACGCGACGAGACGATTCACATGAGTACTTTAAAGTTGAATTTCGAGGTCACAGGTCGGGTCAAGGTCAGGTCAAACACTTGAAATCGGGCTTTCAGTAGCATGGACTTTAGAACCTCGCAATCGGTGCCTCGCGTTTCGCGTTTCGATTATATCGTCATCAGTTGGTCCTAAATAAATTCAGTCATCAGTTGGTCCTAAACAATCTGTCACAACTGTCACAACTGTCACAACCCTTCATATAAGTGCTAAAAGAGTGTCAGATCAATGTAGGGGTCAGTCAAACATAGGCCACTGGCCAGTTTCAAAGTCAGGTCAATCAGGTAAGCATATAACCCCGAAAATTAAAACTGGTACCTATTCGCAGCCCATGCATGACACATGTTTTATGGGTACTTTTGGGCGTAGAACACGATGGTGACATTCATTTTATCATACGAGTACGTGGCTGGTTGAAAAAAGATCAATTTCAGAAATGCATGCATCATGGTCGTGAAGTATAGTCACGAGAAATTGCCAACATTCAGCTCAAGATTTTGGAAAATGTAGAACGATGATCAAAAACCATAGATAGCCATTTGATTTGCCATGGTATTGGCAGTGTAATGGCGTTTACAGCATGTCTGTATGTCTGCTCTGTCGGTGGATATTCATATCCATACTCCAGGATATCCATATAGGTACGTTTGCACGATATCCATACTCCAGGTGCAGGGGCGAGCAGTTACTTCTTACGAGGGGTGCGGAGTCGAAGTCAGAGTCGGAGTCAGAGTCGGAGTCGGAGTCGGAGTCGCCCAGAGTCGTGGCAACGAGCCAGGAGTCGGAGTCGGAGTCGGTGTCGGTCAGGAGCCCGCAGTGGAAGTCTGAGTCGGTCCGAATCGGAACAGCTCCCTCACGACTCCGAAACACTGGCAGGGGTCCGGAGTCGGAGACAGAGTCGGCCGGAGTCATGGCAACGAGTCAGGAGTCGGAGTCGTAGTCGGAGTCGTATTTGGCGCCACCACGACTCCGCAACCCTGCTTCTTACCATCATTTATAAGGATAAACGATTGCAAGACTGACGAGCCGACCTGGTGCTAACGAAGCGACGGGTAGGTACGCCTCGGGAGATGAAGCTTCACGGACGATTTTGCGCACAAGTGCGCAGTCTGCTTTTACGTTCCCCTTACACAGAATTGAACAGAGATTTATTCTGCCAAAAAGCTCAATGGAGGTCGATGGAGAACTTTTTGTATGTCCAATGAAACATAACCGTAATTTTGCAAATATTGCTGTGGTGACACTGCAAACAGAATGCAATGCCGTTCCTGATTTTGAACACGCATGGGAAAAAGAGTCACTCCACTCGATAGCCAACATAACAAGGATTATTTTGATATATAATAATCCAGTTTTACAACGTCATGGAGGTACTCCACATGCTATCACCAGCGCGGTTGTTTAAACCTTTGACGGCGCACCAAAAAAGCCACTATCAGAAACTCCCGATTCCACGTACAATAATGGAGACTAAATGCGCAACTAAATAATTTTTTCTGCCCAATTCAAAACATTTCATCAATTTCCAACAGAATGACACCCCAAATATACATATATTCCGAAATTGCCCACGGCCATCCGTGAGGCCGTTTCCAACCATAGTGCGACGGTCACATTGGTAGGGCAAGACGGCCAGCTTCTTTCATCGACCAGCACAGCTCGCAACAACAAATGCCCGAGATTAGCCGCATTGATACAGTCGCTCGTTGGTCTCAAGATTCGTGCAGAAGGCGTATGCTTGTATATAGGCCCTAGTTCAGAAGCCATTTACATACAGTGCAAACCACAAGTAGCACCAGCGGGCAGCGCTTACATTCTTCTCAATAGATGGCGGAGGTGAAAACGCCTGCAAGTATGCTGCTCCGCAATACAAGGGAATAAGCATTTTGATTGGCTAAGGTAAATGACGTAATAAGAACAAGCAGATATAATGAAGAGGCGTTCTATTGGAATCTTGGAAGAGGCATTAATAGCGCAAATGGTGCGCCGAATTGGATATGTGGCGCGGTGTTTGCTTATAGTTGAGGAGATAGAGGTAAATAGATTTCGGTGCTGTTTTCTCCAAGATACCTATAAGAAGTTTTCTCATTCATTTTGAATTGTTGGTAAGCAATGTGACCCTGTTAATTGGTTATCGAATGTGGATTTGAACCAGTGAGTGCGTCCTGCTCAGGTAGACTAAGGAAATCCAAGACTCCACATACTAAACTGCAGCTTTTGATATTTATTTTGTATTTTTTTAGAATAGATTTGATATTTCCAGAAGAAAACTTGTAGTGTGATTTTCGTCCCTTATCTATTATCATGATATCAATTGTCCTGCAGTTGAAAACAGTTTTCCTGATAAAAAAGTAGGGCATTAGTAGAGCAGACGTCACTTGAAGGCTTTCCAACCAAGGAGAGGCTGAAGCACTGTAGGATTGTAGGTTGTAGGGTAGGTTTGTAGGTTGTAGGTTACTAGGTTGTAGGTTTGTAGGTTAGGTTAGGCTAGGTTTGTTTAGTTTTTGTTAAGAAGCACATCCCGGTATCAGTTGGGGAAACTACGAGGCGAATGTCAAAAAATGGATTGGTCAATAAATGGACTTTTGATGACCATATATGGGCATAGATGCAGCCCCCGCTACTAAGGGTGAAAGACGGTATAACAAGCTGGTACTTGCGATATCGCGTCCACTTATTGGAGAGAAAAGGCTTCCATTTTTCACTAGGAATTAGTGTGATATGATTAAATTCGGCGAATTGACTCGAAAATGGCAATAGGAAAACGGCTTTTCTGCAGGTTCTGGGCGTCACAATCAGCTGGCCATTCAATAAATGGATTGGTTTTATGAAAGGAAATTTTTAAAAGATTTAATTTAATTTCAATAAACAAAAATATTTAATTATAAAATAATAACTTAACTACAATTAGAAAAACCATCAACAAAATAATAAAAATAATGACATTTAAAAAAAAACTACTGCGTACATTTTTTGGCGCGTCTGTTTCAATCCGCCATATTTGCCAATCACGGTTTGACCTTGCGTTGTAAGTCTGCGATTTAGAGCCGCCAGTTAATTATGCACCGGGTGAGTGTAGGCCTTGTGTGGTTAAAAAACATTCTTATGCCTTATTTTTTCATATGAATGCTAAAATTCATTGAAAAGATGAAGTTGTCTGATTTTATGACCATATATGGTCATCGCCCCGCCCACTCCAGCCGCCAGGGCTGCGGAGTCAATGGATTTTCGGCGACTCCGACTCTGACTCCGACTCCGGCTTTCAAAAACCAGCTCCGACTCCGACTCCGACTCCGGGCAGAATTGTCAACTCCGACCGACTCCAACTCCCGACTCCGACTCCGCAGACCTAGCAGGGCTGCGGAGTCGACAGATTTTCGGTGACTTCGACTCCGACTCCGGCTCGGGCTTCTAAAATCGACTCCGACTCCGACTCCGGTCACAACTGTCGACTCCGACCGACTCCGACTCTGACTCCGACTCCGCAGCCCTGCCAGCCCCTGATTGGCTAATCCAATTTTTGTTTGGCTCCTCGTAGTTTCCCCAACTGGTATAGCACCTCTCCTTGGTTGGAAAACTTTTGTGTGGTGTCTGCTCTACCAGTCCAAAAATAGTAACTACCTGTGCTCTTACACAGTCAAAACTTAAAAGGAAACTCATTTTGTCACTTACAGGTGCTGCAAAGTTGATATGGGCTGCCCTGATGTACATAATGCCCCCTTGAATATGTTAGTATAAAGAAGCGGACCAGATTAAGGATTTAAAAGTACTTACTTAAGTAATATCAAATATATTCAACTAAGGTAAGGGCATTTTGTGAAACAATGTTGCATGGGAAAGTCCTTATTCCACAAATCTTGGGACGCTTACTCATTGAATAATTTTATAATACTGGTAAGATGCCTTTGGTTGTGGCAAACAAGCAAGCACAAGAGTGAGCCCTGCATATACTCACTTGTGAAGTGGTGCCTACCCCAAGTTGCCCAAACTAACTTGTGCAGGCCACCCTGCTCACTGGCTCCTAAAAATAATAAATTTTAGTGCAATCAGTCCAGTTGCTCCTGGGCTGATTGCAGAGATGTAGTGATGTAGAGGCTGCACCCTGAATGTGCACTCTCAAACTGTGTTTTAACTGACGTGCCTGGCACGCTACTCAGCAGTCCCTAATGAGTAATGATGTATCAAATTTGAAGGAAATCAGCCCAGCCACCCTCCCAAAATCTGGAAAAGGCCTGTGCATGTACAGTGTACACACTTGCATAAGTACCCCAACCATAAGACATGGGAGTGCATTTCCTGGTGGGGACCTACCTATAGGACAAGTTTCAGCACAATGGGCCTGGTAATTGCTAAGTTAAAGGGACCCTCCCACCTTAACATTAGTTTTGAGTTGAGATAGCCAAGTTTGCGGCCAGGCTCAGAAACCACCATTTATCCTGGTCGCAACCCCCGCAGCTTTATGGTGTTCAAGAAATTTCTTCCCTTTACTTGCAGGGTGGGACCAGCGTGGTCCCTATCTCTTAACCATTACAGGAATCTGATGACGTCATCAAGCTTTCGAACGTCCGTTAAATGTTTGACTAAAACGTTTTGTAGCACGTGGTGGTATACGCTGCTTTGCGCGCAACAAATGCCGCACTTTCAAATAAAGTCGCTAGGAACAGCGGGAATCCCAAAAAGTAAACAAAAGTAAAAGTCTAATATCTTGAAAACCGGTGAATATTTTTCGATGAAATTTGGTAGATATTCGTTTTTGCTCTTTCTGAACCGAGCGACATCACTTTCATGCCAATTCATTAACTTTTTTGAAGGTGGGAGGGTCCCTTTAATGGCATGAGGATAGGATGAACTTCACACCACTCTATTTCGCACCTGGCATGCTCAGCAGGGGTTACTCTCATGCATCAAGACAGGTCTGGCACTTGGTAGAAGGGATAAAGCTACCTTGTAAAGATGATCACAAATTAATCGGATTAATCGGCCAAGTGGGCTGAAGTTCCTTCTGAGATTTATGTTCTCAAAAGCATTGCTTCAGCAAACCAACTTTTACACACTTGACTTTTCACATGGCATTCACTGTACCAGTCATCATTGATGACTGGTACAGGACATCAGTGGTTAGCCTCATCACTCCTTTTTCTGGATCATTGTTTGACTGTTGCCCTGCAACCCCTGTGGCTCGCGATGGCTCCCAACACACATGTTTGTGCCTCCAGGAGCCAGAGCGATGGACCCGATCAGCGAGGCGCGCGGCCAGCTGCAGGGGGCGCTGCAGGCGGCCGGCTCCCGAAAACGTGGCTCGGAGTGGGACAGCTCGGAGGAGGACAACCTGATCGATATCCAGTGAGCTCCGTGCTGGCAGTGACACTGTGCTGGCTGGTGTAGGTGGCAGTGTTGGGCTCTGTCAAGTTTACTGTTCACATGTGTCATAAATCAGTTGCATCAAAGCTCATGTGTAGTTATTTCGTTGTTTGAGGCAGATTTCTAACTATAATTAGCTTAGCAGTCTGCTGTGATCAGTGGTAGATTTTGGAAGCTAGGTATACCATTAAGTCTGTGCAACCATTGCAGCCCTGCCACACATCCTAGTGCGAATACTGCTCTGATTTTTGCTCCCTCCGTTTCGCCAGGGACATATCGTCGCCGAGCCGCGGCTCCAAGCGGCGGCGCCGGAAGCCGGCGGCGCCCGGCAACCTGCCCGACACCTACGTGATGAAACTGTTCGACCGCAGCGTGAACCTGGCGCAGTTCCCGGCCGGCTCGTCGCTCTACCCCGTCTGCCGCGCCTGGATGGCCAACGACCCGAACGGCACGGCCGCCGCGCCGCCGCCAAAGGCCGAGCCCAAGGAGGAGCCGTCCGACGGCGACCTGGTGTACCAGCTGCCGCCGCCGCTCTTCCCGCCACTGGATGAGGACGGCCAGCCGGCCAACCTGCGCGTGCCTGCAGGACTGCGGCCGCCCGACCCCGCCCAGCTGCCCGAGCTGCAGCCCAGCAAGGTGACTGGGGACATGGCGGCAGGTAGCAGGGGACGAGGAGCTTCGGTAGTTATTGGAATGGGTTGTTTGCGTGGATGTTTACGTAGTTTGATAGTGAATGTGATATGCCGATGGCTGCTGACATTTCGAAGTTTTGTCATGCTGCTTATAAGAGGATGGCAGAATTTGTTAGCATAATCTTCAGATTAACTTGTGAACATGGGCCTTTAATTGTTTTCGGTCTATTCACTCTGTTAGTTGGCACTGTACCTTGAACTGAGTTCTGCTAGGTGCCGCCGTATTTCAAGCCGGGTTTGCCCATGCATTGTCTCCTTCGCCGTAGCCATATACCACGGTACCTGCTGATGTGTGCTGATTCAATCTAACCCCACCGTTTTGCTCACCCCCAGGCGGATGACGCGCCGCCGAAGAGCCAAATTCTCGCTGGGCACCTGGCGCGGTGGCGCTCGGTGCGCGATCAGTGGCGCACCGCCGCCGCCAACAACGAGCGCCGCTACACGGACAGTTTCGCCGTGCTGAGCTCCATCTGTATACCGGACAGCTAGAACGCGTCGCCGCACCGCGCCGCGACCGGACGCGTGCCGCCGCCCGCCGACCCACGGACACGGTCGTGGTTTGACGACCTGGTGAGCCCGCTCAGCCCCTGGTGAAAGGACGGCGACCGCAGGGTGAGTAGAGAAGGGAGTGCCGAAGGAGACCGACAGTGGCCGGCGGTGACCTGAGTTTGATTGGAGACCTGAGGATGATGTCGAATAGCCCTTGGTCGGTAGGTCTTTCCGGTCACCAAACTCAGAAGGTGCGATATCGAACTCTCAAACAAGTATCCAAGACGGGACGATTGGTTCGCTAGGTGGGGCGATGCGTCTCCAGCTGTCCGGTTGCTTGAGCGGTTGTGAAGCTCCCGTTAAGACGATATTCGTCCAACATACTGAGGGGTCAGAATTGGTTAGGAGCGATCAAGTGGCGTACCTATTCGAGGTCTTTTAGCTGGAGGTTCGCTTGATGCTAGACCAGACTGACGTGTGTGGCTGCTAGAAATAGCTGCGGGCTAACACGGTTCTGTGAGGAGTAATATGCGCTGTCGACGTCTCATCATCACTGTTGTATATCCATTTTTTTTTTTTTAGTGTGTATGCCCATGAAATGCTGTAGTATTCATACTTTTAGATGGAGTGTGGGAATTACATTATAAATATACCGAAGAATCGATAATGCTCTTTTTACATTCTCTGTTATTGATGGCGACAACTGGGTGGGATGTAATCTGCAATTGAAGTTCCGCCAGTTTGTTGCCGAACTAGTTTGTGATTGGGTTAGCCGTAAATAATCTGGGCGAACAACGTTAGAGCACCGAGTTTGGCCATGTCCATTATTTACATTATGTCCGGCTGACCTTTGGCGGATTCGGGGCGCCCACGGGACAGTGATGGATGGCGGCTTCCCACACGGTTCCTGAGATTTAGGTGGCCGGGAGATGGTCTGTGACCGCCGTCTGCCAGTAGCAGAGTCGACAGTTGACATGATCAGTCGCACGGTTCATTTCGTGTGTCATTTCTTTGTTGGGGTCTGGCAGGAGCTGTTCTCCTAGCATAAAGTTAGAGGAAAAGGATGCATTTAATGTTGAATTGTATTAATGAGATCTCATATTCTGTCAACATCATAACATCTCCACGTCATAAGCAACACATCTGCAAACAAGACATCCAACCCCTTTTGTGCATTAAAAAGCGCTGGTGCAGTGAATGGTAAGCGTAGTGTTTGGCACATGAATTCACTAATACTTGGTGCGTTAGCGCTTCGAAGCGATAGTGAATATTACGGGAACGTTTGTCCCGGTATTCCGAGACCGCCCAAGTTTAGTTTTTCCAATCTCCATCGAAGCTCGCCACTTAGTTTGAACGCGTCCGCCACCCAGCGCTGTGGCAGCTCTAGCTCTTGAGCTCTTGTTCGATGATTGGCACCGTCTCAATGTCCACTGTCTCTGTGACCGAATGGTCTGTGCGCATTACCATCGCCCCACCCGAGTGGCGGCGAGGCTCGACCCCTCCCGAGTGGCGGCGCGGCTCCACCGTGGCCGTCACCGCCTTGGTCGCTGGCTCTGTCGACTCTGGAGGCTTCTCCACCACCGCCTCTGTGGGTGTGGGCCCGCTGGGGCCGGCGGCGGCTCCGCTGGGTCCCGAGCCGTCTCCGTCGGCCGGCCGCCGCCCGGCCAGCGGCGTACCGCGCAGACTGGCGCAGTCGCACTGCGGCCGGCGCGGGCCGCGGCCGCCGCGCGGCGTCAGGTGCCGGCCCGAGGCCGTGGCCGGCGTCGACTGGCGGCGATTGTTGCGGTGGGCCGGCCGCGGCGTGCACTGGCGCGAACAGGGCGCCGAGCGCCGGCCGCCGCCGGCCGGTGACTGTCAGCTGGGCGACGACTGGCTCAGCAGCGGACTGTAGAAGCTCTCCAGCGGGATCTGGCTGCCAGTGTCCTTGTCGTTCTCCTCCCTCAGCCGGCTGCGGTAGCGGCGTGCCGCCACCGCCAGCAGTGTCAGGCCGGCCAGCACGAGCGCCGCCACGCCGGCCGCCGCTGCCGCCGCCGCCGTCCACTCTCGGCGGATGCCTCGCGTCATGAACGCGGCGTCTCGTGTGCGGACGTCTGTACAGGAGATGCGCACCGGTCGGCTGTCGCGGTCCGGGTAGCTGAGACAGAACTGGTAGCTGGTGCTCGGTTGCAGACCGCCGATAGTGTAGGAGCGGTGGAACGGGGTGACGATGCGCGATTCGTAGTCCGACTCGTCCTCGCCGGCGCGGCCGTACATCAGCTGATAGCGAGGGAAGTTGTTGCGCGCCGTGCCGTTCCAGACCAGCGTGACGAACTTGGAGGAGACGCCGGTGGGGAAGAGGTGGATGTCCACCTCCTGGACCCGCACGGTGACGGACCTGTTGGCTGTGCCGCGACTGCTCTCGGCCACACACCAGTACCGGCCGGCGTCCGCCTCGGTGACGTGGCGTAGCAGCAGCGAGCCGCCGCTGCGGCTGGTGTTCTGCCGCGGTGACCTCCAGCTGAGTCGCGGCGCCGGCCGGCCCGTGGCGCGGCACTCGAGTGTCAGTCGCTGGCCGGTGTCGCGCCGCACGGTGGACCGTCCGAGCGGCACCAGCGTCGGGCCGCAGCTGTCTCCCAGCGTGGCCGCCGGCACCGTGTCCAGTCGGCTTCCGCGTAGCTGCTCGGGTGTCTTACATAGTGTGCCCTCCGGCTGGGCGAGCGTCACTGAGCCGGAGGCCAGCGCCGCCGGAAGCCAGGCGAGCACGCAGTCGCAGCGGAGCGGCGCCCCGTGCAGCGACAGCTGCAGCGGCGCGGCCAGCTCCTCGGCCAGCTCCTCGGCCAGCTCTGCTGCCAGGCTGAGCAGGCCCGTGTTGTGCAGCAGCAGGCGGCGGAGCGCCGGCGCGCCGCGCACGAACCGCGGCGCCACGTACCTCAGCGCGCCGCTGCCGTTCAGACGCAGCTCCACCAGACGGCTCAGGTTGACGAACGCGCCGCTGTCGATGATCTGCAGCCGCGGCAGCGAGCTCAGATCCAGCTCACGGACGGAGAGGCCGGCGAACGACGCCGCCGGCAGCTTGGCGAACGGGTTGTCCGACAGCCGCACTGTGTCCAGGTGGGCGGCTCGCCGCAGCGCCGCGCTCGGCGCCGCCGTCAGCTGGTTTCCTCTCAGGTCGAGCGAGGAGAGATTGCGCGGGCCCAGCAGCGACGCTGTGTGTAGTGAGGTGATGTGGTTCTCCGCCAGCAGCAGCCACCGTAGCGCCGCCATGCCGCCCAGCACGCCGACCGGCATGTGCCGCAGTCGGTTCCCAGACAGGTCCAGGGTGGTGACGTTAGCCAGCTGGCGGAACCAGGCCGGCGACACGGTGGTCAGCTGGTTACCGCTCAGGTTGAGGGTCCGTAGCGACTGAAGCTCAGAGAATGCCTCGTCCTCGATGTGACCGATCTTGTTGGTCGCCAGAGACAGTTCCTCCAGACTCACCAGACCCCGGAACGCGTCCTCGTACATGGTCCGGATGCCGTTCCGGGTCATGCTCAGGAGCCGCAGTTGTGAGAGGAGGCGCAGCGGCGCGCCGCGGGGCACCGCTGGCAGCCGGTTGTCGTCCAGCCGGAGCTGGCGCAGCGCTGTCAGACGGCCGAGCTCGGCCAGACCGCCGGCCAGACGATTGGAGCTGATGTCGAGGATGGCCGTGTCCGGTGGGAGGCCGTCAGGTGGCTCCACCAGACTGCGTCCTCGGCAGCTGACGGCCCGCGGTGCCTGCTCGGAGCAGCTGCACTTCTCCGGACAGATGTCGCTGCTGGTGTCGGCGGCGGCCACCAGGGCGGCGCCACTGGCGACCAGCAGGGCCCACAGCGGCAGCGCCGGCGGCCGCCGCTCGGTCTGGGAACAAAAACAGACGACTGTTATCGATAGGGAGCCGCTGTGCTGAAAGTCCGGGTCGCTGTAGCCGACCGATGGGGCGGAATGGTCAGACGGCCGAGCGGCGCCGCCGACATGGCGGACGCCGTCCGTCTTCGAGCTGCGAGCTGCGGGGGGACCGTCACACGGTCTGAGCGATACGCGGGAGTGTGCTCGGCCCGGACAGCCGCTCGACCCAAGCGGATCGTATCTAGCCTAGTGCGCTGGTGCGGGCTGTAAGAGCCATCTCGGTTGCCATGTGACGCCGGCGCTGGCGCTGCCGAAAGTTTATGCATCGCTGGTTTACGAGCACCGCATGGCCGCGCCGTATCATCAGATTGGCCGGTCGTTCGGACACGGAAACAGCCGGCCGGGAGGCGAAACGATTCCTTTACGTATGCATCAGCCTCGGGCTCAAATACATGGGATGCTGCCCAACTGCATTGTATTGAACGTGTGATAGGCTGATAGCACGGACGTCGGACAACCACAACATATATTGAATAGAGTGTGTCGTTTAAAATAATCCATGCATATGCCTCAAAACATTTCGACCTTGTTCATATTTAAGTTTTTAAGTTAAACTGTCGTTTATGAACTAGCGCTAAAGCTCTGTAAGTACTCTAGTCACGATCCGCAGGGCCAGAGCGTTGTACGGCTTCAAACGAGGCTGGCGCTCAAGTGGAGCCCCGCTGGCCGGGTGGTTCTGAATGCCGACCGCGCACAGTGCCGTTTGTTTGCCTGTTAGAAAGACTGGCGAGGTTCAAAACAGCCTCTGTGGATGGAAAAATGGTGGGAACGGAGGTAATGAGCATTACTATTGGAATTCTTTGCAAAGAAAAACAATGGCGAGAAACTTTAGCACAGATATTAATGCCCACTGGGACTGTTCATATGAAACAGCAAGAGTAACATTGTTGCCAACAGTACGTGTAATAGCATTCCTCACTCCTCAGTATAACACGCGCACCTTATTAGGAGAAGGTTATCCCTCCCCTTCATCCTCAGGACCAACGCATCCTCATTCCGCATCCCTGCTCACACTATTCTTTTCTCAGACATGCCTCTCCATGGTTAGTGTTTGAATGGCTGTGTGGTCCGTCTTACCGAGACTCTCACATCCCAGAATGTGCTCAACGACAGCGGCGCACCAGTCGGTGATCGACTCGGCCCCAAATCTTCCCCTGTGTTCTAATCACATGGGCTTGGAACGGTCTTATTAGACCGAAAGGACCTCATGATAAAGGACCTTATGCTAAAGGACCTCATGCTAAAGGACCTCATGCTAAAGGACCTCATGCTAAAGGACCTCATGCTAAATGACCTCATGCTCCTCTCTCATCTTCAGGACGATGGCTGAATCTAACCGCTCAAACATTCATAAGCTGTCATCGCGTTTGTGCTGCTCTAATGAGGTGGAATGAATGACGAAAGTCGAATAGCTTTCAGGTGGTGCAGATGAAAAACGAGTTACGTGTTCTTATAATATCCGCGACGAATTCGCTGCCGTCTCGTTCACGGTTCACAGAAATGTTTCAGCCGGCTAAGTTACCAGTGTTCACGGATACAGATGAGGCCGCTCCGGCGGGGCGCCAACACTAATGCAGTGAAGTGGAGGGGCGCAGCTGGCATCGGACAGTGTCTGAAGTTCCACTGATGGTGGCTCCGCAGTCCGCACAGGAGGCCGTCCAATAAACCAGCCACATGCGTCTCCGTCGGACACGGCGCCGCGGCTCCTGGCCGGCTCGCCCGACTTTGTACGAGTGCTGGTTAAGATTGCAGAGGTCATTTCTCAGTGTCGCCGGGATCCCGACAGGAGAGATTGGTGTTGCATCCCTTTGCATATTCATTTGCCCAGACATGAAGCAATTGCATGCCAGTTGAAATTCTCGCAAATGGCTCCTGCGTTGCGCGATTAATTAAAATGTTTTGTGCCGCGCCACAGATAAAGGGATATTTCTCTTTGGCTAGAACGTGTCACATTTTTTCTTCAACTTTACATGAAGACGTGATATTTGTTGCATATTATGCGATGGCAATGCCTACATTTTGTGATACTTTTATTCAAAATGTCTGAAAAGTGTCAGCTGGATATTTGATCTAACGCTATTGTAATAACAAATTACACAGATGACATCCATCGCTCCCGCTCCAGCCCATCCGTTGGTCCACCTTGCCCATTTGCAGCCCGGTTCCCAGCGTAGCCTTGTTGACAGCCTCGTGCAAGTCTTGTGTCAACCAGAGAAATGCTGGTGTTGACGTGGATCTGCTCAGAGGGGTTGGCCGCCGGTCTCAACTCTCATCACCTTGTGTTGAGTGGGGCTGAAGAGAGGAGAGAACCTGTTGAACTCCTCGTTTAGCTCAGGATCGCTGCTGGCGAGACCGGCCAACGCCACCAGTAGGGGGGTGATGGGTCACACGAGACATATTCGGCCAGATCTTCATGTCAGGTCCCTGTAGACTATCACCCAATAATCGATTGTCCTCCGCTCCTTCGTCAGAATTGGGTGTAAACTTGGTGCAAATGATCATTGATCAGTGAGGCTTCTCGAACATGTTTTTACGCCGCGCCCTTGGATGCCCTATGATCACCCGCGGCGGCCCAAGCCCAGGGCGTCCAATGATGTGGTGTCGTTCAGACTCCCATCATTGTGCCGCGGATGCCAAAACAGCGGCCGCCGAGTAGCGGTCGGCCCGTCTACGAGCGCCCTCCGCGCTGATGGCGCTGTGTTCTCAGTGATGGCTTAATCTGTCACACTCGTTCAATCCAACGGGCCCCACCGACGCCGTTTGCTGGCTCGGAGGTATCCAATAACAACAGCTGAGGGGAGGGGCGAAGAAAAAGAGCCGGCGTTCCTCCTGGGATCGCCGCCCCATCAGGACCCTGGGTCAATGGAGCGCCCGCGAGCCTTCCGCAGCTCTGCAAAATGACCCTCACACATTTCCTTAGCCCAGATTGAGTTTGATTTCGAGCCGGTGGAACTTTCTCACGCTTTTGCATCGGGAGATTGTGGGCTTCTTTGTCTAATCCTGACTGAAAAGAGAGGCCGGAATTGGACCACTGATTGAGCAATGAGAGGCGCTCGATAGGCCCGGGGGCCGGGGAACAGTGAAGTCTGAGAAGCCTATGCGCCGCTACCGTCGAAAACTCCGCTGCAGCTTCAGAGGTTTCGCTAGTCCAAAACACATATAGAACAGCAGCACAGATACATATTACAATAGCGCATATCTATGCAAAATGATTCTTGTCTTTCATAATTCCCCCATCACTTGGGGCATGCCAAAATAACGCAAAAATATGCGGGAAAGCGGTTAATATGATTGACCCGACCCTTTTAAAATGAGAGATGTTGAGCTCCTCATTTACCTCATTTCGTTACGCTACATATATGCAACAACATATAAATGCACATGGCGACCAATGACCATTAGGTATTCGCAAACTTCATTGTTCGTTCTACCTAGGTACGAACTACGAGTATACCGTGTTGCATGTGTCTGCTTACGAGCGGCTGCTGCTTATGAGCGGCAGCTACAAGTGTTTATGCCAAGTAAGCGACATCGATGATCGACGCCTCTCAAAGCATATTAGACGAAAATGTTTCCGCTGTTGCGGATGCATTCCTTTTCATGTTCTCTACTCGTTTACACGTAACCTTGCTGCCGCATTCGTTGATACATGCCTCCAATTCCGTCGACGCTTTGTTCTAGTGGAACCATAAAAATGGAATACCTGGCCCACTGAATGTGTGTTTAAATCTCCCTGTCTACCGCGAGACCACGAAATACATCGGTGTCCGCTGACACAATAAGAAGCGCTCGTGTCACAAATGATCCTCATTGAACACCACGAAAAGAGGTCCGTGCGCTCGCCGGCGTAGTTTAGGCCTGATGGTGGGTCGGATGAAAGAAAAAGCATTCATTAGCTGTACTGGGCGACTAATTGGAGCACTGCCCTAACTTTTAGAGTCGCTCCACTATATGCTTATTGCCTATGCATTGTGCAGTGTCATTGCACAAGCGTTGTCACATCAGATGCAAGGATTGGCTATTGCTTATTCTGTGTAGTTTTTGTCCACAGGAATAAATGGATGGGCTTGACCAATACAATAAGCTCTCTTCTGATACATTAAAGCGGAGTCTGGTAAGCAAACAACTTGCTTCATGACGTGTTGACCTGTTCATTATATGACATTGCAATATGTATAGTAGATACTTAAATGGAAGGCTTCAAAGCTACTAGGTGTAAAATGATTCAGAATGATCTTCTAAGCATGACTTATGACCCGTAAGTACGACACTAATGCCTACTTCTCATAGTTCCAGCGAGCAAGGGCATTCGCGTTGACCAAATGACCCTGGCCCCTCTCCTCTGCAGAACATAATGACATGGCGCAACAGACCACACAACGTGCTAATATGATTCAATGGTTTGCGATTGGCTGCGTTCGTAAAATATTAAAGCGGCGCTGATGCAGAAGAATGGCCTGCCGGTCGCCCTGATCCCTCTGCTTGCTCGGTGGGTGCCGCGCTGCACTTCCTGCTGGGGGCTGGGCAGAGCGGGAGGAGTGGGCCGGGTCGGGCAGAGTGGGAGAGTGGCGGAGTGGCAGGTGAGCCAGGTGAGAGGGCGGCCGGCGGCGCTCAATAGAGCCAGCCGGACTGTGTCCCCGCCGGCCGGCCGGAGCGCCGCAGAGCCGCGGCGGCTGCTCGACGGGCCGCCACGCCGGCACGTCCCCGACCATCGATCGGTCCGAGAGCAGTGGCGGAGAGCGGGGCACGCCGGCCCACCGCCCACCGTACTTACACCGTCCCGTGGTACACCGCCCAGTGGTTACCGCCCACTGCGCCCAGTGTTCACCGTCCACCATCCAATACTCACCGTCCACCGTCTACCGCCCACCATCCACTGCCTACCGGCTACCGCCAACCGTCCACTGCCTACCGCCCACCACATACCATCCACTGTCCACCGCCAACCGTCCACCGCTCAGTGGTCACTGTCCACTACCCACTGTCCACCGACAGCCTTTCATTATCCACCGCCCAACGCCCAAGCTGCTCAGTGCTCACTGCCTACTATCCACCGCCCACCACTCACCGCTCCCCACCCACTGTCCACCGACAACCGTCCACCGCCCACCGCCCAGTGTTCACTGTCTATCGCGCCCAGTTCTGTTACATCCACTCGCACTGTCCACTGTTCACCGCCCACCGACTGCTGTCCATTATCCTCCACCCAGCTATGTCACATCCACTCCCACCACCGCGCGCCCAGACTGCCCACTGTCCACTGTCCACCGTCCACTGAGCGCCGTCCATTATCCACCACCCAGTTCTGTCACATCCACTCCCACCACCGCCCAAACTGCCCACTGTCCTCTGTCCACTGCCTACCGCCCACTGAGTGCCATCCATTATCCACCACCCAGTTCTGTCACATCCGCTCCCACCACCGCCCAGACTGCCCACTGTCCACTGCCGGCACTGCTCACCGCCCACCGACAGCCATCCATTATCCACCACCCAGTTCTGTCACATCCATCCCACCACCGCCCACACTTCCCACTGTACTGTCCACCGCCCACCGCCCACTGAGTGCCGTCCATTATCCACCACCCAGCTCTGTCACATCCACTCCCACCACCGCCAGACTTCCCACTGTCCACTGCCGGCACTGCCCACCGCCCACTGAGTGCCGTCCATTATCCACCACCCATGAGTTCTGTCACATCCACTCCCACCACCGCCCAGACTTCCCACTGTCCACTGGGTGCCGTCCATTATCCACCACCCAGTTCTGTCACATCCACTCCCACCACCGCCCAGACTGCCCACTGTCCACTGCCGGCACTGCCCACCGCCCACTGAGTGCCTTCCATTATCCACCACCCACTGCCTGCCAGTAACAGTCTGTCGGCCACCGTCCAATACCAGACGCCCACAGCATTGCATTCTGTCAATACTGCCAATACTGAAAATGGATTTTTGAAGAAACTGAAGCGGGTTCGAACATGCGTGCTCAGGGGCATGAGATGTATATTTTGACATAAGGGGCATTCCACGATAGATCGTACCAGGCCCGTCACCCTCATCTCTCAGATTTGAATGAAAATTGGTACAAGGGGTACTTATAGGCTCCAAAAACACATGTCAAAATATCAGACTTCTCAGATCAAAACTTTTTGAGTTACATTGCATAATATTTTCTAAACTTCAGATTGTAAGGGTGAGTTTGATGAGCTATAACTCAAAAACGAGCTAAGCAAGCAACAAACGGTAAACAGCTTTGAACTAACGATGAATCAAAGATTAATACAGTATTTTTAAAATTGGAAAGAAAAGCTTAACATATTGAAAAAGTCGTAGTATTTTTTTAAATTGTCTATAATGGCCCTTGGGACCAATATTTTTGCCATTTTTATTTTTTTCAAAATAAACCTCAGGTCCTTTAAAATCGACATGCAAAAAATTAGAAAGGTGTTCTTTCTATAAATTCCTCATTTAAATGTACAAAATGAGTTTCCGGGGGTCGGTACGACCCCAGCTCGCCGTTTTCGCCTCTAATGGAGCTAGAACCTGGCGGAAAAAACGAGCATGTGCGCCGTTACAAGATGCATCGAATAATACCACATTTTAAGGTCTCAGATTCATTGGTGACCCCTGAGGTCATTTCAAGTGACCCAAATTACGGGTCCGGTTTTTGATAGATAACTTCGCAACAAATGGTCGCAGAGCCGCGATTTTAGCATCTTTGTGTTTGCCTAGCTCCGGCGCGTCGAATGGTATACTGTTTGTTCTGGTGAAGTCAGCTTAAGTCGCTGACCTCGGGTCAGCACACTGCCGTGTATTTGGCTCCACACCCCGACCGGGCGGCCCAGCCGGCAGCCAGCCCCCGGGCATCACGTGACCGCTCGAGTCCGCGGCAAAGCCAACCAGCGCGGCGCTGGACAAACAGCGCCGCTACAGAGATGGTTAACAGTCGGGTCAGGCCACGAAGCTGAGTGAATGAGATCATATTGCACATCATTCAATTCGCAATGTCTTTCCGAGTCCATTTGTAGCTTTCCCGTCTCTCTAGCTCAATTTGATCGAGAGTTATTGACGAAAAACTCTTATGGCCCTAGTGACGTACGAATGACGTCACGAAAGATCAATAATGCAAAAGTGAGGCGAAAATGACTTCAACTGAACTTTCAGTAACCAGTGATGTCACTAGGCAGCTTTACCACGCCATTTGTGGGCTCTTTTCCGAAATCACAATTCGAGACCATCACGGTGACGCAAAATAAGTACATTTATAGAAAGAACACCTTCCTAATTTTTTGCATTACTACTTAAAAATGATCCAAAAATGTTTTTAAGTAAATAAAAATTCAAAAAAATTTGGTCCTAAAGGCATAAAAATGCAAATCAAAGGAAACTCGAGCTGTTATATATAAAAATAGTATATATTTCAAAATTTTGAAAATGCATATTATTCTTTGTTTCAATGCAAGTTTAATGCCGTATAGCATTTGGCATTTGGATTATCCGTCTTAGAGTTACAGCCCGCCAAACATGGGGCTGCAACGCAAGATCCAAAACATGTTATACACTATAACTCAAAAACCACTCATCTGATAAGCTTGAAATTGTTACAGGAGGATTCAGAGCCCCTGATTACCCCTTAGACCAATTATCGTTAAAATCCGAGAGATGAGGGTGTCAAATTCGAAAAAAGTGGTACGATCTATCGTGGAATACCCCATAAGCTTCCAGAGTGAATGTGCTCAGTAGCACACACGTTCGCGTGTCTGACGCTCATTGGCTCGGATACGCGTGCGAGAGAGGTGTGAAGAGTTCTGTGCTGGCACGGAGGACTGTCCAGCGCGGCTCGGCACCGTTCCCACTCAACAGGCGCTTGTCCCGCTCGTCCGTGAGTCGACCCTGGGCGTGGCGATAGAGCTGTGCCGTGCCGCCGTTGGGTCCGTCTGTTCGGTAGTTGGTTCGGTGGGACAGCCTATCGGTCAGATGACAAGTCGACTCGGATCAATCTCGGACCACCGCCGGCGCACCAATAGCCGCGCTGGCCAACTCTTCCGATTGCGCCGCACATCGCGGAAGCGCGCAAACTTTGCCGCGGAACGAGCCGAGAGCGCGCCCAAGTTGCCGATCCGCGCCGTTGGGCCGTAGACAGAGACGCCACTCGCATCTGTGATCAGGCATGTAACAATACGCTGCCAGCCCTGACCCGGTCAGGGTAACTTGGTCAGGACGGCAATGCTGCTAAGGTAACATTGGAATTGGGGCCATGATCATTTTTGGACGGCGCTTCTTATGCTTTCATTAAGTAGATAGATACATATTCAAAATTCCATAAATTTTATTTCTGTGCAGCATTTGGTTACTAAGCATTTAAAAGCGTCGGTAATCATATATTGTGCATGTACCCAAACTTGGTTTTAAATGGAATCTTGCACTATAAAAGTCAGTCTTTTCGTTAGCTGAGGGCTTAAATTGCAACGGTTTCTTTGAAGTGATGCGTCTTTTTGCAGTGATGCGTGTTAATCTCCTCAGATTACGTCTTGAAAGATACAGAGGAAAAAGTATTAAAATGTCATAAACATTTCCGAGCTCCACATTCCTGCGTATATGATTCTCCCCCATATGACTTTCGCAGCTAAATTTGATGGATATTCGGATTCCCACGGTATAAAAACTATCACAAAGCATACACGCGCAGCAACACATTGCCCCTTTGCATTACCTTGGCCTGCAACCAGGATACTTTTACTTCGTTGGTGATCTACGCCTTCCTTATTAGCAGGAAGGCTGTCCGGCCATGTAATTAATAAATTCCACAATTTTATCCCATTGCAAGAGCATAGAGGACGCTGCAATCATCCTACTAAAATACATCGAGGCATAGCTGCAGTATTTTACTTTTCATGGCGGTAGCAAACTGGGACCACTTCTCATACCATTTATGGTAATCATCCTCGTTGACACGGAGCCGACGATGGCATAGCCGTGTAAATAATTAAGGCTGCGCCTCATATCATGTAAGCTTGACCGCGATCTGCCGTGATTCCATCTCATCTGGAATGCAGCTAAGTCTGGTAATGGGATCGCCAATAAGCGCTAATGCTCGCCAGCTCAGCCGATTTGCTCGGCTGGGGTGGCCGCCAGAGCATACAGCCGCCGCCGCCGTGGTGGGGGAGGCGGCGATAGAAGTAGGGTGATGGCTGGAGGCAGGAGGCTGGGGCGGTGGCGGTGGAATAGGGCCAGCAGTGGCGGTAGGGGAGAAGGCAGCGGAGCCGGCGGCGGCTGCAGAGGCGGAGGAGACAATGAGGCGCAATGGCGGCGCGGCGGTAGTGGCTGCAGGGGCGGCGACGGTGGCTTTGTGTGCCGCGGAGTCGGTCGCGGGGCGGCGCTGGCGGGGAAGGAATCTTGGCCCCTAGACGGCGGCTGGCCGCCCTCGGATGGGCCGGCTTCATCTGCCGCGGTCCGGACAGATGGCCGCGCCCCGCCCATAGCCATACATCACGCCGTTCCATTAACCCGACGATCGGCAGTCGACGGCGCCTTCCGGCGGGGCCGACCCGAACGTCCTGCCTGTCTGCCGGCCGCGCCATCCCTAGGCTATCTGTCGGCCACCGGGCTAAGCCGTCTCCGCCGCAACTGCGACCGTAGCCGGCACTTTGACTATCCATGATTAACCCTAGAACGCCTAGGGGGGGTTGTATCAACCCCCCCCCCCTGAGGTTTTTTCGAAGTGCACGCTAAACGGCTTGTCGTAGCGGGCTGAAATTTTCAATACCCTCTGGGGCAACCTTTGCGCATCTTTTGCCGAAAAAAAAATTGATCGGGTCATGTCAGGTCACGGAGTTATGACGTCATAAGAGGTACAGCCTCCGGCCGGATTTTCACAAACTGAGTGCCAACGCCCGAGGTTTCCTGCCGGTGGTACGGACATCGGTTGATGGATCGTGATGAAACTTCCCATGCATGTTGGGGCAAGTATTGGCTATCATATGGTATAAGAAATTTGACCGGGTCAGGTCAGGTCACGGAGCTATGACGTCACAAGAGGAACAGCGTCCGGTACTATTTTTGAAAAGCGCCCGAACCACTATTTTGCTAATTCTTGTCACCTCAATGGGAATATGCAGCAATATTAGCTTCTATAGGGAGAAAATGGACCTCCCAAATCCAAAAATACAATCAGATTTCAAAAATTTAAATTTTGATTTTTCGAATTTCTGCCGCCGACTGTGACCTTGCCGACTTCCGGCGCTCCCAACGCGCCATTTTTAGAGCTAGGGAAACGAAATACATACCAAACGATAGAGAATTGATCAAGGAACACGATAGTGAAGGTTTCAAATCGATATCTCCCACCGTTCTGCCGCAATCGCCGCCGAAAGTTGAAAAAAAAGTCTATTTTTCCGAAAATTTGACCTTTGACCGGTCAAAAGTAGGTCAAATGTTGACCTAGGACCAAAAAATATACCACCAATCGCGAGATCTCGTTGAGAGCAATCCGTTGGTTTTTTTCCGCTAAGCTCTACGACCTTCCGTTTCGAAACGCCAGGGGGGGTCGTAACAACCCCCCCCCCCCTGGTCGTTCGTGTTATGAGAAATGGCCTGGTCGTGCGAGGGTTAAACGGACCCTATAGTGACAAAAACGGTGGATATATCAGTTCAAAGAACAGCATAGCAAGTGTCCCCATTTCAACGAATCCGTTTTGTTTCTTCCGGTCTAGGTTATTTGATATTTCATTTCTATGCAGCAGCCAGGAGGCACTCCTGGCGTTCTGAAGGATCGCTGGCGGCTGCTGCTGTCCCGCAAGGCTCCGGTGTACTGCGGTGCAGTATTCTGTGTTCTTCAGGCGGACCCGCTCTGAGTTCGCCGGCGCGGCGCTGCGATGCCCGGCGGCAAGGCTCTATAGAACCGGCGGCGGTACGGCCCGTCTGCCTCCTCCATCGGTTATCAAAGGCTTCAATTATCGGATTTCCAACAACGGTCGTTCTGCTAATCGTTCGAAAGAGAATCTCCAGCGAAGAACAATCAAAGGAGATCGGCCCGTGCTTTGCAGTTCGACGAGAGTGCTTTTTAGGGCAGTTGGAAGTAAGCTGCCTGTTTTATTTGAAACAATTTTACATAATGGTGTCTTTTTTGATAAGAGGCTTAGGGCTGCTTAAAATTTAAGTTGCAGTATTTGAGCAAGGATACTTAACTTGTAATTTGAATTATTACTACATACTAAATGACTTGTATTGCAAAGTTATCAGATTCTCAAGGTTAGTTTACGAAGACGTTCGTCAATGTCGTGCAGGATCAGATAGAAACGTCAATTTAGTTCCCGCTCAGACTTCGCCAGAACATGGCTCATTTACAATGGAGACTCGGTTTAATTGTTCTGACAGTTTCGGACCAAGTTTGGCCCGGTCAGGGGATGTTCGGACAGCGGCGGCCAATGTCGTCTCATCTGTAGGCGGTCGGTCGTTCCACCTCTATCGCTCCTGCCTCAGCTCAGCGCTGTCTCCTGGGGACCCAGTGGGATGTCATCTGATCCTGGGACAAGCCTGTGATCCCGCCTGCGATCCAGTGTGTGATCCAGTGTGTGATCCTGCCGCTCGCACCCAGCGTCCGGCTCCCGCCGCTCAGCCAGCCTCTGACTCCATTTTGTCCCCAATATCCTGGCCAGTATTACATGGAGCGATGGGAGACCACTCGATTGATAGCGGTGCGAACGGTCGGACAAAAGAGGCGGTGATGGATGTTTGACGGTCGGCTGGCGGCGCAGTGCCCACCGCTCCGTCGCGGCTCAGACGATCAAGTCGCCGGCTCCGAGCGCCGCCCTTCGAGCCCATCGGCGAAAATGGACCGGCATATTTGAATGGTAATGCTCCAGAGAGATCGTCAGTCATGAAAAATCGCGCAGCGCGGCCGCCGGAAGCACGTCGCTGGCCAACATTCTGGAAATGATCGAGTGGGGAGCAGCTTCGCGCTAAAATGCGCATCCCATACATGTTCAAAAATTGTTTCCTGTCTGTCAAATGATGTCGCTTTTTTCAAACATTTTAAAAAGTTGCTTCTATTGTTCCTGTTTATAAGTACCTAGCCCACTGAAATGCAGTGGGAAAACTTGGGCCTTTTTTTATCAAACTTCTTATCATCTTTCCGCGCTACATCCGCGATTGCTTCTCCTAAACACTGAATATGCTAGGAAGAGGGGCATTTCATATTAAAACGAGTCCATTTGTTTTACCCGGAGACCACATTTCCATACTCATGAATAACTGACAAGTCTCCCGGTAGGGGCAGCAATTCGGCAGTTTTCTGTTAAAGGCTTCGGAAAAGCATGCAGGCAGAATGGCAAAATTCCTTCTGGTGTATGAAAAGAATGCAGCCAGTTACTAGGTTTAACCCGCGCCCGGCTGGGGGTCCTGGATTTCCACGCCCTGCTGGGGGGGGGGGGTGTTTGAACACCCCCCCCCCTTCTAACTCGGCTCCTGGGCCACGTAGCGATACGCGGAAGGCGGCGTTCGAAAGAGCGTAGGTAAAAAATAATGAGGAAATCACTTCGGTCAATTTTTTGGTCAGGTCAAAGGTCAGGTCACCAGAGGTCATTGAAGGCAAAATTTCGCCGATTTCCAGGTCGAATGTCGACAATTTCCAAGAAGCCAACGCATAACTCGGGAACCAATAGAGCTACAGCGCGGCGGAAAAGCGCATTCGATAGCCCTATTAACGCTCTTTCTGAATAGTTCTCTCAGATTTGACCTAACGTCAACGATCTGCAGGGGGCAAAAACTGCAAAAATAACCGATTTTTTTCGGAAACAGTTTTTCTGCAATAACTTTTGACCCAAGCCTTGTACGAGCTTACTTTTACCGGCATCGTGTTCCTCTCGTCAAGACGCATCGAATGAACTATAATTTGACCTTGAAAGGTCAACTTGAAAATTTGACCTCAGGTCAAGGTCATGACCTGACCGGAAAGGGTCATGTTGCATATCAGTCGATCCGTATCGTCGATCTGAACACATCTAAGGCGTTTTCATCGCTCTAGCACGCCTCTATCAAAAGTTATTTGCGAAAAACTGTTAGATACCATTCGTGACCTAAGATGACCTCAGGGCATGAATAGGGGTCACGGACACCAGTTTCATGTTCAGTGTGTCTAAACCACTTGTAATTCAGTGTTTGGGAGTGTTTATAATGTCTTTCGTCCAAAAGAGGCGCATTTCAATTTTTTCCCATTGACTTATAATGGGGAGGTCGCAAAATTGACCTGACCTTAGGTCATTGATATCAAAATGAGATATACATTTTGTACATGCTATTGCTCTTAGCAATCGCTGAAAGTTTCAAAGCAATCGGTCTCTCGGTGTAGCTATGACAGACATTGAAACTTTTTATGAGGTGAGGTCACTTCAAGTGACCTGGTGACCTGACCTTGAATGACCTTGGTCTGAAATTTTCACAACATGTGTAGAACTGATGTATGATAAGGTGTACCAAAAACGGCGGCGCTCCGCGCCGCCGTTTTTGAGATATTCGCGAAAAACCACAAGGGGGGTGTTCAAACACCCCCCAGCAGGGCGCGGGTTAAATCATGTAACAGAAAAGTGCGCTCATCCAGTGCATTTTTTTCCGGTCGACATTTCTGTTTTACCGTACCCACATTCATCAAGTATTCCAATGAGTGTCGCATAAGGAGGCATTTTAAAATGTGCTAACAACGGGGAAAATAAACCATCAATAATTGGCACTCACCTATCAGGACATTCGTTCGCTTTTGAAGTGAACCAGCAGATTGTGACATGGGTACATTTTTATTACATGAATTAAAGGTAGTTATTGCGGAAACGTTCGTAGTTATAAATCAAACTTATCCCATGATCCGATATGGTATGTGATTTTTCAACAACCACGAAGTCTCTGTTACGGCCCGCTGCAATGTAAAGAGGCGTCCGTGATCCTACCCCAGTCGGAGTCGTCACGTATCCTCGGCGCATCTCTCTCGCTTCCTCTCCCTCCCACCAACGACAGCCGACACCAGCAAATTAGCGTCGTCCGGACATTGGTCCTGTGACGTCCTGGCGCCGGTAAATTACCGGCCGGCGATCCGTCACGGTCCGTCGTTAATTCGCGCCCGTGTCTGACTAAGGATCGTCTCGCGGGTCGGGCGTGTCTGCAGTGGCCAGAGGCCGTGGCCGACTGTGGAAGTATACTGCGAGAAACAGAGAACAGAATATTGGGAACACCGAGACGGTAGGTGTTGACAGATTCCCTTGCGTCACTCCGTGGTCCTTATGTCTGCATTCCAGTTTCCTGGTTGGTTTTTCACTACGATTTACTTGCGGAAAATGATATTCTGGAAATATTTTGTAGGTTAGAACAGTATATTCAAAAAATGATTTTCAAATGCATGTTTACTTTCCTTATAGTTTGTAGCGGTTTCCGCGTAAAATTGTGTTCTTCTTTGTAAGTTACCTCTACGTTTGTAAATTGCAGTTCTGTGAAATAGATGAATGCCTCGGTAAAGGAAACCAGAATGCCACCTCCCTTTGCCCCTTCCCCTGGATAATTTCGTTAGAGCCCGTGCCCGCTGCCCATTGACACACGAACGCTGTCACATTTCGTACGGCGGTGCTGGTGAATTTTAATTAGGTACTGCGTTAGATTCAGTGGCGTGCAGCCGCCAGACCTCAGCTAAAAGGGATAATTCAGTCGAGGTAGTCTTTTGAAGAGGCTAGCTAGAGTGGCCTCAACCGAACTGTTGGTCCTTCCAAGAATCAGCTACACACACCGTTTTAAGTTCTCAGAATATAAGGCCTGCGAATGAATGCATATGCATGCGCTGCAGGTACCTCTATGCTATGGTTGGTTGGAGTCTGTTGAAGGTGAAGCTGATGTATTTATTAGTTCATTAGGCGGTGGAGAATGAAAAGCTATCTGCCGTACGAAGCTACCGAGCCGCAGAGAAGAGAAAACCCCAGTTTTATGGGGCAGCTTACAAATATTTTATAGCAATGGATGAATGGGCGACATTTGGCCACATATCGCAGGTGGATAACGCATCGCAGGTAGATGACGACACGGTCTTCCCGGGTCTAACGTGGTCTTCTCCCGACAGTTGATAGCTGGATGAATGTAGAAACGCGGGTCAAACGACTAGAGTTCTCCTGCCGAGCAAGCTGACTGCCTTCGAGTAGCGTACAGAAGCCTGATGCAATTGGCCATACGGAGTGTTACACATCTTCCATAAAAATTTGAGGTAAAAACAATGCTTTCTAAATAAGTTTTTCTCTCTCCAGAACACCACCAATATCGGTCTACTGCCCAAGCTTGAAGTCTAAAACTTAATCAACCTCTGAATCTCCAAGTATACCTATCTATATCAAACTTCTTGTTTTTATATGCCCGTTAAAAACATAGATTTCAGTAGGAATGTGGACGAATTTACCTTTTCAGTTAAAATTTGTTGACAACCTGCTGATTGTGGTGCACCATGTATGACTTTGTGTCCACCAACTTCCTCTGTTCTTATAGAGTGGCTTAATTAGTGGTCATTTATCACCTTAATTGCATCCTGGAATAAGTTTGTTACGAATATGAACTCGCTTAATCAGACTCGGCAAAGTCAGAATGTGCGGGAAATGAAAGCGCCGCCTTTGTCCTGATGGCTCCGTTAATCCAGAGGCTCCGCTTTTCACGGCCTGTTGGCCATTGTCTTGGCTGGAACACGGTGCTAAGTTTAAAAGCAGCGGCGTCACTAGTGCGCCATTAGGCCACGTCCGTCGACGAACGGCTGAGTTACATCACCGGAAGGAAGGCGATGCGGCGAAAACGACGGATACTGCGTCCGCGCCGTATGTTGCATCCATCGTCAGTAGATACTAGATAGTAGATACACAGTTAAATTTATTTCATGACTTTCTCGCGATGGAAAATATTCAAATAAATATAGAAGTATATAAACATGTTAAATATTTCTAGCTAAATGTTTCGCGTAATATTAAACACTTTGCTAGTATGTGGGATAATTTATCCACAACGATTCGTGTGAGTGATGTTAAAAGGAGACGACCATAAGTCTGTCGGCGGCGGGGCGCCGCGCTGGGATGTGTGCTTCTATCAGGAGTGAGAGGGTCACGGCTGTGTGCCGGCCTACTTACGGCCGAGTCAGGGCGCAAACAGAGCCTCCACAAAAGTGGCATCGAGCGGCCGAGTTGGCGGCGCGGCGCGGCTCGGCTCGGCCGCTGCCAGCAGCCAGTGTCGTGTGCTCCAGCCGTGAAAGAACACTAATGGAGCCGAGGAGAGAGGAGAGAGGAGGAGAAGGAGAGAGAGAGAGAGAGAGAGAGAGAGAGAGAGAGAGAGAGAGAGAGAGAGAGAGAAAGAGAGAGAGAGAGATGGGACACACCGCTAAATCGGATCGATTGCACTCCCCTCCGTGCGTATCTCCCTCTCTCCCCATACCGACCCACCCGGCCCAGAGCTCAATGGTTAACCTTAGCTCTGGATTGGTACTGCCTCCAAACAGCGTGATTTGGCATATAACTGGGTTTCTGGCAGCACCACACGCAGCCTCGTGAAATAGGATGTGGTCTAAATGCGTTCGCAACGCCTCTATAGTTGGCAGCCGCTCCAGCAATATTTGTTACTAGACTCAGCAGTATTGTTGCTAGACCCGACTGTCGTTTGTATTTTTGTAGTTGGGCTTTATGTTAGGTTGTTGTTTCAAGAAAAGCAGAAATTCTTACAAATAAGTTTGGAATAAATTTTCATCTATCTGCTCCAAGAAGCCTATCGCTATGCGTTATCGGCATGCACCATGTGTGGGTGTGGGTGGGTGTCTTTTTATTTTTGTTATGCAAAAGTTATAGAGATTCTAACCACAGTTGTCCAATATGCATAGCTTCTCCAAGTGGAACGTCCAAATTACCAAAAAAAAAAAAACACGTGAAACCGCCTCTCTGACATGTTAATTTTTCTGCTTTACATGCAGTATCGACTCGCAGCTCCCTTTGAGGTGAGATAAACAGCTGCTAGCTATGCGGCGAAACGCATCTTGCCAGGGAGGGTGCGTATTGACTCACGGCGAACGCTGGCAGCATCTCTACCTTTCACTGATTTGTATTTTCAGCTGCGAATCTGAATAAGAATCGTATGCTCGTAAGGACCATTTATTTGGTATGGGAAAGGTCCACTGGCGGATCCAGGGGGCATTTAGGGTCATGCCACCAAGCCCGTTTGGACTTCCCCTAAAGAAACGAGTATTAATATTACGCCTGTGGTGGTGCATGGAAAGAAAGGGGCTATTTCGGCCATTTGCCCCCCCCCCTCCCCACTCAAATTCCGGCTGGATTCGCCAATGGAAAGGTCCTCATACCTATACTATGTCTAAACATATACATATTTGTGAATAAGAGATATCTAAGCAGTCAGCTTTCCCTTCAAAGCTGATCTGAAAACCATGTTTAAGCTTCCCTATGAAGATTATAAGCTTATCTAATATAGGTTAGCGATTTGTTTCACCGTCATTGCAGAAGAAGTCCTGTAAATCAATTATTTTCATATCAGCCAAATTACATCATTTGATTTACTTATTTAAAAAACGATGCTTTCGTTTGACTTGACACTAATATACCCCTCCTTAGTGAAGCGGGACCTGTGTCACCACGTACTCTCGCCTGGCGACCGACCGGATCTCCCTGACGAATTACGGGCGCGCGCGCGGAAATCGAGTCATCGCCGGCGCGGCAGCCGCCCGGGATGACGGCCGCCGCAGATAGCATCTCGTCCTCGGGCGGCCACCGTCGCCGGTCAAGTGCCGCGCGGCGGGCGCTGATGAGAGCGCCGACGCCGTCCAGACCGGAGGCGGCCTGATAAGTGATGAGCGCCGCCCGCCGCCCGTCTTTATGGCAGGACGACGTGTCGGCCGGCGCCGCCGAGACTCGGCCGTCGACCGCTGATGACCCGACCCGTGTCAGAGGCGGCGGCGAAATTACCGGGCTTCCTTAATGACCGACCCAGCCCTACCGGCCACCTAAAACCACCAGCCGCAGATTGGAGATCTATGTGGAATAAAATTACCAGTGCTACTTGTTCTTAGGGGTCAGTGACCCACCCGTGCTGTATCGCTACACAGTACGCATTGCACAGTCCCACTGACATATTATTGGAATCCAATAGGCTCATTGATCAGAGACGATACACTTAATTTCAATGCTTATCAGTGTTCAAAATCTGGCTGAACGTGAATTCTCTAAAACCACCTTATCGCCGCGTCGCGTCGGACCGCGGGCGGGAGAGCCGCCTCAAGGTAGGCTGTCCCGCTCGACATCCCTGTGCTGCGGCGCAGCCTAACCAGCAGCGATCCGTGCTTCGGCGCTGAGGCGCGGCTGGCGCACGGAACAGTGAAGTTGGCGGCTGTAGATGCCAGATTGCAAGGGCGCGGGAACTACGTTCAGACTGGGGGGAGGGGGGGCACACCATAATAGAGATCAACCTAGGGTACCCCCAAATCTAGTTTTCTCACCGGTTTTAGGCCACTTATTTTTCATCCCTTGGCTTTTTCGACAAAAAAGAAAACATTTGCAAAAAAAGTGTGGTATTCCGTCTCAAAGCTGTGGGGGCATCGCCCCCACGGCCCCAGAGTTGGGGGGGGGCAAGCTGCCCCCACTGCCCCCCCCCCCCCCGGCTCCCGCGCCTATGCCAGCTTGTTTCAATCGTTGGATGTTCATTGCGTGTATATTGCTTGCATTGCATAAATCAGAATCCGGGCAATTGTTTGGGCAGCGCATTGAGGTGCTATTCTTTATCGGCTCTACAAGCGCAAGCAAGTGAGTTTTGGCTTCTGTAGCAGCAATTATGTAAACTCGGCATCTCCTGATTTAATGCTGTATAATGTGTATCATAGATAACAGTAGAACAGTAGTTCTACTGTTATCTATGTGTGTATGTAGGTACCTATAGGTCTACTGTTCGATGATTTGATGTTTGCATAGCAAACTTCCGGAAAACTTGCAGGCTGCGGCATGTGGGCGGTTTGCCAACTGTTTGAAGCTGCTCACTGCCCGCTGCATTGCATTGCACTGCATTGAACTCATCTTTCCAAGCTCAGCACGCAAAGCAGTTATGTATCCTGCCCATGTTTGTTCAGAGTTCAGACCTTCTTTCAGTTCTTGCTAAGGGATTAGACATGTGACATCAAATTTCTTTGAAGTGTAACGTTAGCGATGGCTATATGCTGATTTATATTCCGCCAAAAGTCCGTTGTCACTTGTCACGATACAACAGTGTTTCATGTTTCAGCCTTTTTGGTGGCAAATTACACCTAATGGGGAAAATATTTTCATCCCTAAAATATGAATGACCGACTTTACTTCATCTCTGAAAAGAGTTTCATGTATTCCCAACAGCCAGTTCACTTGTCACTTGACAGTTGATGCACCCACATCCTTTTGTTCCACACCCTGTCAAGATCCTGACATGAAATCCTGGTTTATCGGTTAGCATAAAAATTGGCATTACACCATTTTGCAAAAATACTGCAGTTATTTACTTTCTTTCTTCTCATCCTAGGATTTTTTCTTCATTGGCACACCCAACCAATATCTAATTTTAGAACACTGCGATACAACATGGTTGACAGTTGGCTGCGGGACTCAGCCGATCCGACAGCGGCTGTCGTCGCTGCGAGGCTGCTGCTCACCGGATCAACGGGCCACTGAATACTGATCGGGACGCAGTGACCCGGTGTCTGTGCCAGACGCCTCAGAAAGCGGCAACAGACGGCCGGGGCCGGGCCGGGGCGCTGCCGCGCCACTGAAGGTATTATCAGCCATTCGCGGACCAGCCGCCGCCGCCGCGGCTGGCTCGCCAGCGGCCGACTGCCGCCGCTAATCCAGTTAACCAAGCTGGCCGAGCCGACTGAATTATGACGAAGTAACTAGTATCTAAATCGCGGGCTGTTCCCTCGTCACGGGAGCAAAATGCGTCGGCGCCATAACTTAGACGGCCAACAGGAAGAGTCACGATGGCTGAGAAATTGTGTTTGTAAAAGCATAAGACACCAAAGTAATTCGCTAATGTGGGATGATGTTGCAAATAAGTAGGTGCAGTGCGCTGAGGACACAGTCCACATATAATATCACATTAAACTCTGACGTTCAAATAAAATATCATTATTGATTTCATATAGATTACAGCACCATACTACACATGGCAAAGTTAATTATTCATTTAATCAATTTACAGCTGGCCAGACTCTCCGCGCTCGGCCCTTTTCAGTCACATTACCGGTGGCGGGGCCAGCCGGGATCATCAACGTCCGATTCATCCCCATATGTTCTGAGCGATGTTCCGGCGCGAACTCGATCATTTGCCCTCCTTTCACAAATGTAACCGAATCAGAGAGCGGATTAGAAGTGGTGAAAACGGAGACAAAAATAGTTCAGGGAAAGCACCTCTGACGTGAAAACCTGAGTCCCAATATTTTATTTTACGGCTAGTGAAGCCTAATATTATTCTTTGAATTTTGAATGTCGGAGACTGTGCCAGGGCTCAAAATGATAAAAGTGACATTCTCAAAAGTTAAAGGGACACTCCCACCTTAACATTAGTTTTGAGTTGAGATAGCCAAATTGGTGGCCATGGCCTACAAATACCGGTTTGGGCACTCACAACATCGAAAAATGCTTTAATTCGAAGATATGGAATTTCAAACTTGCAGTTTTCGGATTCTAAGGGGCTAATGCATTGGAATGCCCCCTTAGAATTTGTGACGTCAGCGGAGATCTAACGATTTTTAAATCTTAGACTAAAACCATCGTTAACACGTGGTGGTATACGCTGCTTTGCGCGCAACGTCTGCCGCACTTTAAGGCTGCCAAATTATTGCTTCCAAATAAAGTCGCTAGTAACAGGGGAGATCCCAAAAAGTAAACAAAAGTAAAAGCCTAATATCTTGAAAACCAGTGAATATTTTTCGGTGAAATTTGGTAGATATTCGTTTTCGCTCTTTCTGAACCAAGGGACATCACTTTCATGCCAATTCATTAACTTTTTTGAAGGTGGGAGGGTCCCTTTAATGCAAATATTAAGCTTATGATTCACCTTACATGAAAGGATATGTTACGTGAATTTATGTATATTTGACATAAGTCAACAGTTGTATTAGTTCTGACACCGCCTGTGAGATCTCATCAACAGCTGTAGCGATCTCTTCAGCTGTCAACAACCATTTCACCCCTGTCAGCAGCTGTGCCGTCTCCATTAGCGGCCGCACCGCTCCGTCGGCGGCTGTCCGGCGCTGTCGGCCGCCGGCCCACCTGGCCGTATCAACACCCGGCCCGCCGGCATCTCTGCGGTACCGGCCGGCCGTCGGTATCGACTTTACCGCGCCGGTGAGCCGGCGGGCAGGGAGGGGCGCCGGAGGCTGCAGCTCCGTACCGAGGGCGGCACGTGAGCCGCCTAGGCGAGCGGCCGGCGCCGAGCCGAGCTGAGAGCCCGCCGGCCGGCCGGCCGAGTGGCAGCTCGGGAGCTCTCCACGCCACCTCGAGTGGCCCGCCCGCCTGCCTACAGAAACCCTCGGCGGCCGCTTAGTGGAACTGTGAGTGCAGCTTTGCAAAGTAATCCAGCGGAGCCCGAGCAGTGCACGTTTGTGTACACGGTGGAGGAGAATTGGCGTCTTTCTCTAAGTGATTGGCACACTTGCGTATTATTATTTATGGGAGGAATGTGTGCTGCATGATTATTACGGAATTGCATATTCCTTCATTACATGTTAATTAACTTCCATGTTTTTCATTGAAAACGCTCATCTTGTGTCATGCATAATACAAACTAGAAATTTAACACAATATAATTCCGATACCCTCGCTTTGTCTAGTATTTGTATCTTCTCAATGTTTTGTATGTGTGAGAAATAATAAAATAAATAGTTAGTCCATTCCTACCTCCTCTGTTACGTACTTTTAGCGATGACTGGAACATTTGTCACTAAAAGTTCAGAAACTGGACAAAGCACTCATAAAATGGTGTCTCAAAGACTGTTGGCAGCGAGACATAGGAGGTCGTAATTTACAGAAGTAATAAACAGCGACACCGAACACAAAGCCAACTGCGCGACGTTTCTTCTTCCAGTTCAGGCACTTCTTTATAAAAGGTTGGGAAGAAGGTGTGCAATTATTAACGACTTTTTATCTAACTAGAAAGCGAATTTTATCGATAAGTTGTTAGTACTCTTTCTACATGAATTACCTGACGATTCTTGAGTGTGACGTTGCCAATATCCGTCGAATTCGTAGTTTGTGCGCTCAATTTAGCGTTCTTTGGTCAAAACACCACCCCGTGCCAAGAACAACACGGCTCTAGATCATTGACCGCACCAGAGAGTAACACACCGCACAGGGCCGCCGGGCTGCGACAACACAATACCATCGAACCACAACTCAGGTCATCGGACCACAGCGTAAAACCACTGGAGTCTGGACCAAATCACTGGACCATGAGCACGACCACTGGATCACGTCACAGCTGAGCCAGCACCGCTGGACCACAGAGAATAGAGGTCTTATAACATTATAAGATCTCTATGCGCTGGACTACAACACCGTACCACCGAGCACAGGTGAGGACCGTCGAACTGTATCTCACGACCCCTGCTCTCAGTGCAGCACAGCTCCGCTCAGGACACGCGTCTGAGGCGAGCGGCCCTCGGCGGCGCCTTCTGATTGGTCACGAAGCGCCTCCGGTTGGTCGGTCGGCACGCTATCGGCCAATCAGCCACGCCCGCGCGCGTGACTCCATTCTGACAGAGTAGCTGGAGAGTGACTATCGCCCCCGGGGCCGGGATGCCCAGCCACCGCGACCCTGGGCCCTGCAACCTGCTAGTGCTGCACATGGCTGTACGAAATTGCCAGACTAGAAAAGCTTGTTGGCTTTAACCAAAGCAGTCCTCGAAGCTGCAACAATCAACATGTTTCTTTTTGTCTGTCTTTTTTGGGAAAGATGTGTTGGAATGAGAGCGAAATAAAGTGACTTTGGTTGCCAAGCACCAAGTAGCCTAAACGCCAAAGAAAAATTATGAAATGTCATGGGCATGGAACACCAAAGTGACAATCGAGAAGGTAATGTGATGTGTCATTTTGCTCATTAGCAACCAGCAAAGTAAAAAAGGCATTGCAACATAAGTTTCAAATCAAGTGACTACCGATATACATAAATCCAAGAATATGTGCTGGTGAGTGGTGAATATGAAAGCGCAAGCGGCGGCCGATGTCGGAGCGTCTGACGATTGGATGAGACACGTCTGTCGGTCCGTGCCGGCTCTAGTCAGAGTCAGCCGCCGTCCCTGGGGTCGCCGCTCAGAGGTCGGGTACCAGATCGGGCCGGTCGGGCGAGCCGATCAATCGGGACGGGCCGGATCGGTCCTCCCCCCCTACCCCCCACCCGGAGTCACACCACACACAGTGGTCAGATGTGGCACCGACCGCCGGCTGGAGCCGATGTCACCTACGGGCACTGCTCTGCCTGTCTCGGTTAACATGTGGCACTGACCGCCTATCTGGAGCCTATACGGACACTGTTTTGCCTGTCCCGGCCAGCCTGCAAGAGCAGCAGGCAGCCATCAGCATAGCAGCAGCTGCAGAAAAGCAATGAGATCGGCTACCGGCGAGACGTGGCGACTGTAGGCATACCAGAAGCAAGTTCACTTCGCCTGCTGCAACAATGAAGCTGTCACCTTTACCTATATGCAGCAGCTGGTGGCTTTCCACGTCTGCAGCAGCAGCTGCGAATTTACCTTATCTGCAGCAGCTGTGGTGGTTTACCCACCTCGTCTGCAGCAGCGGCGGCAGCGGGATCAGCGCGGCAGCTGCGCTACTTTATTTCCTGGAGCGCAACTGTCGAGACAGCCTATTCAGTTCATCGTCTCCATCGTGCGACTACGAGTCTCGATTGGGCCGTGAAACAGTTATGAAACACAGCCGGGCCCGCCGGCGACGTCGGGATATCGCTTCCCTGAGCAGGCGGAAACTGGCTCAGTTCGGGCCTGCTGGTCGTCAGAGCGCCGACGCCATGCCTCGCTGATGGAGATTTGTGTAATGCTGCTGATAACAGTCGGGCCGATTGACAGATTTTATTTGACGGCTCAATTCTGCGCCGACAATTGTTGGACCCGTTTAAGCGACGGTCCTCTGTAGACATTCAATAAATTGCAACACTGGAATTGGAGCAATCGTCTGCCAGCAAACACGGCTGTTCGCAATAGCCAAGCATGACGATCATGGTAAAAGTTTTGCGATGCTGTTGTCATGACCCGTCAAACAATGACGGCACAGTGTGACAGACGGTTTGTTTCGCCAGTCTTCCGGGCTGCTCATCTAGCTCACTGGACAATATCGTAGGGTAAGGGTGGGTAAGAGTACGCGGGCGATAAGAGTACGCATCAGCTGTTTCGGTTGCTTAGCAACGCGGGTTTGTCGAATTCATGAAGTGACATGAAGCCGCCAGTGCGTGCTTGTCACCAACGGAACGTGGGCGTTGAGCGGCGACGCTGTTGAGTTTAAGGCGATGAATATTATTTTCGAGCGTTATGATATTATTATGGTATGGTACAATAATTTTAATACTTGGCAGTTGAGATAAGGTACATTTCCGTGATTGTTGTGGGAAACTTGTGAGGTTATCTGGGGAAATACAGGCAACGTGCAATATTCTGTTTGCGAAGTTTTGCACAACGTTTCGGGGTTGTTTTGTGCGCGAATTGCATGCACGGTAAGAGGACGCACTGTACAGGATGGTAAGAGTACGCAGAATTATACATTAAATCGAATATACAGAAATATAAAATTATTAATCTATCGCTCAATGACGTTTGTTTTGTAGGTATATCATCAATGGAGCACTGTGATGCAGATGCGTACCCGAAATTCTTCAAAATACGAGTTATTCTCCCTTTTGATTGTGCATTTTTTTTTAAGAAACACACGACATGATTATTTCCTAATTTATAGACTTGAAAGATTTATTTTATGTTTTTCTTTTTGGATACTAGAAATAACTTAAATGCCTTCTGAGTTTGAAGTTAAGCATTTGGACAGTACAAGCTGCATAGGTGTGTGTTCATATGCTTGCGTACTCCACCCGCCTGGCGTGCGTACTCTTACACACCCCATATGGTAAGAGTACGCAACTGCAGCGGTTCAGAAAATGTCAGTTTTAGACCACTTCCATTTACGCTGAAGGATCGTTGCCCCATGGGATGATGGCTAATTCAATTAACTTTAATATTCCCTATTTGCGATTTCTTTCTGTCAAATATTAAACAAATGAGAGCAAGAAATCCGCTAAGTGCGTACTCTTATACGACTTCACCCTATACGGCGGAGATCAGCGAGCGTGTGATCGCAGTGCTGACACCAGGCACAACACTTCGGACGATTTATTAAAAATATTCGCTTATATCAGTTTGAATTTCTTTAAAAAGAATGTTTCAACATGACAAATAAACAATCGTAGTGCGACTTCAGGGCTTTGCAACTCCGCTACATTTTTTAACCGGCGATTTCCAGTCATTGCTGGTCATCAGGAAACCGTTGGCGCCATGGGTGCCGTGGGCCCGTGGTCAAACACCATGCAGCGGGTGCGGTTTGTTTGGCGCGCTGTGGCCGGCGGACGGTCGTGGCCTCTGGACCGGTACTGGGTGCCGGCAGATCGATCCACTCTGACATTCAGAGCGGTCCAGACGGCGCCACCGGGACGACCGACTATCGACAAATTCAGCCATCTCAGCCGCACCTATCAAAACGCGCCGTCTGCCCGCCGGCTCAACGCATTAGCTTATTGGAGACTCTGGGTGCAAAACACGGTAGGCAGCAGAGATGAGAGATTCTCGACTTCCAGCCATATTCATTTACTTTTACTAAAGCTAAATTTCCCATCTCACTCGTTAACTATAGTGTAGCGTTGACAAAATCAGCATCCGTGTGCGTACTTATCGATTTTTTACATTTTCTTATTGTAACATCTTTTCGATTTCATGTCAATGAGTAGACCTATTTACCATAAAACGGCTTTGATCTGTCGCGATCTGATCTTCTGATTGCCAATAGGTAGTTACAGTAAAATGCGCAAATAAGCAAGGCTATGTCGTAAACCAATCTTTTAGAAGTAGATTGATGTCTGATGAAAAGACGAAACTTTAAAACGTTAGCCATCGACGGTTTCCTAGATAGCACGGACGTTCAAAGTCCCCTCTAAACCCGGTACTTATTGGATCAGCGGACTAAGGCCAGCGACACGGGCTTCACTCTCCGAACGGAGATTGGGCAAATTCCAACGCTAATATCGCCTTTGGCCGGCAATAGAATCGGACGTGATTCAGCGAATGGTAGAATGTGGGATGCCTACATCGGTTGCAGAGTAAAATGTTAGACTATTTTAGGGTTTCTTTGTACTGATGGGTGCTCCTAATACCCTTGAGAAACTGCCATACCCTTGAGAAACTGCATTCTTCTGACTTTTGTTGTGAAACCGATGAGTAGAACTCACTAAGTGGCTGAACACAGAGGAAAACTACAGCATTATTGTCGACCGTATTTGCAAATGATCATAATTACGGTGTCTTACTCTTATATTTCAATGAAGTATTTACCATATTACGCGATCGGAATGCAGGTACCAAGATTGCCAAATAGTGAGTGAAATGACTGATGATACCAGCAACCATCCTGATTCGCATACATTATTCGCATACATACGTGTTTGCATTGCTCATCAATTCCTGAAGACTTGTAGGCCCACAGCCTGATCTTCAAACTTTTGACTTGTCGAAGGCCGGGTGAATAAGCCGGTCGTCGTTCAAGAAGCTGATCGATAATGAAATATAAAACGTAATGATTAGCGAGTGGCAATTGATGAATATTGGTCATAAATTGAGTTGGGATCACGACGCGACTAAACACGTTAACATCATGAACTATGACAGCGTTTCGATGAAGATATCGACTGAGTAAGACAGACGGGGATATGCAGAAGCGAGTGTGTGCTGTTGGTGTCAGTCACATCCAGTAGTTCATAGCTCACAGATCCTCCGACCTCTAGACTAGCGCTGGATACAGATCACTGTGGCTTATCATCTCTCTCACAGTCTTGCAAGCTGCAAAGTGACGTATGCTAACCGACAGGCTCGTCTATAGTTGGCACTTGGCATCTTTACAAAGGCTCGGGACGTTTTGTCTAACAGCTGCACATCTTTGTATAATATGATCAGGGATCCAGGCACTCAATGCTATTTTTATCCATGCTACAACATTAGGGATGCAACAAATAGTGCGATGAGCCTTTATGAAGCATCCTTTCTTGGCGACTCAAATTTGACAAGCTATTTCGGTGATTGCGAGGACGTCGTTTCTTCATTTTGGGCAAAGCATATCACCACACCTTTTTCCACCTGCCACTGCATTACAGGGACCCTCCCACCTTCAAAAAAGTTAATGAATTGGCATGAAAGTGATGTCGCTCTGTTCAGAAAGGGCGAAAACGAATATCTACGAAATTTCATCGAAAAATATTCACCGGTTTTCAAGATATTTGACTTCTACTTTTGTTTACTTTTTGGAATCTCCGCTGTTCCATATACGACTTTATTTGAAAGTGCGGCACTTGTTGCGCGCAAAGCAGCATATACCACCGCGTGCTACCAAGCGTTTAAGTAAAAGATTTAAAATCGTTAGATCTGCGCTGACGTCACACATTCAGATTGCATTAGCCCCTTCTGAATCCAAGTGCTGCAACTTTGAAATTAGATATTTTCGATTTGAGGCATTTCTCGATCTTGTGAGTGTTCAAACCGGTAAGTGCAAGCCAGGGACCCCATTTTGGCTATCTCAACTCAAAACTAATGTTAAGGTGGGATGGTCACTTTAAAGGATGCAATCTTGCAGTTGTTTTTGTTTAGTAGGCTTTGATTAAACGATCATGATACCTTCTCAAGCATAGCACGCATTTTATTTTTTCAAAGTACAGCATACATCATACCTTAATGAGATATGCATGAAATGAAAATGGGGAAAATAAATCATCTTTGCTTGGCTTGGCTTTCGATAAAGCATATCTTATCAGCTGTCATTTATAAGAAAGGCATGACATTTTGCTAATGTGCTTTTGGCATCATCAATTACCAAAGCTGCTGAGATGGAGCCATTAGTCTAAGAGGATCTCGCATTAATTTGTCTTTGTTGAATACCCAACAAACGATGCGAGCGATTCGTCCGATGTTTAAGATTTATGTCTTTGCAGAGACTCGGCTTCTGATAAGAGACAAGCATGTCGCCTGCCGATTGCATTGCAACTCCATTCTTAAAGGTAGTGTGCCAGCTTTCCTGGACCGTATGGAGTTAATGGCCCAGATAAGGAGAACCGGATTTTTAGAACTTATCCATACCTTCAAAACTCATGGAAACGTCTTAAATTCTTCAAATTTTGAGTACCCCAGTGCGAAATTCGCCCCGACGGGTTGTCGGTCGTACCCCAACCACATTTCACACCACTATGAACAATAAATGCACACACTGAAATCGCTATTACCGATATGCTCATCCAATCAAGTTTCGATAAACCCGTTCATCATCATCTCCTGCGGTTTCGAACACGCCTGTTAGGTGGTGCGGTAGACCGCGCCCAAAGCCAGGGCCCCGGTAACGTGAGGTAGCCGAGTCGGGGCAGCGTGCGCGCTGACCCAAGCCGGGGCCGCGCGTCCTCCCGGTGTCATGTGATAGCCCGGGGCTGCCCGCGGGGATGCGGTAGACCGCGCCCAAAGCTGCGGCCCTGGCATGGGTCAGCGCACGCTGCCCCGACTCGGCTACCCCACGTTACCGGGGCCCTGGCTTTGGGCGCGGCTTCTGCTCATACTTTGTGGTGCGGTGGTGGTGCGTCGGGCCGCGCGCTCTGACTTCGGCCAAGAAAAATGCGTTAGCTGATCATTGTCATTTCTGCCACTTGCGTGTGGTGAAATGGGGTCATAACTTAAGAGACGGCTTTTCATATCAATTATTTTACATAAAATCATATTTCAAACCATAAATAATGTTCGACAGCCAAATAAAAGAAACAATACCAATACAGGCTTACAGTTTACGGCTCGACATTGTGCTGTCTACGATTAGACAGCTGATAACTCATTCCCGTACGTCGTAACTCTATAATGACCTTTGCTTATTGTCACATGTGCGCCGCATTCGCGATTGTTGCCGACGCCTGTTTGCAGGCCTGCCCACTACAGTTGTTAAACATATCGAAAAACCGATAAACTTTTAGGCAAAAAAGGCACTATTCCAGACCCATTTTTGATTTTTTTTTGCGATATTAGGTAAAAACAGAAGCTTCTTATCCTAGGAAAAATAAAATGGGAAATCTTTCAAAGGTGGCACACTACCTTTAAACGTGTACGGAATGTTGATATTTCCTATATGACTAGCATATTTCATGTTAGACTCAGGCAGGCGTATAAGCATACGCTTATAAAACTAGATGCCGGCAGCGCTCGTGCGTTGCCTTGGGCCAGAATTGGAGGATCCATAGCCCAATGGCTTCATTAAAAAGAAAGCGTTTTGCTTTTTTCTAATGATAATGATTACCGTCTAAAACGAAATAATGAGGTCGAATGCACTATGCAGCATGTCGTCTCTATTCGACCCTGTAGTCGAAATTTAATGCCCCTGTCGAACTCCAATGCAACAGATAAATTATCTCGCCGGAATGTCGTGATCAAATGTATTCTTCTTATGACCTGCAAGTTTTGAACCAGTTAGAGCTGCCGTTTACCCTGCAGGCGTGGCAACGTACGAAGGGGTGCAATCGGCTTGCACGTGCATAGCTCATGCACCACAGAGTTTAGCTCAACCAAATGTCACAAATGTGCATTATTTTGGAGGCCTTGCCTGGGACTACCATTGAACCGATTTTGAGGTTGATAGCTTAAAATTTCTTTGAGCCAGAGGACCTCACGTCAAAACGGTTTTCCGACCCCAGCACGTGCAGCCTGCACCCCTCGCAGACGGTGACCCCCTGGAAACTGGTTCAAGGTGTTACCGATGTGTCCCGCCAGTATGGCTTTGCCGGTGACCTCGGGTTGACCTGTAGCCTTGACAAAAAATTTCGTGTCACCGAAACTTTGAAGCGGAATAGCATGTGCCACGAAGCACCGGGCGAACCGAGGCCAGCACCAAAAGTTTACCTCGCCGGAGACGAATCAAACGGTCCCACTTTCGTCCCGATCGGTCCACCCATTTTGACTCCAGGTCCAAAAAAGCTTGAACAAACTCACTCACATACTCACATACTCACTGACAAACAGGTTCAGCCGAACTTTTTTTCAGCGACCCACCAATGGGAATTTCGGGATGCAAAAGCATGCTATCGCCATATCGCATGCTTTTGATCCTCCAATTCTGGATTATTTATTTCACGCTGTAGGTGCACTATACATTAAACCACGAGTAGGTACTTCAACAAATCTTTTAAACGTCTCGCCTATCGGCTCGACATTTAACAGATTTTTTCTACCTACGAGCGGTTTGATAATTTCATCCCGTACCAGCGATATCTTCCGGGCGCTTAAAAGTAAAAAATACATTTTGTATAAAAAAATATGATATATTGCAGACTAGATGAAATGTTTACTAGACGTTTAACCAAGCGTTTAAAAGTTTGTTAATCGTCTAGACGTTTAACAAATCAGTTACACGACACCTGATAATTTTCTATCTTTGCACGTGAAGCAATTGTAAACACTGTCTACGGTGCGGGATAAATATGGATCACCATGCATGGTAAATGTAGATTGCATTGCACTATTAAAAGATTAATTATTAGGAAATAGGTGCATAACCTAGGTATCATTCTAAGCGTAGCATTGGTGCGAGGGAATAGTTTATAAAAATGCCGCCAGGAACCAGAAATAATCGACTGTGTTATCATGTTAACCCGCGCCCTGCAGGGCCCAATCTCACCAAGTGCGGTAAACTGAATTTGGGGTAAAATACCAAACTACCCCACTCCACAACTACAAAAATACTACCCCGAAATTAGTTAAACTAGCTTGGTGAGGTTGGGCACTTGGCCCAATCTCACCAAGTTATGTAAACTTAATTTTGGGACAGTATTTTTGTAGTTACGGAGTGGGGTAGTTTGGTATTTTACCCCAAATTGAGTTTACCGCACTTGGTGAGATTGGGCCCTGGGCCCAATCTGGGGGGGGCCCAGATTGGGCCCATCTGGGGGGTGTTTGAACACCCCCCCCCCCTTGTGGTTTTTCGCGAATATCTTAAAAACGGCGGCGCTCCGCGCCGCCGTTTTTTAGTACACCTTATCATACATCAATTATACACATGTTGTGAAAATTTCAGACCAAGGTCATTCAAGGTCAGGTCACCAGGTCACTTGAAGTGACCTCACCTCATAAAAACTTTCAATGTCTGTCATAGCTACACCGAGTGACCGATCGCTTTGAAACTTTCAGCGATTGCTAAGAGCAATAGCATGTACAAAATGTTTATCTCAGAATTTTGATATCGATGACCTAAGGTCAGGTCAATTTTGCGACCTCCCCATTATAAGTCAATGGGAGAAAATTGAAATGCGCCTCTTTTGGATGAAAGACATTATAAACACTCCCAAACACCGAATTACAAGTGGTTTAGACACACTGAACTTGAAAATGGTGTCCGTGACCCTTGTTTATGCCCTGAGGTCATCTTAGGTCACGAATGGTATCTAACAGTTTTTCGCAAATACCTTTTGATAGAGGCATGCTAGAGCGATGAAAACGCCTTAGATGTGTTCAGCTCGACGATACGGATCGACTGATATGCAACATGACCCTTCCCGGTCAGGTCATGACCTTGACCTGAGGTCAAATTTTCAAGTTGACCTTTCAAGGTCAAGTTATAGTTCATTCGATGCGTCTTGACGAGAGGAACACGATGCCGGTAAAATTAAGCTCGTACAAGGCTTGGGTCAAAAGTTATTGCAGAAAAACTGTTTTCGAAAAAATCGGCTATTTTTGCAGTTTTTGCCCCCTGCAGGCAAAACCGTTGACGTTAGGTCAAATCTGAGAGAATTACTCAGAAAGGGCGTTAATAGGGCTATCGAATGCGCTTTTCCGCGGCGCTGTAGCTCTATTGGTTCCCGAGTTATGCGTTGGCTTCTTGGAAATTTTCGACATTCGACCTGGAAATCGGCGAAATTTTGCCTTCAATGACCTCTGATGACCTGACCTTTGACCTGACCAAAAAATTGACCGAAGTGATTTCGTCATTATTTTTTACGCTCTTTCGAACGCCGCCTTCCGCGTATCGCTACGTGGCCCAGGAGCCGAGTTACAAGGGGGGTGTTCAAACACCCCCCCCCCCCCCCAGCAGGGCGTGGAAATCCAGGACCCCCAGCAGGGCGCGGGTTAAGCTAGTTACTTGTCTTATGTTTATTGTTTATAGCCAAAAGACAGCTCATGTCCACCGTTGTGTCCGTGCCCCGTAAGGGGAGGGGGGTCAAGACGGCCCCTTGTCTCCTTCCCTCAATATCTTTAACGTAATAACGACATCGCCATTAAACTTGCAGTTGCCAATTGCCATTTCCATATTAAATCTTCGGATGATGATCTGAAGACGAGTCAAAGACTGTGACACTGTGGCCGAAAATGACGTAAGATAGACATCATGTTCTAGATGTTTTGCTCACAAAACATGATATTAGGGAGAAACTTTCACATTACCAGAGGACAACGCTTCAGACAAAAATAACATTTAAAATTAATGGCGTTACAAAGCTATCGGTTCGGATTAAAGCAAAAATGGAATTTTGATTTTTTACGAGACGACGTGCTACAATCGGACCAACCACCTTCCTGGCACGGGTCAATCATATTGTCTAAAATGTTGACATCCGAGTAAAATATTTCCGAATTGGTAATATGTTGCTATACCTCTTGGCTGTAAGAATTCATTTTCAATTCGAGTGTCATCCGTTATTTAGCTTGGTAAACGTATTATGATTAGCTATACCGAATGATCTAAAAAAATGTTTTGAGCAATTGGCAAATAGGTACGGGCGCTCAACATTGCAAAACCACAAAACAGTGTTCACTTTAAAAGGAAACACTACCACACTTGACTACCTGTTCACGAGCCGAGTACCCGTCGCACACACCATGAGCTACCAAATATCTCAAAACCTCAGGCCACTCACCGTCATTGCGGCAGCCAGTCTATCCGAGGGCTGGGGGTCGGCCGGCGGCTGGGGAGGGTCCTGGGATGACGGGTCCGGGCAGCGCCGCCACCGCCAGACCACGGGAGCGGCAGCATCCGACTGGGGGTGGTCGGCCGTCGGACAGACCGACCGGCGACGGCACCGGCGCGACGAGACGCGTGCCGCTCAGCCGACGGGCCGGGAGAGGGAGGGAGAGAGAGGGGGAGAGGGGTAGGGAGAGAGAGAGGGAGAGGGAGGGGGAGGCAGAGAGAGAGAGGGAGAGGGAGGGAGAGTGGGAGAGAGAGAGAGAGTGGAAGAGAGAGAGAGAGAGAGAGAGAGAGAGAGAGAGAGAGAGAGAGAGAGAGAGAGAGAGAGAGAGAGAGAGAGCGAGAGAGAGAGAGAGAGAGAGAAAGAGAGAGAGGTGTGGTTTGGAAAAGGCGGAAACGGAGAGGGAGGTAGGCTGTAGGAGTGAGACAAAGACGGAGACAGAAGCTTTTTGTGCTATACCTACTGACGGACAGGGGAAGGCAGGGAGGTAGGTAACTAACGAGCGAGCGAGTTCTTCTTTTTTAGATCGTGAACTCAACTACATTTGATGCTATCCCCATTCCCCATGTTATCCCCACTGCAAGCGCCACATGCAAAATGAAAAAGTGTCAACGTCGTTCCAATTCAGTAACCCGGCAATTACTGGGCCGACCCTCAGCCCTGTTCTAAGTAGAAACGAATATGGACGCATGCTCGCATCAGATAGTACAGTTATATACATAGATATACAAGGCATGAGACAGTGACGAAAATAGGAAGAGACAGGCACACAGACCGTGATGAAGCCCCAGCGCTTCTTTTCACTGCAGGACCACAGGCAGATGCGTGGAGATGGAATCCTGGGAATCTGCAGTGGAAATAAAACGAGAGATCGGTGAGGATTTTGATGGCTGGTTCAAAGTGTCGCCGGAGATTTCCTCGCGGATATTCAGCTGTAGCGCTCGCAATAGAGACGACATTGAGGCATTAAGGCTGAATGTTCATCCGAATAGAGGGTATCAGTTTGTATTTTCGCTTGGAATCGAGCGTCAATAAGAGATTTCCTAGAGGATCATCTGTCATCGAGCGATGACATTGCACTGATGTTAAAACGCCCACGGGAAAAGGAAAGAAGACATAAGAATGTTTTGGATGGACCCGTAAATGTGGAACTATATTGTATTTATAGACATACCTACAGCATCTACGTTCAAGGTGAGCTTTAAGTTGAGGCCATGATTTATATTAAGCAGTTTATTATGTGCAGGCCGGGCCGTAGCCTAACCTCTACCGTTCGATACGGCAATGCCTACTCGGGGTATCGGGATAATAAGGACGACAAAGTTTATTGTAGGTAACCTTCAAAACCGGACACGGTTCGTCTCACAAAACTAACTTCAACTGGCTACGGCTGCTCCCCATGCACGGCTTTCTGCTCCTCGGAACTCCGAACTCAAGCATAGTTCCAAAAGGTGCAGGTCTCGCGGGTCTCAGCGGTAGGTTTTGCACCTATAGAAAATTTAGTGTACTTCAGACTATATCTTCGTCGTCTTAAACGTTGAAGATGCGATCGACTTGTTGGTTCACAAGCCGGCCATGATCGTGCAAAATGGCTTCATCGTTGATCTATTAGTTTCTGAGATATAACCGGAAATGTTAACCCGGCGGCCGCTGGGCCTCCGCGCCACCCGCCGGCCGCTGGGGGGGGGCATACAGTTGCCCCCCCTTTACTTCCGCGACGATATCGTCGCAACGCGAAGAGATAGAGAAGCAAAACTTTGCACACGTCTTTCTGAATACCTAGCCGAGGTTGTGTCGAAATTTGGTGTCGATCCCATTTGAAATGACGTCACAGTGACGTCATAAGTAAAATTATAGATTTGCGACTCTCAGTTTCCTCACGATACATCAGATGTATGGGACCGAATATAAAAAGCCGATTATTGGTCAGGAACTAGATGGAAGTGTGCTTAGATGTTTTAGGATGACAGCAGGTGCTGTCTAGTTCATTTACAGTTGAGTTTTATGCTCAGCGTCATAAGAAACGGTCCATATCGGAAAACGACAAAATGTTATGACGTCACTGTGACGTCATCTTTGGTGCTACAACCACCAAACTTTCTCCAAACATTGCCTAGGTATTCATTTGAAGCTATGCCAAGTTTCACGTTCGTAGCTCATCAGGTTTCGGAGATTTTCCACAAAACGTAAAGGGGGGGCAACTTTATGCCCCCCCCCCCCAGCGGCTCGAGGGTTAAAGTGCAAACCCTACCGCTTAATCTCGCGAGAGCGGTACCTACTTGCCACTTAGGTATCACCTAATTTCAATAATAATAACCATGCGCATTTACCTGCATTTAGGTACCTGTGATAAATATATTGCATTTTGATATCATTTAATTGTTCTAACTAGTTAGAGTTGGTAACGATGTGTAGACAGTGGCGGATGCGGTTTTGATGTGCGCTACTCAACAATTTCACTTTTTCACTTGAGTCACCTGTCTATCCGAGTTATGAGTTTGAATAGTAATTAGGTATGGTGAAAAGAAAGTAGAGCTCATTTAACTTTTATTCGATTCAGGTACCCAATAAAATCACATCACATGGAATGAAGCGACATTTTTCACGCCGTGTGGGCTATCACAACCAAATTATACGGCAGCTTGCTACGAAATGCAATTACTCGGTAGGTACAATATTCATCACACGCTATGGAATGGAGCAGCGAAATACGCTATGGAATGTCATTTCAAATGTCGATGCTTTGACACGTGAATCTAAAACTCACCGGCGGCACAAGTGACCGACAAGGCGTCAGCAGCGTTTGACAAGAAGAGCATGCCAGCAAAATACAAAAAAAAATTGCTGGTTCAAATGGCTCACCCAAAAACATGCCTTGCAACATTTAACACGTCAGTCAGGTAGAACATTCGGTTCATTGGAATGCCCCGCCACCCTATGTATATGACCCGAAGCCGTCTCCCAGAGTTCAACCCGATAGACCGGTTCAGGGAGGTCTGAGACCTGCACCATGACCCACCCCAATCACTTTGTGGCCACACCGACAAGACATTGATTCGTTAGGTTGGTCATGTCCCAGGGCTTTAGTTTTTTGACGATGGGCCTCAGCTGCTGGTCCACAGACTGGAACAGGCCGCTCTCGATAACCTGCCGGTAGGAGAACGGGCGCAGGTCAGCCTCAGTGGACAACGGTCCGACACGGGCGGTACTGGACAGCGCCATGTCCGCTACCGTTCCGTTGGCAGAGGCGCCGGGCGGCGGACGGGTCGTACCTTCCCCCCGCCGGGCGCTCAAACATGCATGCATGGCACAGTTGCCGCCGAAGTGGCCGCTGGCGACCGGCCGTCCGGCCATATTGGTTTCATCGGGCTGCCGGCCCCTCCGCCGTCATCTGGCCTCCCTGCACTGATTGGTGCCGCATAATGCATGAGAGGCGGCCCGGCGGGCCCGTCCAGTCCGGTCCGGCGCGGCGCGGCGCCGGCGTATTGGCCCGGCGAGGCAGCACACTGCTCTCACACAGCACACTCAGACATGACAGGCGGTACTGTCTGCAGCGGTCGGCGTGAGGTGAGCACTGAGTACTGGACGTGATAAATTACCGTCTACGTTCTCTAGAAGAAGGCATCAACTCCACTGTAGTACTATAATCTATAAGATAAACAAAGCAGATATGCCCAGAAATAAATACATAAGCCATACCTCCTGTCCGTGTCCCACCCGTGTCGTGTCCCGTCCGTGCCCCGTCCTGTCCAGTCCCATCCTGTCCCAGTCCCGTCCTGTTCTGTCCCACCCGTGTCCCGTCCGTGCCCCGTCCTGTCCCAGTACCTTCCTGTCCGTGCCCCGTCCTGTCCCAGTCCCGTCCGTGCCCCGTCCTGTCCCAGTCCCGTCCTGTCCCAGTCCCGTCCTGTTCCAGTCCCGTCCTGTCCCAGTCCCGTCCCGTCCCGTCCGTCCCCTCCCGACTCCCGTCCGTCCCCTCCCGACTCCCGTCCGTCCCCTCCCGACTCCCGTCCGTCCCCTCCCGACTCCCGTCCGTCCCGCCTTCTCACCGGCCGAGGGTCGCGGTTCAGCCAGCACTGCAGCAGACAGGGCCACATGCCGCTGTTGGTCAGTACGTTCTGCAGCCGACGCACCGCGGAGCCCTCCTCACGGGCGATGTGCTCCAGGTAGAAAAACTTGCCACCCTGAGGAAGGGTCGGGATATGATATTTCACGCCGTGCTCATTATTCAAGCCGGTCCCGTAGCTCAGTTGGTAAGAGCGTTGGACTCCGCGTGGTGAGAGCACGCGTTCCCGGTTATAACAGTCCGGGTTCGAAGCGCGACGGGCGCTTGACATTTATGGGCCTCCTGACAGGTATGGTTGCGGTTGGTGGCAGGCCGTAGCCAGGCGAAGTCAGTGAGGGGACCGGCCGTGCGCGGCTATGTGCGCACGTTAAACTTTGGACTCTAAATTCTGCCATAGAACTGGAATTGCGCGATCGGAGGGTAGAGGGTAGGGTCGCCGCAACAAGCTTCGCTTAGCGGTGGCTCTGTCCTTGTGAATCCTTCCTATCAAAAGGTTCGGACTAAATTTATAAAAAAAAAATCAAACCATGACCTGGTAGTGGATGCTTTGGCCGAGGAGTAATGACTATCTAACAAAGAAAACTGAAGTTATTGCCGTTAACCCTAACAAACGATAGACATTTTACGATTTGTTGAGTTCTACTCTTCAGGATACCGACAAAATCACTGCCACACCGAGTCCGACACAGGTGACAACAAAACGCTGGCGCTGCAATGTCAGCGTCAAAACTTCTCTTCAACAAGTCTTAAAGTTAATTAAGTGACGCACTCCAATGGGAAGGAAGAACAACGGATAAAAATGGCACCGGGCGAGGCACCATGCGAGCGATTGTGGTCCCTGAACTTACGATAAGCATACGATGCACATTGCACGCAATTACATACGTTGCGCTAGAGTCTGGACTCTGGACTTGCTTGAGAGTAACAACTGGTTCATTTAAGTCTTTAAAAGTGAGAATCATTCTAACACATTACAATACAACTCTACCGAACCAAAAGCATAAGCATAACCAATCTGTTACCGTTTCACACTGGAGCACACAGTTCGCAGTTACGTACCGGCCGTAGCACGCGGTGCACTTCCCGCACCACCTGGGTGACGTCACGCACGCTGCAGAGCACCAGCGTCACCACCACGGCGTCAACGGACGCGTCGGCTACATCGGCCATCTGCTCGCCGCAGCCGACGACAAAGCGCACCTCCTGCGAGAGGTGCGCCGCGCGAGCCGCGCACGCCGAACGGAAGTAGGCGCGGAAGTGCGGGTTGGGGTCAACGCAGGTCAGCTGAGAGCCGGCCGGGTAGTAGGGCAGGTTGGTGCCGCAGCCGACGCCCACCTGAAGACAGAAACGATGTCAAAGGCAAAGGTGATAGCCAGTAGGTATCTACGGGGTTAGTGCAGGCACAGGACGACAATCAGTTATGCACCGATCTGAGCTCTCCGAACCAACATTTTAGCGTTACGAACCAGCAATTGGGGTGAAGAAGCCGAGGATAACTCCAAAAATATCGTAGCGACGTGAGATTACGTGCCAGCCGTCTCCGAACTGTTCGCATTGAAGGGCCTAAAACTCGTCCGGGAGGTGGTTCAAAGCGTTTTATTCGTCGTGATGGAAGCAATCAGACCGCTTTGAATGGGCCACGGGTCCGTTCCAACTGCCATTCATTAGGCGTATTGGATCATTACGCAGTCACATCTAAAACTCATAAAACACGTGACCGCCCCCAGCCACCCATGATCTCCCGTCACCCCACGCTGCCCATGGGCCGCCTGCCCTTTGGTTCCTGGACGTAACCCGCGCCGGGCCGGTGCTCTGAAATTCCGCCCCGGGCCGCGGGGGGTGTTTGAACACCCCCCCCCCTTCTAACTCGGCTCCTGGGCCACGTAGCGACACGCGGTAAAGGGCAATCGAAAGAACGTCCAAAATAAGGACGAAAACACTTCGGTCATTTTTGGGTCAGGTCAAAGGTCAGGTCACCAGAGGTCACCAAAGGTCAAATGTTCACTATTTCAACATTTTGGAAACTGCCAACGGCTATCTCGGGAACCGATAGAGCTACAGCGCCGCAAAAAAGCGCATTCGATAGCCCTTTAACAGACCTTTCTGAGTAATGTTCTCAGATTTGACCTCAGGTCAACGGTTTAGCCTCCAGAAGGCAAAAACTCCAAAAATAGCCGTTTTTACGAAAAACGTTTTTTCGGCAATAACTTTTGACTCAAAAGAGCTATGACATTACTTTTGCCAGCATCGTGTTCCTCTCGTCGAGACGCGTCGAATGAACTATAATTTGACCTTGAAAGGTCAACTTGAAAATTTGACCTCAGGTCAAGGTCATGACCTGACCGGAAAAGGTCATGTTGCATATCAGTCGATCCGCAACGTCGAGCCGAACACATCTAAGGCGTTTTCAGCGCTCTAGCACGCCTCTATCAGAAGTTATCATCAAAAAACTGTTAGATTCTGTTCGTGACCTGAGATGACCTCGGGGACATAACGAGGGGTCACAGTTGCCATTTTCTGGTTCAGTGTGTCTATTTTACCTACATCTCGATGTTTGAGAGTGTCTAGAATAGCGTTCGTGCAAAACAGGCGCTTTTCAATTTTCTCCCATTGACTTAAAATGGAGAGGCCGCAAAATTGACCTGACCTTAGGTCAACGATATCAAAATTCCGAGATCTACATTTTATAGATAGTGTTGCTCTTATCAATCGCTGAAAGTTTCAAGGCAATCGTTCAGTCGGTGTAGCTATGACGAACATTCTTATTTTTTTCTGAGGTGAGGTCACTTGGCGTGACCTGGTGACCTGACCTAAGGTGACCTGGGTCTGAACTTTTCACAACATGTGCGGAAAAGATGCACGAACAGGTGTGCCAAAAACGGCGGCGCTCCGCGCCGCCGTTTTTGAGATATCTGCGAAAAACCGCAAGGGGGGTGTTCAAACACCCCCCCGGCCCGGCGCGGGGTAATTTAGGTACGTTTAGTTTATTTCATTCTGCTCAACTGAACATAAATTGAACTTACGTAGTTTCGATATTGCACAAAACTATTCACATCTTATCCAAATTTGAGGCTCAAATCGCAGCACATACCTACCTAGGTACCTATAACCTACCTCTCACTGTTAGGTATCAAACATCTTCCAATTTTAGTAGGTAAGTAAATTTATTGCCATCTCGCCCATTAACAAGTTCCGGGTTCGACTCCCGTTGCCTACATAGGTAGGTAAGCGATGCCGTTGGCCCCAATGACCGTTCTGGGCTCACAGCAAACACACAGGCTACATTGAGAGGAGATGTGGCAATCGGGGCAATCTACGGTGTCGACTGTCGAGTCAAGCCTCTCAGCCAACCCTCCAGAGTTAACCTCTCTCGGCAGGCACTATCGTTCGGGTGCTCACCGCCGTATACCGGCTGCAGCTCCGTGGCAGCTCCCTCACCTCCAGAATGTTGATGGCGCCGTCTGTCAGCTCTGGCTGGGCCGACTTCATCTGCGCCATCGGTCTGAACAGGTCGGCCTTGAGAGGTCCCAGGTGGGCCTCTTGCTGTTCCAAGAACCGGCTGAACACCCAGGCCATTAGGCGATCGTGCAGACTGCCGGCCGTCTCGGGGCCCAGCGCCGCGCGCGCTGCCATCACCGCCAGCAGGCCCCAGCCCAGCAGGCTGGCCGGCCAGCCCAGCAGCCAGACCGACCAGCCCAGCAGCCAGCAGGCCCAGCCCAGCGCGTCCAGCAGCATCTTGCGGCACACAGCACACCGTTAGGCGGCACGGGCGGACATCGATAGCAGCGCCTCTATCGGTCACTAGGGAAAGCTGGGCTGTAGGCGACGAAATACCGGCTGAGTTGTCACACGTTGAATAGGTTTATAGACATCCGTCTTGTGAAAAAGTTGAACTTTTGCCTTCAATATTTCTACAGGCAATTTTAGAAGTGTCTTCACATAGATTACAACACCGTTAAGATTATTGTATTCACTTCAAGCCTTCCCTATTGTTCTTGATGATGCGGGAACTATTTCTAATTAGTGTTTCTATTTTAAAAAAGAACATATTGTGCAAACGATGAAAAAAAAACATAGATGGAAGATTTTAAATGCAATTTTCTCTAGCAATTAATGGTAAATTATATACAGATCAAGGAAAAGATGCATGCTAACTGATAATTCAAAGTTCTTGGGGCCAGTTGTTTTCTTCTTTTCTTACGTCGCCCCAATGACCGCGAATACACTTGTGATAACGCCTATCGCAGCAGTCAGCCAGCACACACCGGCACTTAGCAAATATGAGACTATGTACATACACTACACGGGTACGGTCAACAGTGTTTGGGATAAATCGCCGTTGGTTTGTTGACCGTTGTGGTCAGGCAGCCCGGTTTAAGTCCTTTACCGTTAACCCCACCCCTGGAAGTCAGCTCGCTGGCTGCGTGTGATGGGGCAATGCTATACTTACTTGAAACACCGCCTCGCGCCGGCCGGGCCGCTCACACGAGTCAGCGGCGGCGCACTCACGCCCCTGTACGGAGTTGTGTACTCGGCGGCCGTGAGACGGCCCTCGATCAGCGGCGGGCCCAGCGCACCGTCTCTGGCCGGCTGGGCCCCGTGCTGGCCACCGCACCGGGTCCGGCCGGCCTCGTACCGCCCGCGTGACGCCGCTATCGACCGCTCAGACGCCGCGATTCCGTGGGGCGCCGTTAGCATACCGTACGACTACGAGCTGACGCATCACCTGTCTGGGGGCAAGGTACTGACGGTGACGGCGACGCTAAGGCGCACACAGCGCAGTAGAGCATGACAGGGGCGTACTAGGGCCTTGGGCGTACTCAGGCCCAGCAATGGATGTGGCAAGATGAAAATGCGGCGTCACAGTGAGTGAGTGGCGCATCACCAGTCACTTATCGTACGAATCGAATTTCAGGTTGTCCGTTGTTATGATGATTTTCCAGTTCTGAGGTGATTCCTTGAGAGGATGTTGAACAGGTAAAGATAATATTTACATTTTACATGCTTGGGAAATGTGAGTGTAAGCAGGAACTTGCCACAATTCTTGCCCGTCTGAAATATGGTATCATTTTAACTTCACCCGCGAATATGGCAGTCAAAGCCAAACTGGCGCTTTACATTCATAATATTGCGGATAAATCGCGCCAAAAATGTGTTCGATTGTAAAAGCTGCAGCTGTCGATAAATACCAACTGACCACTCATATGACGTAGATCAGCATCATCAAGAGTCGGGACCAATTATAATCAGCTTCGTCACAAACTGGAATATCTTTTGTACACGACGATAACTTACGCTTGGCTGCGCTTGGCCTTTGTAACTAAACGCAAGGACGAAACCAAAGTACAGGGTGTTCCGAAAAAAGTGTCACAGTTTCAAACGTGTGTTATAAACGCTTGACAAGTATTAACGCATTAAAACATACACCATATGAAAGCTCACGTTTGTCGTTTTTCAACAAGGTTACTCTCGTATCAGTGCTATAACTCCTTGCCAGAGGGCAGAGGAGTTCCTGCGATCACAAGTTTACGCGAACTTCTTGTAGTTCACGTTCTCGATATGGGCACCACCGCGGTTGAGACACGTCTTGATTCTGGCCTGGAAACTCTCAGCGACTTTCGTCAGAGTCTCGGGACCGACTTGATGCAGGTATCTTTCGACGTTCTGCTTAAGCTGGACCAGTGTCTTGGGCTTGCCTGCGTACACAGTGTCCTTGGCAGCCCCCCACAGCCAAAAGTCTAGCGGGTTGAGATCAGGGCTGTGGGGAGCCCACTCATGGGCGGTGCCGAGAGACATGAGGCGAGCGTTGAACAGCTCCTTAAGGCATTCGATACTCTCACGCGCAGTGTGAGGCGGAGCTCCGTCTTGCATGAACCATGCCTGTTGCAGTTGGTTATCGGTGAGCATATCGGTCAGATCCGCGTAGAATTCCCGGATGACCTCGCGGTAGCGCTCGCCATTGATGGTGACGGTCCGGCCATCTTCTTCGAACCAGTAGGGACCGAGGAGGCCGTGAGTGGCGTTGTAGGCCACGAAGGCAGTGACCTTCGGGCCCTTCAGCTGCTTCTCCGTTACTTCTTCCGGTGGTGAGTTACCCCAGAAAGTGTTGTTGTGGTTGTTCACCGCACCGTTCAGGTGGAAGTGAGCCTCGTCTGAGAACCAGACTCGGTTCACCCACCGCGCGTTCCTCTCCATCTTGTTGGAGATCCATTGACACATGACTTGCCGCTTTTGCCTGTCCCGATCCGTCATCTTATGTCTGGTGGATATTATGTACGATGACAGTTTTAGCTCGTCGCATAGGATGCGTCTTACGCTGGTTTTAGCAAGTCCGAGCTGTTGAGAGCGTCGACGGAGCGACTTCTTGGGACTGGCAATGACGGAATTTCGCACGGCCGCGATGGTCTCTGGGGACTTTGAAACCGATGCTGGCCTGCCGCTGCTGCCCCTGTGAGTATTCAGGACTGAACCTGTTGTCTCAAAATGGTTAACAAACCTTGCAATGAGTTTGTTGCAGGGCAGATCTCGAGTTTCCATGTCACACTCGCGTCGAAGTCGGCGGCGGACGGTGACGTACGATTTCGTCTCGAACCATAATCGGACGATTTTGATTTTTTGTTCTGGCGAGAAAACCATCGTAGATTTTGGTGAACCGTTTTGTCCACCAAAATCGACAAGGGTTGTGAGCAACATATCTTAAGCCAAACTATTTCGGACAATTTTTACGGAAATCGCACGTGACTAAAATCGTGACACTTTTTTCGGAACACCCGGTATATAGAACACAGGGCCTTGGACGAAACGTATTTATTCCGTCGTGGTCCGTGGACGTTGGGGTTGCTACGCGCCCGTCTCCCATGATACAGTGTGCCTCAATCAATTGGTATAACTTACAATTTGATTTGCCAAGCAGTTTCAGTTTGAGTTGGTTGAGCATATACCTACCTAATTTAGTTGAAGGGTTTCCTGTATTTCAGATCACTGATCTCATTGTTGAGCATGTAAGTACAAGTAGGTGTAGATATTGTCTGTGGCTTGCTTTTCAAAAGTGGGTTGGCTCCAGGTTTATTTTCAAAGCTAATATAAGCCGGTCCCGTAGCTCATTTGGTAGAGCGTTGCCGTTGGACTCAGTGTGGTGAGAGCACGCGTTCCCGGTTATAACAGTCCAGGTTCGAAGTGCGACGGGCGCTTGACATATATGGGCCTCCTGACAGGTATGGTTGCGGTTGGTGGCAGGCCGTAGCCAGGCAAAGTCAGTGAGAGGACCGGCTGCGTGCGGCTATGTGCGCACATTAAACTTTGGACTAAATTCTGCCATAGAACTGGAATTGCGCGATCGGAGGGTAGAGGCAGGGTCACCGCAACAAGCTGTGCTTAGCGGTGGCGCTGTCCTTGTGAATCCTTCCTATCAAAAGGTTCGGACTAAATTTATAAAAAACAAGTTTTGGCAACATCCGAGTTCTGAATCTGCCTGAAAATTCTGACTTTAAATCTTCATTTTTGATTTTGTGGTGAAATACTCACATTAAAAACGTTTCTGCAAATATGGGCATTTTATGTTGACATCACTGTATGCAGCCAACTGTATGTTTTTGTTTTGTTTTTCTGGCTGAAGGGTGAGTGTCTAAATAAATAAATGTTTGGAAGCCAAGCCACTTTTGAAAAAGAACTATAGTTCTAGTAACTTGTCACTGTATTTTCCAATTCCTATCCACTTCTTACCATCCCCATCTTTCACTTTCATTTGCCATACCTATCTCTCCTATTCTTACCCCACTATTACCATTATGCCCATCACCATGTCTCTTTTCACCTCTATCTTTGCCTCTATGCTTCCCTGCCTCACTCTCTGCCTCTCTCCCCTCCCTCCTTTTTCTCTCACTGACTCACAGTAAGAGTGAGATGTTTCGCTCATTCTTTGTGTTGGTATGGGATGTGAAATATTTATCATGCACAAAATATTCAGAATGAAATTTCAATTCAAACTTGGTACAGCTGATTGTGCCAATGTGTACCTAACACTCAAGTTGAACACTATCATTGTTATCCCAGTAATGCTCAGCACAGTATGTAGTTGTTTCATGCTTTTACCAACATTCATTTCATTATTTACCAAATATGGCTATTATGAAAAAGAATGCAAACAATGAAATGAACCATGAAACCATGAAAGCAAACCATTCTCAGTGTGAGCACCAATGACCTTTGTAGTCTGAGCGACACAAATCCCCAAATCATCATAATCATCTCTTGGTATGTCCTGGTTATGACAGTGCAGCGTCATTGTTGGGCGGCAGGTCGCACGTGGAGCAGCAGCGCGGCAGGGACCTCCGGGAGCGTCTGAACCACCGCCGCCGACACGAGGAGCGGCGCCCGTCGCTGCGCTCCCGATCCAGATCGCCCGACAATGACAACAGGTATTGACGGGCATATGTTAGAGCAGTGTACTTCCATGAATTATGGACAGTCTGCTGGACTCTGCTGGTTTTTAATGGGTTAAATTCACTTGCTAATAATAATTCACTAGATATTTGAACATAAGCTCAAGCTGCAATTATTAAGTGGTGAGTACCGCTTTGTGATCTTTCTTGTACCTTTTATTTATCAACTCCTCTGGCACATTAAACTCAGATTATTTCGGTTTAGTTTTTCAAAGATACCATACCGTTTGATAGCCTGATGCTAGCTGGCTAACTCACCCCTCTATCGATATCATGGTCTGCCTTGAGTACGCCTCGGCTAATGTGTCTTGCGTACCGCACGTTCGCAGAAAGACCAGGGGTCCTCTGTCTCCGCCGTTCAGAAAGCGCGGCACTCGGCAGCGGCGCAACTCGAGTTCGTCCTGGCCCAATGAGTCCACCGAAAACGACGCCCCTCAGCCAGAGAGGTCAGTCCCGCGCCACTAACCCGGTACACGAGTGTAAACTTAATCCAAGAAAATATCGACAGGTACGAATGTTTTGTTTTCCACGGTTTTATCATACATGTTTTATCATTAACTAGAGGTACAGGTTTACGCGATAACTGTATGTTTTGATTTGTATGATTAACGGATGCATTAGTTTGGGTGAGTAACTTGTATTTTAAATGGTATTATTTGTGTAGAACTGGGTAACTGCTTTTAATTGAACTGTAAAATATGATGGTGATGCATAAGAAAGACCAGGGGTCCTCTGTCTCCGCCGTTCAGAAGGCGCGGCACTCGGCAGCGGCGCAACTCGAGCTCGTCCTGGCCCAATGAGTCCACCGAAAACGACGCCCCTCAGCCAGAGAGGTCAGTCCCGCGCCACTAACCCGGTACATTGGTGGAAACTTAATCCAAGAAAATATCGACAGATACGAATGTTTTGTTTTCCACGGCTTTATCATGCATTTTTATCATTCATGGGTACACGGTTTTATCATGCAGTTCCAATCCCGTGCAAATGAAGTAGTGAGCCAAAGAAAGACACTTTTTGTCGTCAGATGTCTTTAAATATGTGCGTTTTTTACCTTAATTGGACGGTGCTTTCCTACAGGACTCGTTTCGAAAAAGAAACCGACCCTGTTATACTGGCAAGAAGGCAAAAGCAGCTTGACTACGGCAAGAACACGCTTTGCTACCAGGAATATATCGATACAGTCCCAAAGTAAGTCCGTTAGCTTTTCAATGGGCTTAATTTGCAAAAATTAATGTTGGTGCAACGTTGTTCTTTTATTATCCCTCACTGCTGCTACGTGTGTTCAGGTTCGACGTAACTAGTGGTGACTGGTGGGAATGAAATTAAATGATATGCAATTTCAGTCGGTTTATCGGGGTTTTAGATGTTTGCAATGCGAATGGCGGTGTTCAAAGAAAGTACGGTTCTTTTCCCTCTCGATGTTGCTATGATGATACGATAATCTTATTTTTGTGTCATTAAGTTGGTGTTTATATGTGGCGTTGTGAGAGTGAAGACCAATGTCATGGCCAGGTCATTCTATTGCGAATTCTTATAACTTTCACGCTTGTATTCCCGCCAGGCACAAGCGGGAGCCGTTCCATCCGCGAACCCCGGTGAAGACGCGGAAGACCAGCCGGCGTCGTTGGGACTCGGCGATCAAAAACTGGCGCATCCACCTACACTACTGGAACGAGTGAGTGGACGTGTCCCGGACGGGCCGGAAGGAACTGGGCGGGCGCTAGTTTTTTTTTTTAAACAAACGAGAAACGTTTTTCATTGTCTACACACAAAGTTGTTCTAATATTTATGTAAAGTGTTGATGTAGGTGGAGGTAAAACGCATGCCGTCTAATCCACGTCTTAAATGCTGTCGAATTGGTATTGTCTGGAAATGCATGATGACAATGATTTCAGTGTCCGTTATAATCTTTCGAGAATAGGTTCACTCTTAGCTTCAGTGCTGCCATAGCTGCGGGTGTGTGCTGCTGCTCCTTACCGTGCACTCACCGCCCGCCCGTCACCTGTGTTTCCAGTCCGGTGAAGCTGGCCGCGCTGCGCAGTCGCAAGGACTCTGACTCGATCGGCTCTGACTCCGAGTCGGCCGGCACGGCGTCTGTGCCCAGCACGCCGGACCGGCGCCGTGACAGCGACAAGCCGCCGCCGGCGCAGCCCATCGCCGTGAAACGGAAGCCGCCCCAGGAGCCGGCCACAATCAAACAGGAGCACACGGCGGCCGGCGACCACGCCACAGAGGAGCGTCCCAAGGCGGTCGACCTCAAACAGGACACGAGGACAGTGAAACAGGACGTGAAACAGGAGCCCGGAGCCGCGAAACGGGAGCTGTCGTTCCCGGTGGTGGTCAAACAGGAGCCGATCGATCCGGACCTGATCAAACAGGAGCGGCTCAGCCCGCCGCCGGACGCAGCGAAACAGGATCTGGAGCAAACCGTGGTGAAACAGGAGCGGCCGGAGCCGGAGCCGGAGCCTCCTGCGGCGAAACAGGAGCCGGAGTCGGAGGACGAGAACCAGGATCCTAGCGAGGAGTACGACCCGTCCTTCTCCTGGGCAGATGACGTCGAGGGCCTGGTGGAGGAGTTGGGCGGGGCACCGATCTGAAAGACTGTGACGCACGGCGCGTGCCAAAGACAGATCGTCACCGCCACTCGTACTTCAAGACGCCCTCGGACTTGAGAGCGTTTGATGCAGGTGGTGTGCGAATGGATTTATCGGACGTTTGTCGAATCCCGTTGAGAACTTCAGCAGCGGTTCTCGAATGTTTGTAGCCAAGAGCATTTGGTAGGTTTTATCGCAAGCCGCTCACAGGCGTAGAGCTACATCTGTCTTAAGAACATTATGTATTTGTGGACGCGACACGTTCAATACATTCTATGATTTTCATGTTTGACGTAGGCTCCTCATAAAGCTCGTTGGACAAAGTCTGAGAATTTCGCGTCTTGAGAGAGCAAGTGAATTTGGCTCATCTCTACGGCTATACTGGCGCAATTAAAAGAGAGACTAGCACATTGGAGGGTCGGCTAGCTTGCACAGGAACTGCCGTTGGAAAATTTTGTCTTTCAAAATATTCTAGGCCAAATGATGCATTTCCAAAAAAAAAAAAAACTTTGCACTTCCAGAGTTCAAGACGTACTTGATACGTCCACCCGACAGATGTCCCCAGTGTACCAACTCGGTCGTCCCGGGCAGGCAGCCCGCCATACTGCCGGCTAAACGTCACACCAACAGCCACCTACTACGGGTCAGACACTTGTATTGAGCCCGAATGAAGTCTGCTAGATTAAGGCACCGTACAGCGGCCGGTTCACGCCGGATTGATGATAGCGCGTCCGGGCCCGGCGGCGGCTCCAAAAACAGGGTATAAAACACCGACCCCGCTCAGAGTGTATGGGTGATAATGTCAACAAGCGCCGCTCACAGCGTACCTGCAAGGCACTGGCGGCCGTGTTCGGCCGGGGAAGGAAGGCCGATGGCACTTGGCGCCGTCTCTGGGCTAATACAAACTGCTGCAGACGCCAGGGACGCCGCAACGAACACACAGTCGCACCGAAACAAACCCCCGCGCGCGCCGAAACAAACACGCAGTCGCACCGAAACAAACACGCAGTCGCACCGAAACAAACACACAGTCGCACAGAAACAAACCCCCGCGCGCGCCGGAACAAACACACCCGCTCGTGCCGGCCTCGTAAAGAGGCACAGACGCTTAGCGCTGCCACACAGCGACACAACCCATTTAACTCTTTCACCCCCCCCCCCCCCAGATATACACATACGCACACGCCAATATCAAACTGGAAAGTCTGGCGACACGATCACAATACTGCGGCCGCCGCCGCCGCTCCCACCTCCCTCGGATGAGCTCCGGAGCGACCTTTCCGCAGCGGAGCGGCTGGCGACGGCCGCCCACACTGGTCCCCGGGTTCTGAGCGTCCGTCCCACCTCTCACTGTTCCTCGCCCTTCCTGCCGACGCCCTCACTCTGCCTGACTCTCCGCCCTCTCTCCGCCAGTCCACTGGCTCTCGGCGATCAGCGGCGCCACGGTTTGCGGTCGATGCCCTTGTTGGCGGCAATGTGTTTATATTTGCAGGAGGTGCCGTATGAGCAGTCGGAAGTGCGCCAGAAGTAGCACTCGCCGTCGCCCACGGGGCCGGTGAGCTTGCGCGTTCCGCCGGCGCCAGCGCCCACTGGCCTGTGGAAACACGGCAGAGGGTCACAGCGGACCAATCGCGAGCAGTGTCAGCCGTCAGGACAGATATCATTCACAGCAATTGGGCAGTGGATGGTTGGTAGCCGGTAGGTTCACTGGAGGTCAGCATCTTATAGTCTGTCTCAGCTTCAAGGCACTGCAGACTGCAGAGGTCGCTACTCAACGCAATGCTATATATGCCTTTTTGCCAAACTATGCGGCCACACTAACAACCAAGGCGCAAATACATACCTAGCCACGATATTCCCAGAGAAACGAGCGTTTTGTACGCACGGTCGCTGAACACTGCACCCATTACTGAGCACGGAAAAATAGTGATTAGCTACCGCGCCTCTTCATTCATATCACGTCCTAAGATAACACATCCAAGTAGGCACCCAGCTACCTTCTATCACAGCACCCTGCCCATGATCGGTCACCACTGATCACTCACCCCTTCTTGCCGATCACCACCTTAGCCTGTCCGTCCACGATTGGGTTGTCGGGGAACTTTATCTTGAGCCGGTTGCCGTGGAACTCCAGTCCCTGCAGGTGCTGCATGGCCAGACTGGCGCCCTTCTTGTCGCCAAAGTTGACGAAGGCGCAGTAGCGGTCGGGGAGGACGCGCACGCTGGTGACGGCGCCGTGTCTGCGACCGGAGCGGGGTCGGGTCAAATCTCACAGGCCGCGTGCGGTCACAGGAAACCGGTCACAGTCACAGGAACGGCTGTGGTCACAGGACACCGGTCAAGCACAAGAACGGGTATGGTCAAAGGGTCATAGTCACGAGGAACGGCGTGTGGTCACGGGACACAGAGAGAAAGATCATAGGAAAGTGTATCAGCCACAGATCAATCGGATGTTGGCGCGTTATGGGGGCGCCACCAGAGGACAGTGAAATACAAATTAAAGGTACGAACAACCCACGGCCAGAAGCACGGAGCACACACCTATAGACCTGAGACCCGCACAGTGGAAACTAACACTGGATGTCGGCGGCAACAAAAACGGGTCGGCGGGTCCCTCGGAGCGGATCAGTCCACTTACCTGGCGAACAGGTCTCGCAGGTCGCGCTCGGTCACCGTCTGCATGATATTGCCCACCCAGAGCGAGCGCAGCCCCTCCACGTTGGAGGGGTCCTCCTTGGGGTCGACGGGCCGGCCGGCGGCCGTCGGCTCGCCCGTGTCATCCTCCGAGTCGGAACTGTCGTCCGGTAGCTGGCGCACGTCCCCGCGCAGCAGGGCATCCAGCGCCGCCTGACACCGACAGAACAGTCAGCAGTGGAGCATGACAGCCATTGGGAAGGGGACAGGTAGGCAGAGGAAAAACAATAGGGAACGCTAGTGTAAGACTGAAGAGCTCGGCACGTCCCCATTAACTTCCCTTAGTAATGAACCAATCGAAAGCCGTGAAAACTGCCAGAACAGTACTACCCTGAAGATCTGTTAAACAACTTATTGAATGTTGTGTTACCTTGAATCCAATGGCAGTCCACCCAACTGTATTTCGTTGGAGGGATCCCGCTAGTCGGGGTGCCTCTCACCTCCTCAGTTTTGTACTGTCGGACCGCCGCTCTGGCGTTGTCCCTCGGAAAGCCCATCTGCATCAACTTGAACACCTTAATTTTCTCCAATTCTTGATGGCATTCGTCCACGTTTTTGTCAAGTTTAAGTACTTGCCGAAAAGCTTCTTCAGCTTCCGCATATTTCTGGAGAGCGGGAAAAACAGTCAGGGTTAAAGTAATGTTTAACATTGTAAAACCGCCTTCCTGATTGTAAAGCTGTAAAAAACACCCTAAAAACTTAACATTTCTAAAAAACATTGGCAACTGAAGGTATAACGACATGTACTTCAAAGCGGCGTGTCAATTCTTTCCATTTGCACGCCTCCCAGCAGCAGTGACAAGTAGCTCAATCGAGGCTGCCGGGAGCCCCTCGCGCCTCACCAGTTGTCCCAGCAGCGCGCGACCCCGCCGGAAGAAGCCTTTCGGCCAGGACGGATCGATCTGTATCGCACGGTCAGCGTCTTTGAGCGCCCTGGAACAAGACAGACGCGACAACATCAGCTCTGAGTCACGCGCTTGAAATCCTCAACCGATTTAGTATTCAACACTCTTAGGACACATGCAGGCTGCTGAAAAACTATAAGCCATCTACCCCGCTACAAAGTCCGTTTGTAATGAGATCATCACCAGCCTATCGTTTCCCGACACTCCCGAGTGACTCACTTATCGTACTGCTTGAGCCTCTCGAAGCAGAAGCTGCGGTTGCCGAAGAAGCGGTGGTCGTTACCGTCCAGTTTGATGGCCAGTGTGAAGACGTTGGCGGCGCGCAGGAACTCGCCCTTCTTGGCCAGCTGGTTGCCCTCCATGGCGTACGCCTGAGCCTGGAGCCGCAGCGCCGGCGGCGGCTCCACGGAGGACGCCTGGAACGATCAGAAGTCAGGGATCAGAGGTCAGCGGTCACAGGTCACTGGTCATGGGTCGGTCGGCACGGTACGACAGCAGCGAGCGGACAGCAACCCGAGCCAGTCAGGCACGCCGTTCCTCCCGTCGGAGCGCGTTTACGGTTTCCTTTCCACTTATCCCGTGCTACCAAGCCCTGGTGGTCCCCAGCACCCAGTGGTCCCGGCTTTAGTGCCTACCGACTGCACTTCTCAGTTGGTAGAGTACCAACACTGAAAGTGAAGACTCCTTCAATTCCGGTCGGTATCCTTCAATTGACACGGCCTCACCCCCGTCTCTCGGCCTCTCCAATCGGCAGCCAGTGTTCTCAGACCGTACCGTCGACGCCAGTCCACGGCAGACAGGCGAGGAGACTCACGTGGTTTGCCGGGCGGCTGGACGGTCGGCGACATTCCGTCTTATTGCCGTTGGAGCTGGCCACCTTCTCCTGGGCGGCCTTTCCAGACGCCTTGGCGAAGGCCGAGTTAAGGTCCAGGCCCTCACCGTCGGTATCCTCGTCAGACCTGGGCAGCGCACACGTGGCGGCGTCAGCAGGGCTTCGGAGCGAACAGCAGCACAATGTACAATGTCTCAATGTACAATGTACACTGCATAGTGTATCAATATTTATAATTTCATTCATTCGAAAGCACCATGATGTATTTAAAATTTATGCGCGTTTGCAACCGCAAAGCATTTGAGGTGAATTTGCACAACTTTTCAGGCATAAGTAATGCAACACAACCATTACATGTGGGGCGATTCTACTATTACTGCATTCCAGAGCATGACAGACGGAATGTTCTACACGTTGGAATGAACACAAAATAGGCAAGGCGCGCAACGTTTCATAGGGGATTGAGTGTAACGCATCGTTTAGCTGAATAAATCAAACGCTAAGCGCGGCTGTACATGTGTAAGTAAGGATAATACATCGAAATCCTGTGGAAAACGAGCATCCGTAAATTATCGCCCGCAGACAATGAACCCGGAGCATCTGTCGAACTTACTGGACATTCTCGTTACGCGTTTCACTGCAGTTATTGTTAACGTTCACCGAAGTGGAACTATTATCAACTGGCTTCTTCTTTTTCTTTTTCTTCTTCTTCTTTTTGGCGTCGCTCTTTTTGTTTTCGTTTTTCTGCGCCTCCTCTTCCTTCACTAGTTTGGAAGCGTTCGCCTCGACGGCCGCTCCATCCGTGTTCGTATGATACCCCTCTGAAACGGCAGCAGGGTCAGAGCCGCACCGAAGAACAATTCACCAATCCAGCTACCGGCGTCAAGCATGTCCCTTGTTTGCTCGCATCAGCAGTTGTGCAAAACATACAGCGCGTAGTAAAAAAGGTACCAATACGACTTGGTGGGTCCCAATATGGACGGCTAGGAGTACCGACCAGACCCATCCCATCCCCCCCCCCCGTCCTCAACCCCATCGACCCAGTGACAGACAATCGCATCTGCAAAGGTTCATACCCTCCAGTGTTACCCAGAAACACGATCCCCGTCCATTCACGACCAGTCCAGCCCCGCTGACCAGCCCAGCCCGTAGTCCGTGCGACCTCTCGCTGCATTACAACACCCAGGAAGCAGCCGTGTTGATGTATTGTGCCGGCGTGCCCAGTATTGACACCTAACATACACCCACGACCCACTGCCGTCAATTAGGGCATCAGATCCACGGCTGGCCACACCAGCCGACGGGCCGAGGGGAGGGAGGGTCACTCACCGTTCCGCGGCCGCTGCCGGCTGAACTTGGTCTCGCGCAGCTGGTCGTCGGTGAAGTGGTGACGGTGCGGACAGTTGCACGTGTAGTCCGAATAGGTGTCATCGTCGTCATCGTCATCGTAATAGTAGTCATCCTCGCTCTCCTCGTCACCAAATAATGGGCCTGGAGACAGAAGAGCATTAACAATCAGCGGCGTGTTTCAATGGTACCACAAAGCACATAGCGCACCCACAGAAACGTATGACGATAGTATGGTCAAAGGTTCCGAATACGCTCTAGTTTGAGTAACGCATTCAACCATTGCAGTGCCTCTCAGCCGGCTACCGGAGCTGACGTGTGCTCCCCCGGCGGCCAGCAGTCCTGAATTCGACACCCCATTGTCCCGTCTCTAAACGAACAAAGTGCACTGAACAGACACTACTATAGATAGACACATATATAATGCATCCACTTGACACAACACCTGACGGAGGCCCAAGAAAGGCACCGTATACACACAAATAGCGACGAATCCCCAAATATGCGCCAACACACAAAAACTGGCGACGCATAATACACCTACACACTAGAGACATGGCACATGTCAAATAGGCACCCGGCTGATCTGAAATCGTCTGACAGACAACGAGATAGTGCAGAGGCCAGGGGCCCCGCTACCAGGAAAGGGGGGGGGGTCGCATGGTTCCTGCTGACCCCCCCCCCCCCCCCCATAATTTCATCTTTGTAATACGGCCTAAAGGATGTATAAGAGTGTGCATTTTTGGTTCGGACTGACTAATCGAATAACGATTACGAGACATGATAAAGGTGTATGCTTAGGGGCGCCACAATAAGCACAGCGTAAAATTGAGGTAGTGCATGCAGTGGATGTCTGTATCGATGTCAACGCTCAGCTAATGTAAGTTGTTAGCAGTGCACACTCATGTGGGCACATAATCTATTACTGGCATGGCAGCTGACATAACTATAATGCCCGTCTGAGTAAGCACGTCTCAGTATCAAGTGGTTCAACTGCATAACACAGACTATCGCTCACCGAATCAAGTGGCCACCAGCACAGGTCAGTTAAAGACAACGGAATATCTACCCACAAAGTATGTGACAATCTTATCTCTCAGTCAGGCGACCCACCCAGACGCGGCCGATAACACCGGACGCTTCTGACCGTCCAATCGTGCCACTTCCCGGCCGAAGGGACGGCCCCGCAGGCTGCAGGACGAGCGGCCCGGCCACTCGCCGCGTCAGCCGAGCATGGGCTAACGACCCACCACCTGTTGTTTATTCCGGTGTGGAGATGTGACCGAGTGGCCAGGGCTGTCCGTGACGGACGCTGCGTGCTGCACCGGCTGAGCGGCGGCCGGTGGCGCACAGACTGGGCGGAGGACAAATGGATGGCAGAGAAGGCGCCCTTTCGTACTGAGGCACTGGCCACTGACCGAACCTGGCCTGCCGACAGACCCCATTGGGCAGCAACCCAACCCGTCCCACCAACCTAGTCCCCAGACCCCATTAAAAAGTCTGCCGACCTACTACACCAGCCTACCTGGCGACCTGTCCCATCGACCCAGTCCGGTAGCCTGCTCCGCCTGCTCCAGTCTGGTTAACTCACCCAACGAGCATTGTCTGCCGACCTGCCCCAACGAACATAGTCTACCGACCCGTCCCACCGGCCCAGTCACTGCTCAGTGCTCAGTCACAGGCGGATCGACTTTCGACCACACAGACGTCGGAAAGGGCCGTCCCGTTCACCATTTGGACAGTCTGGCGTTCAGCCTAAATTACGTCGGTAGCCTAGAGTTAAATGACCAAATAACCGGGAACAGGGAACCGAGACTTCAACTCGCCAGCAAGTGCGACTTTTGACTAGGTCACAGTGTTACCCGCCAAGTGTCTATAAGGACCGGGCCCAGATGCATTAGCTGGTGTGAGCGTGACCCATACATTTCCTATTGACCGGCGAGCCAGGAAGCACTTCCATTCAATAAATGCTCAGTTCAGGACGTCGTGAAACATCGCAAGTAAGCGTTGTTACCCGTGGAGTGAACTCTTTCATGGTAAAGCCCGAAGCAAAACAAGTACAATGCCTACTCGTCGAAGGATACTAATGCGTTTTGAACATCTAATCATTACATGTCCAGTATCTCTCTTGAAAGCACATATGTCAAGTGTCAACTGTTTTTCGTTATCCACGTTTGACCGTTTAACACTTGCCGTATGTTGCTTAACAGTTGATTATAAATTATCAATTCTCAAACCTCCACAAAAATCAGTTTCAGAATCAAACTTTGCTCGCATAATCCAATGTTTACAGGAAATCAGTGCAGAGTTCCTGCGCTGGCTTGGACCGACCATGAAGCACCATTGTTGGGTCGTTTATCTGAGACGCCGGCGCCTGCTATCGGGCGCTGCAGGGCAAAGTACACCCCCCCCCCCCCCCCCCGAGCCTCGCCGGGGCGACGGGCATGTGCGGTGTTTCCCGCGACCCCCTCCCATCCCCCTCCCAGTGATAAACTGGCGGACGACCGCACTGCTGCCGGTCGGCCAGGCTACAGACTACCCCACAGAGAACTATTACAGTGGCGGTAGCTTCAGCGAATTACGGCTTATTTGGTTTTCTAAGGTTCAAACTTGTTGACAGTCCAAACTTGGTTACTTTACATAAAAAGGGTGGACTGACTATAGTATTCACTCACAAAAAAAAGTTCAAAATGCCTACCTAAAGGACCGTTGCACAGCCCCTCAGATCGCACTGCGAGCCACGCCGTATACTGCCAAGGCGCGGCCGACGGAGTGCTCGGAGGCGGTCAGGACAGCCGTGATGCGAGCCGTCACGGTCGGAGGACGATAACTCAGCCGTCACGTGACAGACGGGCGGCGCCAGGGGAGCAGAGGGGAGGGGAGAGGAGGCGGGCTGTACCGGTGCGGTCAGCCGTGACGCCGCGGCCCGCACGTCGCAGTGTGCCCGCTGCCCCGTATCCTCCCCACAGCAGCATCGCAGCTCTGGGGACAAACGGTCGGCGATGCACAGAGGCGGCGGGCCGGCGCCGGTCAGACGGACGGCCGCCGAGCCGCTGGCCCCGGCGGTGCCAGGCGCGGCCGACGGCTGCTCCGACCGACCGCGGTCACCGCGGACAGTGCAGCTGCAGATAGCCGGCCCGTCGGGGTCGCAATAGGCGCGATAGCGACCCGCCACAAGTGCATACCGCGCGCCGGCCGGCACATGGCGAAGGCCAAAAGGGCCGACCGGAGCGGCGCAGTTCCATCAGGCCCGTACATAAATACTAAATAGGAAACTCCCAGCCACAGTTAAGCTTCAACATTGTCAAATCCGCCGATGTTCCATTCGCCACTACCATTATCAGCAGATCTAATCAAACTGCCCGCAATGGGCTAGGGTACTTCATACAAAATATTTTCATTCATACAGTGTATCAGCGGCGGTTGACGTCGACTGGACTGTTCCGGAGAGATCACGAGAGCACGGACTTTGGTCCTGGGTGCCGCGCCGCGCTGCACCGTTCAGCGCATAGCCCACGTCGCACTGGGACAGCGCGACGTCACACAGCCGACCGATAACGTCAGACACGTGTAGAAAGCCGGGCGCCGGTTAACAGTTTGCAACAGCGGCGGATCGATTCACCGGCGGCGTTTAGTATTTTGTATGGTGGCGGCGCGCCGGCCCTGGTTACACCTTGACCATCGATCCCCCCAGCAGGTGCTCCGACGTGCACCATCCACCCTCCCTAACCGCGGCACAGAGCCAGTGGCAACCTCGGGAGGGGGAGGGACGAGGGTACCAGCGACATTCACGACCGTACACATAGTTCGCTGTAACAGTTTGCACTGTGGCCTGCATAGGTGGCCAGGACGCTCTACAATCACTCGCCATTAATTACTTTGTGCAGCAGCATTCCTTTTGTCATAATAAAAGAACATATCTCGTGATCGGTTGCTCACAAAATGCAAGATGATATACAATCACGAGCTAATTTTAGCGACACCTATCGTTAGCTTCTATTTTAGAAGTGCCTCATCAAGTTTACCTCAGATAAACTTCTGAATTTTGATGTTTAGTAACTTTCTCTTGCACCAGCTTTTTCCTTTTTACCTGGTTACCCGGTATTTTGTTTTCCGCAAAGACTCGATGACTTAACCCTCGCCCGTATAGGGGGGGGGGGGTCGAACGGACCCCCCCATGGTTTTTCGCGAATAACTCGCGTAAAAAGCTGCCGATCGCGACGAAACTTTCAGCACCCTCGCGTTAATCAATTTTACACCTACCCTGAAAATTTCATGACCCTGAACCCAATGACCTTTGACCTGTGACCTACTTTTCGAGACCATGTTTGGCCGGAATCGCGATTCGGCGTATGTCGGCTCGCATTAGCCGCGCGTTTGCAGTCTTTTCGTGGTTTCAAGCGTTCAAACATGTGATATGATGTTGCCCCCATGCATTAGGGTGGGTGTCAAGGTCACCTGAAGGTCAGGTCAGGTCATTGACCTTTGGTGACCTCGGTTCACTTTTTCGAGTTTTACATGTTTCTAGGCCAGTTTTTGGTGCTGAATTCGAATTTAGCAACCATATGAACATTTACGAAGTAGTTTTTGTGCCTTCGTAACATGTTACGAAGCTGTCAGAGGCGGTTGACACCTACTAGGAATACCCGGCAGGACCCCTACTGGTTGACCTGACCTGACCTGACCCGACCTGGACTAAATGCATAAAGACATCATCTGTGATCAAAACTAACATGATATTCGTGATCAGTGCCCCGAAAAACCCCATAGCAGCCACACTTTACGACGTTCTAACAGGTCCCGATTTTCCCGACTTTTGAGTCACTGACCTGACCTGCAAGGCAGTGGCGCGGGAACTTCTTCCAGACTGGGGGGCTTAACCATAATAGAAATCAACCTAGGGTACCCCCAACTCTAGTTTTCTCACCGGTTTTAGGCCACTTATTTTTCAGACCTTGGCCTTTTCAACAAAAAAAAAAAACGAAAATATTTTCAAAAAGTGAGGTATTCCGTCTCAGCTGAGTGAAGAAACTACCGTTTTGGCAACCTGGAGTAAAGGTTTTAATCTGCCAAATGAGTTGCCGAGCCAGTGAAATAGGTGGATTTTTCACTTACATGCTTTCTTCCTTTGTGACCCACAACCCCTAATTTGGGGAGGACAAGCTGCCCGACGGTTCCTGGCCTCATGAAACGTTGTGGGGCACCGCCCCCACGGCCGCAGAGTTGTGGGGGCAAGCTTCCCCCACTGCCCCCTCCCCCGGTTCCCACGCCTATGTATGAATCTATGAAATTATGTTGGTAGATTTCCGATTTCGATTCCTCCAGCTGGGGGGCTCAAATACATTACGAGCCCCCCCCAGCCGAAAAGCTGGGGGGGCTCAGCCCCCCCCCCCCTAGCCCCCCCCCCCCCCGGTTCCCGCGCCACTGCTGCAAGGTCAACCAATGACCTAGGACCTTAAAATTAGGTATCATCGGCTTCCTCTCGTCACGGGCAACACGCTCGTTTTTTCCGCGAAGCTCTAGCTCTATCAGGGGCGAAACGGCAAGGGGGGGTCCAACGGACCCCCCCCCCCCCTTATACGTTCGCGGCTGGAAAAACACCAATACGGGCGAGGGTTAAGTAAGACGAGCATAATCAAGGCCCGTCTTTCAGCTGACCATATCGAAAATGATCAATAGAATGTATGTAAAGTGTACACACATCGCGTTACTATAAATCAGTGAAAACACCAAGCTAAGAAAGTAAAAAGTGCAATAATGATTAATGACCCACCGAAATTAAGTCAAAAGTAGGAGATGCAAAGCCACGCTAGCTGTAGATAATTACAGCCCGTAATGGAAATGTACTGCAGCTTTCCAACGCACTAAGCACACTATGCAAAAACGATAGGTACCTAATCAACAAAGGATTCAGGCCTTACGGTCTGTCATGCTACCACCAAGTTAACGTCACTGCCAATAGCACGCGCCACGCAGTCCTTTGCGTCACTACAGGACAAGTAAACACGAGGGGGGACAAGAGGGAGACCCCAAGTCTAGCTCTGCTGGATCAGAGGGAAGACCCCGGGCGGGTTCCTAACAACCGGCCGCCACCATCTCTGGGCGAATTTCTCAGAGCCCCAACAAATCTAGCGAGCAAGAGCTGAGCGTGGTTCACACAGAGTCCCTTTCCTACTAACTTATTCAGTATTCCTCCTTCAGTATTCATTCAGTGACACTTATCAGCCCAATCCGTTGGTCATGGAGAGGAAGTGAACTATCGCAGCTAAAAGCTGAGCTACGCAGCACAATACGGCATAAGTTTTATACTGCAAAAAAATACACAATAATATTGAGGCGAGCACAAACTGGGGGAAACATTGGTACAGCTCAGTTCACAACACCACAGAGTGACATGAAGGAACTCACCGTCGGTCTGCTGATTGAGAATCGTCTGGAAGGCAAAGTGTACGGCCGGCATGTTGGTGCGCTTGCGTCCGCTGGACCGCGTGTCCTCGCCATCGAGGATTGATCTGTACATGTACCATACCTCTCTGAAGGTTGCATCTGTGACAGAAAGGGCAGTGCTCTAAAAAAAAGTAAAGGTACCTATAACATATACTTGCGTTGTTTCTCTCTCCATGACCATAAAAAGCACAAAAAAATATTTACACATTACAGCAAATCAAAATAAACAGTCCTATAAAACATCATGACAAAGCATTGCATGTATTCCACTTCACAATACCAGGGAAGGGGTCACAATCACATTGGGTGGTAAGTTTACAAGCCAATTTATTTTATCTATCCAGGCATGTACTATGGAGATCTGGGATAGGAACTAGAGGGTGATGGGTTACCAAGCCACCATGTTTAACTTCTTACCTGAGTTGAGTCCAAGAACTCTGTAGGCATCTTCACATGCTGACATTTTCTTGAAGTTTAGGTTAACTTTTATCAAAGGTGACACACATGAATCATTTCAGAGAACATCAAATGAGAGAACAAACTAAAAGGCTACTACTTGTAAGAATATTTTATAATCCTCATTGACATTTCTCTTACAGGCTACATGAAGGTAGGTAGGTAAAATATTAACCTGAAAAATGGTTTTATCTTGGTTAGTTCCTATCTGTATAAGAGATCACTGCTGGGATAACTGCATAACCAGAGGTAAGACAAGAGTTGGCTGTTTTTCACACAATGTTCACATAAAATACCTTGGCCACCAAAAAACTAATAACCTTCACCTAAAGTGACATTCATGTACCCTTATAGCCCACAACAGTTCATGGGATAAGCATGATTACACATGTTGGCATGTTTCTAATAACAAAAAGTCTGCAAACACACAGATGAGGTGCACTAACACACATCAAACCTCCATTCTGGCCTGATATGTTCACAAGAAAGAGGTCAGAGGTCATATGTCATCACAGCCAGATGACTGAAATTTTCAGGGAGTGTACAAAATTAATCATGAATCAACATCAGAATTATAAAGCTTTTGTCTCAACCACCACTTTTGCATGAGATATTTGTGAAGGCTGAGGGAGGTCCATTCAACCCCCATGGATTAAGCCAGTTGACAGCTGGTAAGAAGCAGTCATACTAGATTCAGGAAGAATGTGCCACTGCAATCATCTACCAGTGATAAGCTTAACTTTTTAACTGCATTAAGCAGTAAGACTAGCAAACTGGGCAATGATAAAGCCAGAACAGATTGAGGGTCCAGGCCCCGTGCCCATGGCGAGACATGCGACCTGTTTCTTGATATCACGTCAGAGTGGCATTGCTATTTGGCCTATGTTGAAGCACAGCATCTATGTTTCCAGACTTTTGTAAAAAGAAGCATGCCAAACCAAAAAAGAAGCATAATGGTGCTTGACTGATGCATCAGGGGTCCTGTTTCACCGTCCCAACTTTCTGTGTGCTGGGAGCTACAGCATACTGGCAACACGTTGTGTTTCCAATATGGAAACATCAACAAACTCAGACGCTCGCAATGCTGAAGTGTCATGCCGGCCTCGTCTCAACACCCATCAATGCAGTACCAATACAGCAGTGTGTTACCATGAACTACAACCATGGTCATTGTCAATGTCACTCGAAGGCCACAAGGTCAAGGTCGTTTATCACTATTCATTGGTAGCCTCGTTCAGCTTTTTCATCAAGACATCCGTAGGGTATGTAGTTTTTGAAGCTGATTTCGAATTCAGCACACGATTTTACATCTAAGAAGTAATTTGGTGTCTAGGTGTGCACAGTGCAACATATTATGAAGCTGTCGCTCGTCAGTGGTTAAGCTCGTCAGCGGACAGTATACCTGTGAATTTCAAAAGAAAAAAATAAGCTCAAGCGTCAAAATATTACCTATTTTCATCAGACATGCAAACAAAACAAAAAAATAGCATGCATAACACGTACATATCGCGAACAAATCAAAATTAAAATTGCGCAGCACACCACAATCAGTGATGCCATCCACATTTTTGCTCCATCCCAAGATCTCGACCAGAATTTCCCAAGATTCTCGTCTCAAATCCCAAGACTACCCATCGAATATCCTTAGGAGTACCCCAAGTAAATCCATAGCTTATTTTGGACATATTAGTGTGTTTACTGTTTAGTATTAAACTTTCTCTTCTTCGGGTCCACCCTTGTCCTTATTGGCGTATTTACAGCAGCTAATGTACCTAGAGGCCGGGGGAGGGGAGGGGGAGGGGGTCGATCGGACTCCTACAGCTGATCGGTTCCTGACCGAGTATAAGAGCTTCACGAAAAATGAAGATGCTGGCCTAGACAACATGAAGCCGGTGGTATCTGATATTATGGTCAGGTCATTCGTCGACCGTCAATGGTGGGTCAAGGACTTAAAACACATAGTCCGAATCTGTTAGAACTTCTTGGAAACGAAGTCTGTGGCATTTTGGATTTATTTCAAAATTTGTCTCGTGACACATTTGGAGAAGCTAGGGTCAGGTGAGGTCAGGCTGATTTTAAGTGTTTTCCACCACTGAGTTTTGAAATATGGGCTCCAAAACAAGCTCTTAAAAGCTTATGTGAATCCTGAAATCGAAAAGCCTATGCTGTGAATCTGCGCGTAAGCCAGTGCCCGCTGGGGCCCATGAATTTTCAAGCCGGCGATGGCGAGGGGGTCTAAACGAGGACCTAACTCGTCCCCTGGACTATATAGTTACAAGACGTCAGCAGTGTTGTGAAGGTCGCAATGTTACGCTTTGATTATTTTTGGTCCAGCAGAGCCCAGAGGTCAGGTGACCAGACACTTTTCCGAGGTCAAAGACAAATTGCCCTTATTTTGGTTCGCGGTCAACGGATAAGCCTCCATAGAGCAAAACCGTAAAATGAAACGCTTTGTGCGGGAGCCGCTTTCTGAAATGTTTTTTTAGGCATAATGTTTGTAAAAGCTTTTCATAGCGGTATATACGAGGTATATAGGGCCTTGTTCATAGCCACCCAACATCATGGACGCCGGTGAAACAGGGCGCCGGAGGGCATATTAGTCACGTGACATTTGTAGCTTCTCCCCCTTCGTGTGCCTTCTACAATCTACATGCTAAACGTCACGTGTAAATTTCACGAACCTTGATCAAATCGCCCCAGGCGCCCTGTTTTCACCGTCGTCCATCATGCCGCCAAACCACCCATCCCCGTTGATCGGTAGTTGGAAATTAAACAAATGAGCGCCAGTTGCGAACAGCGACTGAAAGCTGCTACTATACCCATAACAAGTAATGGTACAAAAATAATCCTGCGATCTCGGGAAGATAATGCCGGCTAGAAACATCGCAAGCTTCGTCCGTTACTTCAATATGTTTGAATATATATATATATATATATAATATATATATATATATATATATATATATATATATATATATATATATATATATATATATATATATATATATATATATATATATATATATATATATATATATATATATATATATATATATATATATATATATATATATATATATATATATATATATATATATATATATATATATATATATATATATATATATATATATATATATATATATATATATATATATATATATATATATATATATATATATATAATATATATATATATATATATATATAATATATATATATATAATATATATATATTATAATATATATATATATATATATATATATATATATATATATATATATATATATATATATATATATATATATATATATATATAATATATATATATATATAATATGTTTGAATGAAGGAAATAGTTCACTTTTTAACATGGGTTTTGAACTGGAATAGCAGTTCGGTAGCTTGGGCTGAGACGAGCATAAATCAGGAGCTTTTACAGCCCAACGATCACCCTAGGCAAAGATATTCTATTTCTCGTCTCGAAAAAGGTGTCTTGCGTTGAGGATGTGTGCCTTGCATATATTTCCATCCAGTATGAAAAGAGCATGGGTCCCGAAAATTCTTCAGAAAGTAGAGAAATTATCTACGAGAACTCTAGAGAAATTCTCGTACTGATCAATTAGGACATTCAGGGGAACATTATCAGATCGAGCAGATCGCCCAAATGCCGGTGGCTGCGATAATTTCTCTGTTTCTGAAGAATTTTCGGGAACCATGCTCTTTTCATACTGGATCGCGACTGTGCCTTACAGAAACTGAAAAGTTCTTCCTATATCAAAATATAGAAAATAATCTTTTGTTATAAAAAGGTTTTATTTTATTTGCTGATTATTTTGAACATAAAAAATCATAAATCCGTTGCAAAAAAAAATAATTTCGTGAAAGTGAACTATTTCCTTTAACCGTCCGTAGTGCAAATCCATCCTAAATCTATTATCGACCAAGGAAAAAGCATTCGACAGCATGAGAAGACAAAGTGAAATCAGCTTCTGCCAGATCCCAAGATATGCAGTGCAAATCACAAGATCCCAATGTTAATGTTCAAATCTCAAGATCTTGGGACAAATCCCAAGGAATGGCATCGCTGACCACAATCCCAACACACACATCCCACGCACAAGGAACCACTTTTGTAACAGAAGCGTTTTGTTTGATCACGGATCACCTAACGGATCGGCAACTCTCCCCGCTTCCCATTGTTATCGGTGTACCCGCGGAGCGGGCTGCCATCTAGCGGCGCGGATATCTTCACTAAGGAGGGGAGCCGGCCGCCCGCCGCAACCAGTGTTAAAAGGCACGGGGAAACGGGTGTGAACGCAACACCCGTCCGTCGTTTACATCCTCAGGATGTTCAGATCAAGTTCAAATCCTTCTCCTCCACGCAGCAACTCTCGATCCGGACTGGACAGGCAACTTTATCTCATGCGGGCTGCTCCCTTGAAGCGCACCACTGCTCCCTAGGGAGCACACCCGTAGCCGGGTGCAGAGAGTGCTTGGGGGGCTGGTCGTCCTGTCCATTGGGACGGGCTCAGCCCCGGTGACTCTCTAGGGTGCCTGTCCATACCAATGTTTCCCCCAATTCCTATAATCCTTCCGGCTCTGCAATGGTCTCAATGGACCGAAAGGGCCTAACCCAACAAAACAAAAACAATCAAAGGTTGTGAACGGATTAAATTACAGAGTCTCTCTAACAGCTGGAATGTTACCATAACATGGAAATGTTACATACTTTATTCCCTAATCAGCTGGAGCATGCATAATGATACAAATGTTTCTAGTCATGCTTGAGTTGTATGAGCAAGAAGCACGTCCTCGCAACTTTAACGTCGTTTTTGGCCGTACACGAAGCCACCTTTCCTCATCCGTCTGCCCATAGTACGAGTTCATCCTCTGTTCCTATCTCGATGGTCACAGGCTACCAGTTGGAGTAGATAACATCGGAGCAAATCCAACGAGCTGGCCATTAACGTGACTATAGGTGGATCTCGGCCCCTGTTTCACGATACGACCCTCCCCGCCGCTACAAGGTATTGACACTTAGCCGGTTTCCATTAAGACGTTGGCAACATTGTGAAGTTTGCTTACGTTTCCATAGGAACGGAGGCACCCATACCTGATGATGCTAGGTACTGGGTAACAGCGTGCTGCTAAACAGTGCTCGTATAGCTTTGGCCCCGAGGCTGGTTTAGCCACGTGTTACATCAGACATCTCAAAATATCTGTGGCTTAGAGCCAGGTCAGGTCATTTTGCACCCTACACATTGCCGCATACTCAATACTCTCTCTCTCTATATGCATAATAATATGTGTAATACTAATAATAATTCAATAAGAGCAAATTGAAAGGCGTCTCATTTGGTCTGGGCGGGTCATCCTTAACACCCTCAAACATCGGGTTACATGTATGTAAACAGTGGAATAAAAACGTTCACCAGCAGTTTTTTACTATAACTTTTGATAGAGACGTGCTAGAGCGATGAAAACACGTCAGATGTGTTCAGCTCGACGATACGGATCGACTGATATGCAGAATGACCCTTTCCGGTCAGGTCATGACCTTCACCTGACGTAAGATTTTCAAAATGACCTTTCAAGGTCAACCTATAGTTCATTCGACGCGTCTCGACGAGAGGAACACGATGCTGGCAAAAGTAATGTCGTGGCTCGTTTGAGTCAAAAGATATTACCGAAAAAAAACGTTTTTCGTAAACACGGCTATTTTTGGAGATTTTGCTCTCTGGACGCTAAACCGTTGACCTGAGGTTAAATCTGTGAATAAAACTCAGAAGGACCTGTGAAAGAGCTATCGAATGCGCTTTTCCGCGCCTCTGTAGTTCTGTTGGTTCCCAAGTTATGCGTCGGATGTTTCGAAAATTGTTGAAATAGACAAAATTTGCCTTTAATGACCTCTGGTGACCCGACCTTTGATCTGACCTAAAAAAATGACCGAAGTATTTCCGCCATTATTTTTACGCCCTTTGGAATGCCGCTTACCCCGTGTGGCTACGTAGCCCAGAAGCCGAGTTAGGAGGGGGCGGGGGTTTCATACACCCTCGGCCCGGCGCGGTTGGTACCGTGTACCGGCCCGGCGTGGGTTTATACTTTATGCAAGTAGGATATTTGTGAAAGTTATAGATTTAATTTAATCGGCAGATGAATATTTATCAAAAATGTACTCATGAAATATATGTAAGAGATGACAGCGATCGGAAAATTACCAATTTAGCGATGGACGCTAGGTCGCCCACGTGGTTATGAAAACAACGATTTTCATGACAAAGGATACGATCTCAAATACTTAACCTGTCTCTAACGATTCTTGCCATTCTCATTTATACCATTGGTATCTTCTGAGCTAGCTGAGAAACCATGTTCCGCAGAAAAATCACTTAATTAGCTCCGACACGACGCCCTCAACACGCACGAGGCCGGCCGCTTCCTTAGTGAAGATAGTTCACCTAAATGCCCACCAGGTGGCAGGGGAGACAGATCGCGGGGGGGAGTTGCCGATCCGTTATGTGATCCGTGGTTTGATGTTTCGTCAGTCTGCGTCAAGGAATTTGGCAGCATGACGTCAATAAAAGTTTGAAGGGAAAACTTTACCTCACCAAAACAAAACAAAGTTCCTTCAACCTGCATCTAAATTCCTAATAATTTTTTTTTTCATCCACGAAAAAATTGTGGACTTCGGGCGCTGCGGGGGGAGGGAGTATTTGCCCCAAATGTCTCCTGCCGCTCCTGCCTATGGATCCGGCAGGGATCACTCCAGCATGCCTCTATCAAAATTTATCGTAAAAAAAACTGCTATAGAGACCTGTCATAACCGAAATGACCTCAGGGACGTTGACTGTTGAGGGGTCACGGGTGCAGGTTGCAGGTTTTCGATTCATGTTCATGGCTATACGGTAGCGGATGTTTGTAGTGCCATACGTCCTTCTCAAATATCGACTTTAAATGGCTTTCGTCCAAAAACGTCGCCTTTCATTTTTCCCCAATTCCCAGGCACTGGTGCTTACGATGCAGAGGTCGCACTTGACGCGACCTGCCCTTGAGCGATCAATCACGTCAGCAGCAGCCCTGCCCTGCCAGCAGGCAGCAGCCCAGTCTGGTCTCGCATGACGTCTATTGCTCACGTGCGCCTCGAACAGGGACCACGGCCCGTAAAACAGATCAACTTTGGAGGCTCGCAATGCTCGTCTATAAACAAAGTCCCTCGTATAACGAGATTTATTGATTCTCAATGTTCTCGACGAACGGTCCTTACGAACCACAAAGCCGATAAACGAAACATGTGTTATTTGATTTTTTTTTTGCGAAACGTGTTACAACGATGCGTTTGACACGCCGAAAATAGACAACGCAAGAACTTAACCCAAACCACACAACATTTATAACGTAAATGACAAGTTTTTTAGCTACCACGGTACTACAAACTACAAAAAGGCTATAACGCCTTGCAATGACAGTTTGCCCCAAAACGGACACATTTATGGACTATTGGCCTTAAAACAGGTCTGCACTGTCTGTTCACCACTGTAATGACCTGGAGCAAACGGGTCATGCAGCCAGTAGCTCTTGCGCATTGCATACAAGTGCAACCGAATATGGCAATGTGCAGTAACACACTGGCTTGCCACTCGCACTTACTACAATCGACAGCTCGGCTGTACTCATCTGTTTCAAACTAGCAGTGATTGGCAACGGTACAGTTCACACCGATATTTCATCCTATAGTTAGGCCGATCGAACGCTTGAGGCAAACCAAAACACGAGGAAAAGGACAAGCAAGTCGCGACGCCGGCAGGGTTAAGGAAAGGCTGGAAATGAATATGGTGGTCCAGCATCTGAACACACGACATTGTCACGTAGAGCCAAAAGCCAGAACTTAGGAACGGCAACGAACACTCGTTAACAACGTAAAATGTGCTTTGAAAATTGAAAAGGTCAAACAGAACAGCGTGGAAGGACAAAGTTGTTAAAAGAAATGGATGGCGTGGAACGACGGGGAACAAAAGAAGACAACATAATGGGTAGCGGTGGTTTTCATGACGTGTATAACCACACAAACACTGCAGCTGGTTCCTCGCGGTTGTGGACAAGCCCATTTACCCACAATCAGCCACATCTGTGACCGACTCACGATCTGGTCCATAGGCTACTGAACGGCCTACAGTGCAATACTTATAGGCCGGTATCCCTCACATCTTCCCTCAGCTCTAGGACCTGGGCTGGTGATATTCGTTGACGCATGATCGCAATGGTCGTGGAGTCCAGTCTTAGCTACCTAGTGGGCGCAGCACCACTCACTGAATCAAAAGCACTGTGCACTATCATCGCTGGAAGCATAGTATACGCTGAACGATATCGTGCGTCTGATCAATGTTGGGCATACTGGGAAACTACCACTGGAGCAATAAGATCAACTACACCTACTGGACACAAAAAGGAAAGTAGCATACGCTAGGCAACTTTCAGTCGACAGTAGATGATCTCCACAAGTAAATAAGGAATGCAGCTCGACGTTCAAGAACAGCGATTGTCATAGTTCGTCAACACAGGCACACGCAGGTGAAACGCTTCCCTCATGAGTCATGGACAACTGAGAGAGAGCCCGACTGGCCCGAGCTGCTCGTCACACTCCGGACGAGGCAGACGAAAAGGGTCTCTGTAGAATGGCATCGGTCTCGCCATCCATCAACACTCAATGGAAAACCAACTTGTGCGCACCGCATGGCGGTATAAAGTTATATCGAAAATACCGCACAGGACTACATGCACAGCATGCATATGCTTATTACCTAACGATGATGTCGTGATATGCGACGATATGTTAGCCCATTCCCATTAGTAAGCTATTATTAAGCTGCAAAATCAAGTTCTCATCACAAGATAATAATGCTGCACTTAAAAAGGTACTGTTTCTTGTACAATAATATGATCTCTTGACTGACTGCTATTTATGAGGAATTAAATCGCTCACCTTAACAATGAATTATCGTTACAAAAAGAATATGGACGCCATCCCATCTCTACAACGAGGCGGCCATAGCGTCAGAGTGTTCACTTGTCGTTCGCGTACCCACGGCGGCGCCAGCAGCGAACCATTGCTTCAAGTCTATGGCATGACAGACATTGAAGCCCAGTCTAGTCTGCCAGAAAGGACAGACTGTAAGTGGCAGACACGTCGCGCATCACAACTAACCGGAAAACTACGATCAGCTACTCAAATATGATACCCGTCCAGACCACATTTCTACACATGCTAGAAAAGCGTACAAAAAGCTATGCTCACTAAATTTCGCCCCTCGATTCCAGTGGTGGACACATTATATGTCCATGACCCATGCACACCCACATAAAAATTGGTAACCAGGGCTGGCATCTTAGGCAAGAGTTCTGCTAAACTGGACATAATTTTGGGTGTCAATGAAGGACGAGTACGGAGTACCAAAGATTATGAACCTTATCTGCCCTTCCCATGTCACTTCCTACTCACTGTGATTCAATGGAGTGGGATGTAGGAGATGCGTATAAGATACCCAGAACTGAAATGCAAGCTGTAAAAACATGCGGTCACCCATTTCCAAATAAGGTAAAACGATATAGAAAATGTCTGCCAGCGGTGTGGAGGGACCATCTGAGGCCATCGCTTACATCGTCCACTAAGTCTCAGGCCACGAGTAGTTCTTCTGAGTCAACCGATAAAACTTCCGGTTGTGTGGTGCAAAAAAGCGGCGCAGCTTTTGTACCAGCTGCGGGTCGGTCGGAGGGTGCTTACGCCCTTTCGATTCAGCCAAACACTTACTGCCGTTATCGTTGGCAATGCAGTAGAAGCCTTTAGTGTCGTTGAAGTAGAAGTGGTTCTCATTGAGGTAGGGCGGTAGTCTGAGGTGCTTCTCGACACGGCGCAGCTCGGGCAGTGGCTCCCTCACCAGCCGGTCACCATCCACTATGAGCAGCGCCTCCGACGGGAAGTGCTGCAGCCAGCGGCGCACGTGCCGGTGGTAGATGGAGATCTTGACGAGGCGCGACTCGGTGCGCACAGAGCCGTTCGGGCGCAGCACGAGCTCGGGAAGCCGTAGCCGCGGCTTGCCGCCCCGAGCCCCCTTGTCCAGGTACTGAGCGTAGTCGGAGATGAGCCGCGCCACTGGCTCGCGAACCACCACCAGTAGACGGATCGTCTGATTCATGCGGGCCACCTGGTGGAGAACGGAGAACCGTCACATCTCCAGACACAGCGTCGAGCGACCGCAGCTGCTGTGAAATGCCAACATAAAACATTCACGCTATGAAGGCGTGCTATTCAATACTGTATACACCGTCAATGTCATTGATAGCAGTTTATAAGCAAAGGAGTCTGTGTGAGCGACCCGTCCCCGGCCGCGGCGCAGCGGCCACTGACCCGTTCTGGAACCGTCTGTGTCACCAGGTAGCTGGGAGACTTCTCCACAGTGATCTGGTCGTCGAACGAGAGCGGCATGCGCCGCCGGTACCAGTCCAGGCCGCGCCGGTAGTTGTTGTCGCGGTCGAAAAAGTGGACCTCACGCGAGGCCCGCATCACCTGCAGGACCACCAATGGCACGATCGGTCAGGTCCCGGTGCGTTCTGGTCTCCGGACACTCATCACACACCGAGCAGCACAAGGAAAGACTAGAGAAAAAAAGACAACGTGCGAGCCAGCAATCAACAGGCGGCCACATCCAGAACATAGCATGCCCTTCTTTAGTTCATTAAGCCGATAATGAATCTCACTACCAGCTTAATTCATGAAAAGGGCGACCCTTCTGAATCAAAGGAGCCGAACGAAACTGAATCTTTAGACTGCTGGAATGAAAATTAATTGTTGGTGCCCTTTTCCTATAATCATGACCGTGATTAAGAACATTGCATAAAAGCTGGCAAAAATCACGAACGAAATTGGCCGACTAGGTCACACCTTATAATTCGCCCAAAGCGTAAAGGGAAGTACGGCGAAGTCAGCCGGTCTCACCTGTGGGTGGACGTTCATCATCTCGAGCAGTGCACGCGTCCCAGCCTTGCGTGCGCCGATGATTATGGCTCCCGGCAGCCGTCGCCGTGTGTGTGGGAAGTGGAGGCGGCCGGCCCCGGCGCGCGCGCACACCACCGTGCCCGGAGAGGAGTAGCACAGCCGGTACAGGAGCATAGTGACGACGAGCAGCAGCAGCAGCACGGTGGTGACCAGCAGCCGGCGGCAGCGGCCGGCCGGCGCCTCCCCGCCCCACATCCCTGACCAGCATCGGAGCCGGCCGCCCGGCCACCCGACGCCCGTCGCCACGCTACAATCAGTGGCACCGCCGCTGGCGGTCAGCGGGGGACGGCAAACGGGGCTGCCGTCAGTCCACGAGCGCATCATATGGTACACATATTGCCAGGTCCGTTGTCATTTACAAAAGACAGACCATATTACAGCCAGCTTTAGTTAGTGACACTGACCTCATATCGCCTAATCTGATACACTCGCCTAACCACAGACTTCTCTAAATATAGAGTGGGCTGTGACTTGATTTAGGTACCTGATATGGCTATGTGGTACCTGATATGGCTATGTGGTACCTGATATGGCTATAATTGAAACGATGTCAAAATTTCTAAAAGAAATTCGTTTTCTTCTAGACGTATTCATTCTAATTAATGATCGATGGTGCATGCATGGTCTGTTCTGTCAACAGTATGTTTGATATCTTTGCACCAGATTTTATGGAGGGATATGTAAACTGTTATCTCCCAATTGATATCTGTAAAATTAGCAAAGTTAGTAAAATAACACAAAGAAAATATGCCATTCAGACAGATATGCTAGGCAAACACATCATAAATGCATATGCATGGATCAATAGCTTATATACGCATCTACACACCATTTATTAGCAGCCCTAGCAAATAAGTTCACTCACCACAAACACACAAGTGAGGACCTGCGGAAGCCAATGATGCAGCAAATGGATGTGACTGAGCAGCAATCACTCACATTCTGTAACAGAAGAAGTAGGTAACTGATGTGTACCGAGCCAGATAAGACAACATTCATCCCATTTTTTACTTGCTGTTAATAGGTTAATTGTTATAAAGGATTCTTAATTTCTTACACAAAAACTACAACATTATTTAATGGACATTGCTAAGTGCTAACGACCGAGGGGGGTGTCACCCCCATAGTTTTTTTTTGCCATAACTCCGAACACGCCGGTGAAAGAGGGCTGAAACTTAGTATACCGTAAAGTGGGGCTATTTGAGACAGTGGGGCTATTTGAGACAGTATTTAAAATCGCTATAAAATGAAGATCGTTTGATTTTTGTGTGATATTTTTGCTAAGAGAGGTGTGGAATCGAGCAGTAAATCGCCTGAGTAAAAAATTAAGCATAAATTTTAAGTGGTTTTTATTTTACAGGAATTTTAAATACTGTCTCAAATAGCCCCACTGTCTCAAATAGCCCCACCTTACGGTACCTGACCTTTGATTCAAGCCAGATCTTGTGACACCAAACACGTTTTCAGGTCAGGTCAGGTCACTGACCTATGACGTCATAAGTGAACCTCTGCACGGTCTTCAGATGTCGCAACTTCGCAATGCCCTCAACGCCAGAGGAATTTTCACAAGGAGATGAAACCTACAGGACGTAGTATCATCCAGAGGTCTCGATAACTTTTGAGGTTGCATGATGTCAGGTCAGTCAAGTGACATCACCATTATAAGTCAATGGGGAAGAAATGATAACTGCTATTTTGGCACCCTGAACAATCTCAAACTATCTCAAGCACACGGAATAGTGATTTCATGCTTTCCTTGTTAGGTCTGATGGTTCACTTTTGCATTGTTGACCTTGCGTGGACGTCACTTCTACTAGGGTCCTGAATCATGATAGTTTTTCGCCAATAACTCCCGATTAAATTGAGCTAGCGAGTCGGGCAAGCCACCGATGAACTCAGAAAGACCTGCCGAATCGAATGATATGCGATATGACCTCCTTCGACCAACTTCGTGACTTGGGGGGGGGGGGGCTCTGACCTGACCTTGACCCCAGGGTCAATATCTTCAGTTGACCTCACATAACAAAAGCATACCATTCAATGTGCCTGGGCAAGGGGAACACGATCAGGGCTGTGGAGCCGATGGATTTTAGGGTGACTCCGACCCCGACTGCAAAAATCGACTCCGACTCCGATTCCGGACGGTTCCCATATCGTGATATTGAAGCTCATAATGGAGATGTTTTTATCTTGCCTGAAATGATCCCCTGTGCGTTCCAAGGCTTTGCGTTGGAAATATGCATTACCTATAGATAACATGTAGAATTAAAAAGCAGGTTCTGGGGAATTCACCGTCTTCTGCTTCTTTCGCTGAAGAAGTTTGTCCAAAACAGCAAAGTGCTTTTTATTACAAAATCTAATTTCGACTGCAGTATCGTCAACCAAACAGGTGCAGTGCATCATGATGACGTTGAGCCATATAGCGTTAACTCCGACTCCGGAGTCGGAGTCTGTAAGATTTTCGCGACTCCAGCTCCGACTCCGACTCCGGGCAGAACTGTCGACTCCGACCAACTCCAAGTCCGACTCCGATTCAGACTCCGCAGCCCTGAACACGATGATGCCAAAATAGCTGCTCTATGACCGTTTGTTGTGAAGTTATTTATCAAAAACCAAACCTGTGCATTGGACCATTTGACCTGACCTCAAAGGTCACAGTTTGGCCTGACCCCTTAAAATAGGGAACCATTCCCTGCATCTCGTAATGGCGCACATGCTCGTTTTTCCACGACACTCTAGCTCCATCAGGGGCAAAATGGCGAAGGGGGTCATACCCAACCCCCTCGGCCGACGAGTATGTAGAAAACCAGTAGGCCCGGTGAGCATTAAACTGCTAAGTGCTAGGTAAGCAATACCAGTCATGTCTTAAATGCCTGTCATCTGGTAATCTTCTGGCTGGCATACCTATTTTATATGAGCAGAGTTCTATTGTAGGTAAGCTATCCTTGACCTAATACCCGCTAACTTGATGGAAACAATAAGGTAATGGCACAGGGTACCTAAGCTCCTGGGACTGCTGAAAAATTGTGGCTTATGTCACCTAGGGTATGATGCATACGTAACACTATCTAGATCAATGCTATTCTTACCTGGTATTCTTACCTGGTAGGGTTCCCTTAGTCTTATTAGGATTTGATTGGGGATGGTCCGAGATGGGATAAGGAACCCAAGATTCTGAGATGCGCCAGTTCTCTAGGTAAACAACTGCCAATAAAGCCATCAGAGTACACACTACAACTGGAATAGAGCGTCTTCCAATGTGATAGTTAGCAACAAAATCAGTAAACTAGAGACTTGCAATGAGAATATCGACAATGTCCTAACCTAATCTAAACTAAGTGTATGCATACAGAGAGTTATGAAGGTGGGAGTGTAACAATTGTTTAAAGGTTTACAAGTTAGGAGCACATACTGCTTCCTCAGGCAATGAATTCCATGTATGTAGGTATACATCGAACAGAGAAGAAACGCTTTCTAACATCAGTGCGACTATGTGACAGGAGAATCTTGAAGCAGTGTCCTCTGGTTCGACCTTGGGGGGCCAGGTCAAACAGGTCTTTAGGCGATATGCAAGAGTGTCCATGGAAGACCTTCCAGCACTGGATGAGGTCAGCTCTTATTCTTAATAGTCTACCCTGAACTGAGTACAAGTCAAGTGTTTTTAGACGATCGCCGTAACTTAGGTTACACAACCCGGAGATGTATTTCGTCCATTTTCTTTGTACATTTTCTAACAGATGCAAGTCTTTAGAATATCCAGTGGACCAGACGCATGAACAATATTCAATATTGGACGAATATGAGTATTGAGTGGTGAAAAGGAAAGCGAGAACTCAGAGGATCTACAGACTGTGGATTTCAAAAGACTGTGAGCCAGCCCACCAGCCTTGTGGACAGTGGATTGGACGTGCTCATGGAACTTCAGGTATATGGACTACTATAGGCCTGTACACATTCAGCTGCTGTGCTGTTGTCAGCCGAAAATCACTCACACTATTGGCTGAAAAATTGATGACGTTTTGTTGCACTTGCAACATGACGTCACCTCTCTGCTGCCGGCAGCATGGGCTGACGGGCTGTGCTGCTACGAGAAAGCAAGTGCAGAGATGCCGAGCCGTCAGCAAAAGCCATAAATGACGCATTTAGACACTGGTAGTGGCGCATGAAAGCAAATCACGTGCCAGATTTTTATTGAGCACTGCAGATAAATGAAATTTGGACACCATGTTGGCGCTATTCACATATATTTGGTTTCATAATTAATTGTCGATACAAGACAAATACTTATTACTTTCGCACATTGTCTGTAAATATTTTGATAATATATCTAACTGCTTAAGTATTGTATTAATAAAGAACATGAAGATGAGACGAAATAGTTGTTTACAACGCCATATTTGTAAACAGCCAGCCAGTGCTGACATTTCTCATCAGCCAAATGTATACAGTTCCGTCAGCCAGAAGCGGTGGGCGGAGCCTATTTCAGCTGACAACAGCACAACAGCTGAATGTGTACAGGCCTTATATCAATATGGACCTGAATGGCTAACAGCCCTCTGATACTAATGAATTCAAAACTGCATCAGACAGGATCATCTTTGGTCAAAACTGGGCTGGCCGCATCATAGCTTGCCAGATGTTGACAGGTGGATGACCAAAATGTTCCGATGGCAGCTGGCGCACTCTGGTAGCACATGATAAGTTAAATGGGTTCTCCTTACCACATCATTTTGTGGCAGTTACTGTACTTTTCAGAATTTGGATACATGACTGTTTTAGCAAACTTCTAGGTCAATTTATTGGGCCTTACCGGCCTTACCAACAACTTGAACTGGATAAAATCAGCTAAATGGCACTCATAGAAAAATCAATAGATATTTAGTCGCTTATATCTAGCATTGAATATTGATACATACCTACCATAACGAAGCTCTGCTAGCGCCACCATATGGCGCCAGCTAGCAGATTATCCAGAAAATAGTATGGCCCAATTTATGGCATTAGTAGAGCAGACGTCACATGAAGGTTTTCCAACCAAGGAGAGGCGCTGTAGGTTTGTAGGTTGTAGGGTAGGCTTGTAGGTTGTAGGTTTTTAGGTTGTAGGTTTGTAGGTTAGGTTGGGTCAGGTTAGGTTAGGTTTGTTTAGGTTTTGTTAGAAAGAAGTACCTCCAGGCATGTACCTCTCCTTGGTTGGAAAACCTTCGTGTGACATCTGCTCTCAGCTCTACTTATACCCGATTTATTGCTCGCTCAATTAACCCGCGCCCCGTTGGGCTCTGCCGAGCAACGCGCCCCGTTGGGGGGGGGGGGGGCATTTTGGCCCCCCCCCCTAAGATCTCGAGAACCACGCAACCTAGCGACAAGCGGCAAACGGTGTTGGATAGCCCTATCAGGGAACTACCTTGTGACCCAATTTTATTGACCTAGGTCAAACCGATGACGTCACAGGTCAGGTCAAAGGTCCAATTTTCACCGTTTACAGGCATTTCAAGAAATGCATTGTAAAATCGAGTGAAATACATTTCATTGAAAATCATCGATGGGGAAATGTTCTTCAAACACATATTTTGCTAGTTGAAGTCACTGATACCAGGTCAGGTCACAGAGGTCAGGTCACTGGGGGGTCACAATATGAAAGTGTCGTGTGATACATGTTTTATGGTCCATTTTACATGACAAATGCGATTATGTGGGTCAGGCAGCCTTTGGGGCCAGCTTAGGTCACGTTTTGGTCAAGGTCAGGTCAAGGTCAGGTCAAGGTCAGGTCAAATTAGGTCAAATTTCAAAGTTGATATTTTTGCATAAAATGGGTATCGAATCGATGCAGCTCGTCACGGGGAGGTCAATGGTGGTCTTTGTTTTTCCGTACGAGGTCTAGAATCGCTAAAAATTGAGTTAAAAAATTTGACGTTATCATTTTTTAACAGTTTTTTCGCTATAACTTGGCTCAAACATTGCTCGAACATTTTTGCTCGAACATGACCTCAGTTTGACCTCAATAACTCCTGACCTAAGGTGACCTAAGACTTGAAATTTGGTGTGAAGGTGTCAAATTGATGCCCGGGAAGGTACTGAAAATTCGGCGCGCGCAATTCAGGAAAAACCACAGGGGGGGCCAAAATGGCCCCCCCAACGGGGCAAGGGTTAATGCTCTGTCACATATCAATATGCCTAACAATATGATTATGGTCAGTGGTTTTCCTTCTCATAGAATTTGGTGACAGGCATTGTAGTTTTTTTTAGACTAGTGACGGTTGCAAACATTTTCTAAGTTGATTTATTGATTGACAAAAAAAAAAAAAACTTTTTCCAAGCAGGGCAAGGGTGACTAAAGGCGATTCTCGATGTTTTGAAGGTCTCGGTTCATGACAAATAATAATTCACCGTAAGCAATAAAACAACAACAGATAAGGAAAGCAAATCTCACCAGTTAATCCAAATCCCTATTCCAATTTCCATACAAATTGAAATAGATATCTTGATCTTGCGTCTTGAAATTGAAATCTCCGGGAATTGCGGCATAGAGCAGTTGGGATTTGTTCAGAATTTCCAGCATGTCTTGCTGCTCCTGCTGTCGAAATCAAGTCCAAGTGCCATGACGTATGAATTTCAAAGCTAACCAATAAGCAGCCGCGAACAACAGAAGAAGGAATAGTATGACGTCATAGTTTATGTCTACATTGCGTCATCTCCTGCCACTAGCCGAGGGCTGTTCACGGGCCCTGTGTGCGGTCGGACCGCACACAGCCTCGAAGCTCCGCCCACCGCGTCCCTACGTCAGCCTTCCGTCACCGCACACAGCGATCGCTGTGGCCGGTCGGCGAGTTACCTAAGTGTGGAACTACCTAGCGCCGAGCCGGCCGGATGACGTCACACCACGGCCAGTGCCGGCGCGGCGGCAGACTGGCCGAGACAGGGGGGCGACACGGCTATTCGCGCAATGTATTCATTTATGGGCCGCGCGGGGCCTCGCGATGACGCGGCTGGAGGCAACTGCTCAGCGCGCTAGGATACTTCTGGCGGGGCCGGGCGCTGAACGGTGTGCAATGAATGGGTTATGGTCGGGCAGACAGAGATGAGGCATTGAATTTGAATTGACATCAGCAATCGGGTGGGGAATGAGAACGTTTCTAATCGAGCTTGGGATGGGGAAAGCCGAAAATATCACGATCGGCTCATAGCTCCGACAGGGCCGGGTGCTGTACATACCATGTGTACTATATTTAGGCGGGCAGACAGAGATGAGTTATTGGATTTAAATTCACCTTACCATCGGTTTCTGGTGAGGTTTGAAGACGTCTTTAGTCAAGCTCGGAGTGGGGCAACGGCCACTGGCGGATCCAGATTCCAGGGGAAGGCATTTGGGGCAAATGTCTTCCCCAGGGCAGCGCCCGAAATCGATTTTCGAGAATAAATGAAAACTTCACAACTTTTCTGAGGAAATGTTGGTTAATCACACCGCACAGCAGTGCGCAAGGAATCGAAATCCGAGTTTTTTAAATTAATTCCGAGAAACCTTTTTGGGGTAAGCCCCCGCAGTGTCCAATACCGCTTCCTGGATCCGCCAGTTGTGAATAAGTCACGGTCGATACCGAGCTTCGGCGGGACCAGGCGCTGTACACGTTGTTCTTTGAATGAAGAGGTGGACAGACACCTAGCCCCACATCCTACTGCTATGCCCGTGCTTCTGTGGGTGAAGCACTAAAGCATCACGGAATCCCAGAGGACCTGCGAGTCGACGAGGTGGCCGCTTTGGCCGCCGGGTACTGCAGCTCCCTGGAGTTGCCTGGGACCGATGGCAAAACAACAGCTCCGGCGGTGCCCCATGGGCTGTAGTAATTAGTGAATTCCCGTAATGTAGAGATCATATCCTCAATGATCTCCATTACCATTTTATATTCCTAAACAATATGACAGACCAATTATGCTTGCCTACGTTCAGGCATTACCTCTGATGGTCCCAGTACAACATGTGTTGTCTGTCAAACAACAATCGACGACGGGATCCCTTCTCATCATCTCTTAAGCCATCGGTTGTCAATTCACCCACCCCGTTTCCCTAAAAATAGACGGTCAGATTCGGCCTGGGTCCTTACGACCCCTCTAAATTCGCCAGAGACGGGATCGGATCGCCGTTATTGCACCCGTCTTTAGTGTCTTAAATACTATGACAGCTTCGACCACGGACGTCGGACGGGGTGATCGTTCCACGAATGTACGCACCATCCAGGCCTAGGATGCATTGAGGTTTAAAAGGATGCAGTCTGTAGATCAATCAACAAACAATGGTGGTATGCAACCACTTTAAAATATCTCCCTGGCTCCCGCAACGTTCCAACGCCCCTCCGTTATGCATTCGCCCTGTGTGTCCGCCGAGCCGGCTTGCCTCCAATGACGTCATCGGCCGGCCGGCGGCGTTCAAGGTCAAACGGCTGGTGTCCTTACCTGGAGTTCTATAGCCTTGGGCCGAGATTGGCATGGTCTTAACTTGGCGAAGAGGCATCGGACGCCAAACTTCTGCTGTAGCTATTAATCACATTTCATGCGTTTCTTCCATGTGTATGAGCTATCAAGTCCTTCGAATACCTGGGCCCTGTTTCACCGGTGATAGCAGCAAGCTACTATCAAATTGCGCGAGCTGACGTAATGTGATGACGTCATACTGCTGACGTAAGGGGCAATTCTGGCGCACGATTGCCGCAATATTGTTTTACGTCATCAGCTAAATGTTCGAAGTTAATGTCCAAATTTTTCCTAAACCCAACTTCTTTTAAATACATCATATTGAAAAAATATATATCAAAAATATATATACTATCATGACTGCGTAAACTCTTACTTTTAGGCTCATACGTCACTTAATGCCGCCGCCAAGGTCGCGGCAATCGTGCGCCGGAACTACCCATTACGACAACAGTATGGCGTCACGACATGACGTCAGCTCGCGAAACGTGATAGCAGCTTGCTGCTATCACCGGTGAAACAGGGCCCTAATGTGTAGGTGAGCGTACCTGCATTTAGCAGTGTGTGCTATGCTATGTGGATGGGCACATCCGACAGTCGACACACCGCAATGGATTCCGATATTGCTTGGCTGATTCTGGCTTTGTGTCTTCGAACGAACCATTGAAAGGGAGGACGTCATTTTTAAAGGTTGTTAGGTGCACTCAAACGTTTTAAGATAAGCAACTGCTGATTGAATTTCTGGCGAGGGTTGGTGGAACGCTCTGTTTACAAATGAGTATCTACCTACCTAGTACCTACCTGCAGTGGCAAATAACTGGGTCGCGGTCAGTTAGGCATGATTCACGAAGTCCCTTGACCCTTATCTTTTATTAGACTTATTAAGCCCAATGTGCAACATTTGCGTCTTTTCGCGTTGTATCGGGTAGCAAATGAGAAAATCTGCTTCTTCTCCACAGCCCTCAATTCAAGAAACCGTCCTTTTCCTTATCGCATCATTTCAGAACATAATTTTCAAACATGGATATCTTCCCCACAAAAAAACTGAAGCAGTTTCCTTCGGCTCCAATGCGCCGCTCGCCCAGGGAGACGGAAGTGTTATATTCTCGGCGGTCCAGTCTGCATTCTGCAGCACACTCAAACTTGGCGGACCCCCAGCGCACGACTGAACGATTCGTATTGTTGTGAGTGACTGTGACAATTCACTGGTGGTTTCGGAATAATTAACAGGCGGCGCAGCCCAGTGCCTCTTACAATGAATTACAGTGGCGAATGCACTATTGCAGAGAAGAAATGGATTGAGCAGATGCCCAAGCTCGCTGTATTATCAATTAAAACATTAGGTACGCTTTACATTTTAATCAGGCAATCTAAAACAAACGACTTGCGAGTTGCGACCCTTCCGCCTTACATAACTCGGCAGAATGCCCCTGAGTCGGCTAAACTACACTGCATCTCTTCAAACCTTAAGTATTTTACAATTTACCACTCAGCTATGCAACAGGCTTATAATTCACTGCTCAAGTCTCAACCCCTTTTTCCCTATCATCTTTTTGGCACCGTCAATCGCCATCTGCGCTGCCCACTGTCCAGCAAATAATCCGGCCGTCTCCAGTTCTCTGGCAGGGGCTTCCAAGTGCCAAGGTCCCAAAAAGATCCGAGATCCAGGGTTCGCAGAGTCCAAGGTCTGGGACCTTGAAGGATCCTGGACCTTGCATTGTCATTTTTGTCGCGAGACCTTGGAAACCCAGGACCTTAAAACATCCATATGCCGCGAGACCTTGGAATCCCAGGACCTCAACATTTGCATATGTCGTGAGACCTTGGAATCCCAGGACCTCAACATTTGCATATGCCGCGAGACCTTGGAATCCCAGGACCTCAACATTTGCATATGCCGCGAGACCTTGGAATCCCAGGACGATGTAGTGTTTCCCGATTAGAATTAAGCGTTTCGTTTGTACCGAGTACTATCGCCAGTGGGTACTTGTTTCTCTATTACGTGCTCCTCTATTGGCCGCCATACTGGCAATGCTGAGCGAGAATACAGTTTAGTGACGAGTGGTGGCGCGGCGTGTGGGACCTGGCGGTGCGGCTGAAGCGAGAGGAAACGCTATATTTCTGGCGACGAGATATGAACCTCGACGGGCTTAGGCCGCCTTCAGCCTTTTTACCCACTCCGGGTAAACCAGTTGTACCGTGGGAGACATGGAAGCTACGTTTTAATACTTACCTGCTGGCGACGGGCGGTGACGCATTCGCCGCAGAGCGGAAGCGAGCTATTCTTTTACATTGTTTAGGCGAGGAGGGCCAGCGCATCCAGGAGACGCTTCCTCCAGCCGTGAAGATGGAAGGAGACGATGCCTTCACGTTAACCCTACGCCAGCTGGACACATTTTTTATCCCACGAGTGAATGCCATTGTCGAACGCTTTTCATTTCGACAACGAGCGCAGCTGCCGCAGGAGTCTACCGCAGAGTATGTATCAGTATTGCGAGGTCTGGCAGTAAACTGTAAGTTTGGCAGTATGACTGATGATATGATCCGCGACATGGTGGTGGAAAAGACGATCCACCCACGCCTGCGAGAGAAGTTGCTCCAAGATGCGGAGCTCACGTTGGACAGGACGCTCGCTACAGCCGACGCATATGAGAGGGCCCTCCGTGAATCGGCAGTAATGGCGGGCCAGCAATCTTCTGCTCCAGTCGTCGCCAAGGTGTCCCACCCTCGTCAACCGAAGAAAGTCAAGGCACACAGCGGACTGCCTGAACGTCAGGCCCCGTGTACCAACTGTGGTAGATCGTCACATCGAACCGGCTCCAAGGACTGTCCAGCTCGAGGTCGCAGCTGCAGCTCGTGCGGCCTGCGGGGGCACTTCGCCGCAGTCTGCAGGTCAAGCGCCTCTGCTTCAACCGCAGCTGCCGCCCCACGACGCCTGAAGGACACAGTTAAGGAGGCTACCGTGCTGAAGGTCAGTGACTCCCCTCAGAAGGTGCTCTGTCCTGTCACGCTCTCTGTGGGTGACATTCAGCACTCGGTCGACATCCAGGTCGACACTGGAGCTACCTGTTCACTTTTGTCTCTTCAGTACGCCCGAGATCTCTTCAAGGGGAAGGAGTTTCAGCCGAGTAGCTCCAGGCTTTTCGGGTTTGGCAGGAAGCCAGTACCAGTAGCAGGAACGCTCCCTGTGACTGTCACGTTTGGTGATAAGTGTGCTGACGCCCAGTTCTTCCTGGTAGAGACGCCATCGACCGAGGCCATCATGGGTCTCGATCTGATCCAGCAGCTGGGCCTGACGCTTCACCCGGCGTCTGGACAGATCTTCAGTGTGGAGCTCCAGTCCGAGCAGCTCCCAGCCATCGAGGGCTACACGCACAAGATCATCCTCAGGCCGAACGCCCGGCCTACTGCCTACAGACTGCGTCGTCTGCCGTTGGCAGTGAGGGAAGAAGTCAGTGCTGAGCTCCAGCGCCTGCTGGACGCTGACATCATCGAGCGTGTGGACGCCTCTGAGTGGGTGAGTCCACTGGTGGTTTCGAGAAAACCGTCAGGCCAGATCCGACTGTGTGTTGATCTGCGTGGGCCTAACTCACAGATTGTTGCTGAGGTGCACCCGCTCCCTACCATAGAGGAGCTTCAGTCTCGACTCCTCGGATCAGTCTATAGCAAGATAGACCTTCGGTCAGCTTACCATCAACTTGAGCTTCACTCCGACAGCCGTGATGTAACCGCTTTCATCACCCACGAGGGCCTCATGCGCTTCAAGCGTGTCCCTTTCGGACTCGTCTCAGCTGGCAGTGCCTTCCAGCACCTGTTGGATGACCTGCTGCACGGTATTCCAGGATGCGGACATTATCTGGACGACATCCTCGTCTCCGGATCCAGTCAGGCTGAGCACGACCAGCGTCTCCAGGCGGTGCTCGACCGTCTCCGAGCAGCACGCGTCACAGTCAACCACGCCAAGTCGTCCTTCAGCCAGAAGGAAGTCGACTTCTGCGGACACCGGATGTCTGCAACAGGAGTGACGCCGACTGCCTCGACAGTGCAGGCCGTCACGGAGGCCCCGCGCCCAGAGTCTCTGAAGGATCTCCGCAGTTTCCTGGGACTCACCGGCTGGTTCAGTCGCTTCATCAGCGGCTATGCCGAGGTGGTTCGACCCATGGCTAGCCTGCTGAAGAAGGACACACCCTTCGAGTGGACTCCATCCGTCGAACGGAGTTTTCAGCGCATCAAGCAGCCGGTGGCCGGCCAGCCGGTGCTGAAGCCGTTCCAGCCCGAGCTGCCGACCATCGTGACGTCAGACGCCTCGGACCGTGGCGCGGGCGCCGTCCTCTCCCAGATACAGGAAGACGGCTTCGAGCATCCTGTCGCCTTCTGGTCCCGCAGCTTCACCGACACGGAGCGCCGCTACTCCGTCTCCGAGCGCGAGGCGCTCAGCGCCGTCCAGGCCGTGGAGAGGTGGAAGGTGTACCTGTGGGGGAGGAACTTCACTCTCCGCACCGACCACTCCGCTCTCACCACGCTGCTCTCTCCCAAGTTCTCGGGTAGAGCGGGAGCGCGCGTCGCGCGCTGGCAGGCGCGGCTCCTCCCGTACGCCTACGACGTGGTGTACGTCCCGGGACACCGCATCCCAGCGGCCGACGCGCTGTCCCGGCTTCCCCTGCCGGACACCGGACCAGCAGAGGAGGATGATGAAGTCATCGCCCTGGTGACCGACGATGCAGCCGACGTGATCTCCGAAGATGACGTCAGAGAAGCGTCCCTGTTGGACGACACGCTGGAGCGGCTGCGGTCCGTCATCGCTGCCGGCTGGCCGGACTCGGCACGGAACTGCCCGCCCGACCTGCGGCCGTTCTTCCACGTCCGACACGAACTGCACGTGCGCCGTGACGCCGTGGTCATCCGTGGAGCGGACAGAGTGGTCGTGCCGGCCGCACTGACCGACCGGTACCTGCAGCTGGCTCACCGCGCTCACGACGGCATCGTCAGGATGAAACAGCTTCTCCGAAGTCTGTGCTGGTGGCCTGGAGTCGACCGTGCCGTGACAGAGGTCGTCAAGGCGTGCGACCTGTGCCAGCAGAGCGACAAAGTGCTGTCACAGAAGGTTCGACCTGCGCCGCTGCAGCCAGTCCCGCTTCCCACAAGGCCGTGGTCGAAGCTGGGTGTAGATATCGTGGGACCTATCGCCGGAGTTCCCCAGTCTGCACGCTATGCAGTCACCCTCACGGACTACTACAGCAAGTGGGTGGAGGTGGGACTCTGTGCGAAAGTCGAGACAAGCGACATCATCAGGATTCTGTCTGTGATCTGGGCCCGCGAAGGATATCCTGAGGAGATTGCAACGGACAACGGGCCCCAGTTCATCAGCCGCGACTTCGAGACTTATCTACAGCAGAGGAAGATCAAGCACCTGAAGTCGTCTGTGTACTGGCCGAGGGGCAACGCCGCCGTGGAACGATTCAACCGATCGTTCAAGTCCTGGGTCCAGGCGGCCGCGCAGCAGAGCCAAGTTCCGTTCCAGGCCTACCTGCAGGGCCGACTGGCGCGCTACCGTGCCACGCCGCACTGCACCACCGGTGTATCGCCGTCTGAGCTGCTACACGGCAGGAAGATGAGGCTGGACCTGCCGGTGTTCGACGACTACTGCGTCACCTCTGATGTGGCACGACGGGTCGTCAAGCAGCAGCGCCGCAACCGTCGCCACTACGACAGCCGGCACCGGGCGCGGCCGACCGAGATCGCTGTGGGCGACACGGTCTGCGTCCGCCAGCCCGGTCACGTCCAGAAGAAGGGCGCCAAGTTCAGCAAGCCGCTCCGCGTCGTCAGCCGTCACGGACCCGCTACGTTCGGTCTCTCCGACGGTTCGCGTTGGAACGTGGCTCACCTGGCCAGGAGGGAGATCGGCGCCGCCCCGTCGACGCCGACTCTGCCGGTCAGCACTGAAGCTGTTCCTGCGCCGCCGCCGCCGCCGTCTCCGCCGCCTGTGGTCGCGGCGGCCCCGGCCTCGTCCGTGTCGTCTCCAGCGGCTCCTGTGTCTTCACCGCCGGCCGGTGCGGCCGCACCTCGCGATCCGCTGGCCGGCGTACCGACCGCGACCGCCTGCGCGCCGGCGCCGCCGGTCGGTGCGGCCCCGGGCCCGCTACCGAGCGAGCTACCGAGCGCGACCGAGATCGTGGCGTCCCCGTGTCCGCCGGCGCCACCTGTACTAGCGCCACCGATCGACCCGGTTAACCGAGTGGACCCTCGGGTCAGTGATCGTGGACTACCTGCCTCTAACCGCAGTGACCGCGAACTTACCGCGTCGTCGCGAGGCCGTCGTAGGTTTAAGCCGACTCGCTTGGACCTGTGATTGTGTTCTCCAGCTGAACTCGTGTGTGATTGTTCTCCAGCTGAACTCGTGTGTGATTGTTATCCAGCTGAACTCGTGGAGTGACAGCTGAACTCGTGGAGTTTAAGTTTAAGTGCGGGGGGATGTAGTGTTTCCCGATTAGAATTAAGCGTTTCGTTTGTACCGAGTACTATCGCCAGTGGGTACTTGTTTCTCTATTACGTGCTCCTCTATTGGCCGCCATACTGGCAATGCTGAGCGAGAATACAGTTTAGTGACGAGTGGTGGCGCGGCGTGTGGGACCTGGCGGTGCGGCTGAAGCGAGAGGAAACGCTATAATCAACATTTCATGTGTCATGAGACCTTAGAAACCCAGGACCTCAACATTTCATATGCGGTGAAACAATGGAAACCCAGGGGTCAGGACCTCAAAATTTAGGTATGCTGCAAGACCCTGCAGAATGCAGACCTTCAGTCCCAGTTTTATTATTTGTCATGGGATCTTAGGAGAACGGTCTGGACCTACACCATCATTTTGCTGAGGGACCTCAAGAATCCTGGAAGCTGGACCATGAGGTTTATGTTGCACATGGGCCACTAAGGACCCTGCACTAGGTTTTGTCTGTAAGCACTTCAATAAATATCTATGGTTGAGCGACCAGCTGCAAGGGGCTAAGATAGATACATGAAGAGAAAACGAACCACACTGTGTAGACATATATAGAGCCAAATCGTTGTCATGGCTGTGAGGCAGAACTGGAACAAGAGACCTGGTAGCTTTTTACATTATCAATGTTATGGATTATGAAACTGTCAAACAGTGGACAGTGGTGGTTTGGAAAGTTCTGTTCTAATCTCACCTCACATATTTTCTGGGTTGTGATATGCCGGGCTTGAAGCTATTTGGAAGCTACCCACTCTAGTAAGTGTCAAACTTATTTGTTTTGCAATTCATCAAATCACCATTGAGCAATGAGCAATATAAGCAATGATTCCATGACAGTTCAACTTTTTCGTTTAGCAGGTTTTCGTCGAACAATTTTTCGTCTGCAGATTTTCGTCCTCAGACTTTCGTGACTTCGTCTATGCATTTTTTCGTCTGTGCATATTTAAGTCGGCGCATTTTTTCATAAGGACATTTTCCGCCTCATCCAGACGAAAAAATGCCGGACAGAAAAATACTCAGACGAAAAATGCACCAAATCAATTCGTACGGACGAAAAAATGCAAGACGAAAAAGTCAGACGAAAATCTGCCGACGAATAACCGTCTGACGAAAAATTGTCACATGGAATTTTGTTCAGAGCCTTCAATCTAATGTGAATGAACAGTAAGTAAGGTTTGCGCTCGCTGATACTCTAATTCTATTGGCTTAGTCGATCAGTTTTTCTGTGAGCGCTCGCGCAAACAAGACTTGAACATATTTGAGATTTTATCCTAGGTGTTATGTAACAAAATGTGCAGAAAATCGAAAGCATATACCTATCCAATTCAACTTTTACGTTTTTATGAAGCCTGTAAGTTTTATTTCTGGTTTTTTTGATATTGCCTGAAAGAATACTTGAATGTCTGTCTTCAATGACTGTAAGGTGCTATCCTACATTCCTACTGATCAGGTAAGATTGAATTGAAAGGTACCTACATGACAATACAAATTGCAAGGCCTACCTATTACCTACCTATATTTTTATGAATTTGTCAGGTTAAAGAAGGAGAGATTGATATTATGATTCATTTTTAACTTGTGTTGAAGCTCCCCCTACCTATGTTGGTTAATGATAAAACCACCACAGTCCACAGGTTTGCATAGGTTCTGCCCCTTTCAATGTTGCTGGGCATCCGTTGGCAGAATATTTAGAAATAAGTCTGCTCATCCAGAATGTTAGTTTGTTTAAGTTCTTGTTGTGGGACCCTGAATATTTTGGATCCTGAGATGTATTCTTGCCGTGGGACCTTGAGGGCTGTGGACCCTGAACTCTGAAGTGTGTACCTACTTGTCATGGGACCTTGGGGACTGTGGATCCTGAAATTCACACTTGTCGTAGGACCCCAGGGACTGTGGATCCTGCAATGCATTCTTGTCGTGGGACCTTGGGGACTGTGGACCCTGCAATGTATACTTGCCATGGGACCTTGGAAACCTTGGATTCTAGAAATTGAATTTGCCGTGGGACCTTGGAAACCTTGGATTCTAGAAATTAAATTTGCCGTGGGACCTTGGAAACCTTGGATTCTAGAAATTGAATTTGCTGTGGGACCTTGGAAACCTTCGATTCTAGAAATTGAATTTGCCGTGGGACCTTGGAAACCTTGGATTCTAGAAATTGAATTTGCCGTGGGACCTTGGAAACCTTGGATTCTAAAAATTGAATTTGCCGTGGGACCTTGAGGATCCTGGATCTTGATTTTTGGTCCCGGCACAAGTCTGTTCCAAACTCAAGCGAACTCGCCGAAGCTTCGCCATTCAATGCGCAGGATCTGTACAATTGAGTTTGAGAGCCTCTGGGTTGGCTCGGCGCGCCTGCGCCGCGCCGTTGGTCCGGCCAAGTACGCGAGTGACGTCATGCTATAAGCGTCATCCCCCGACCAAAGTCACCAATCAGAGCCCTAGAATCGACTTGTAGTTCCACACTTAGGTAACTCGCGGCCGGTCGGGACTGGCCACAGCGACCGTCCACCGCACGCAGCCGTGACGTCAGAACCGCCTACCCATCCCCTACCCCCACACGGTCGTCAAGTTAGATGTAAGTGAATCCTAATCTATAATCTAAGATTCGGAATCAGGTGAGCCCCTACGATTTGGACCAAACTTGGTCAGTGGATAGTACGTAACGTCCTGATTACGATGCACCCAAAATCTAAGCTCGGCCCGCCATATTTACGAAGTTACGGATGTTTGAATTTCAAGGTCATTCGGGAGAGCCCCTACGATTTCCGTCAAAATTTGTGTACGGACACTCTAGATGCTCCTCATTACGAATATCACAAAATTTAAGCTCGGCCCGCCATATTTACGAAGTTACGGAGGTTTGAATTTCAAGGTCATTTGGGTGAGCCCCTACGATTTCCGTCAAAATTTGTGTACGGACACTCCAGACGCTCCTCATTACGAATATCGCAAAATTTAAGCTCGGCCCGCCATATTTACGAAGTTACGGAGTCACAAAGTTACGGAATTTCAAGGTCATTCGGAGAGCCCCTCCGATTTTCGTCAAAATTTGTATGCGGACACATTACATGCTGCTCATTACGAATATCATAAAAGCTAAGCTCGGCCCGCACTATTTCAAAAGTTACTGACAGACTTGTGCCGGGACCAAAAATCAAGATCCAGGATCCTCAAGGTCCCACGGCAAATTCAATTTTTAGAATCCAAGGTTTCCAAGGTCCCACGGCAAATTCAATTTCTAGAATCCAAGGTTTCCAAGGTCCCACGGCAAATTCAATTTCTAGAATCGAAGGTTTCCAAGGTCCCACAGCAAATTCAATTTCTAGAATCCAAGGTTTCCAAGGTCCCACGGCAAATTTAATTTCTAGAATCCAAGGTTTCCAAGGTCCCACGGCAAATTCAATTTCTAGAATCCAAGGTTTCCAAGGTCCCATGGCAAGTATACGTTGCAGGGTCCACAGTCCCCAAGGTCCCACGACAAGAATGCATTGCAGGATCCACAGTCCCTGGGGTCCTACGACAAGTGTGAATTTCAGGATCCACAGTCCCCAAGGTCCCATGACAAGTAGGTACACACTTCAGAGTTCAGGGTCCACAGCCCTCAAGGTCCCACGGCAAGAATACATCTCAGGATCCAAAATATTCAGGGTCCCACAACAAGAACTTAAACAAACTAACATTCTGGATGAGCAGACTTATTTCTAAATATTCTGCCAACGGATGCCCAGCAACATTGAAAGGGGCAGAACCTATGCAAACCTGTGGACTGTGGTGGTTTTATCATTAACCAACATAGGTAGGGGGAGCTTCAACACAAGTTAAAAATGAATCATAATATCAATCTCTCCTTCTTTAACCTGACAAATTCATAAAAATATAGGTAGGTAATAGGTAGGCCTTGCAATTTGTATTGTCATGTAGGTACCTTTCAATTCAATCTTACCTGATCAGTAGGAATGTAGGATAGCACCTTACAGTCATTGAAGACAGACATTCAAGTATTCTTTCAGGCAATATCAAAAAAAACCAGAAATAAAACTTACAGGCTTCATAAAAACGTAAAAGTTGAATTGGATAGGTATATGCTTTCGATTTTCTGCACATTTTGTTACATAACACCTAGGATAAAATCTCAAATATGTTCAAGTCTTGTTTGCGCGAGCGCTCACAGAAAAACTGATCGACTAAGCCAATAGAATTAGAGTATCAGCGAGCGCAAACCTTACTTACTGTTCATTCACATTAGATTGAAGGCTCTGAACAAAATTCCATGTGACAATTTTTCGTCAGACGGTTATTCGTCGGCAGATTTTCGTCTGACTTTTTCGTCTTGCATTTTTTCGTCCGTACGAATTGATTTGGTGCATTTTTCGTCTGAGTATTTTTCTGTCCGGCATTTTTTCGTCTGGATGAGGCGGAAAATGTCCTTATGAAAAAATGCGCCGACTTAAATATGCACAGACGAAAAAATGCATAGACGAAGTCACGAAAGTCTGAGGACGAAAATCTGCAGACGAAAAATTGTTCGACGAAAACCTGCTAAACGAAAAAGTTGAACTGTCATGGAATCATTGCTTATATTGCTCATTGCTCAATGGTGATTTGATGAATTGCAAAACAAATAAGTTTGACACTTACTAGAGTGGGTAGCTTCCAAATAGCTTCAAGCCCGGCATATCACAACCCAGAAAATATGTGAGGTGAGATTAGAACAGAACTTTCCAAACCACCACTGTCCACTGTTTGACAGTTTCATAATCCATAACATTGATAATGTAAAAAGCTACCAGGTCTCTTGTTCCAGTTCTGCCTCACAGCCATGACAACGATTTGGCTCTATATATGTCTACACAGTGTGGTTCGTTTTCTCTTCATGTATCTATCTTAGCCCCTTGCAGCTGGTCGCTCAACCATAGATATTTATTGAAGTGCTTACAGACAAAACCTAGTGCAGGGTCCTTAGTGGCCCATGTGCAACATAAACCTCATGGTCCAGCTTCCAGGATTCTTGAGGTCCCTCAGCAAAATGATGGTGTAGGTCCAGACCGTTCTCCTAAGATCCCATGACAAATAATAAAACTGGGACTGAAGGTCTGCATTCTGCAGGGTCTTGCAGCATACCTAAATTTTGAGGTCCTGACCCCTGGGTTTCCATTGTTTCACCGCATATGAAATGTTGAGGTCCTGGGTTTCTAAGGTCTCATGACACATGAAATGTTGATGTCCTGGGATTCCAAGGTCTCGCGGCATATGCAAATGTTGAGGTCCTGGGATTCCAAGGTCTCGCGGCATATGCAAATGTTGAGGTCCTGGGATTCCAAGGTCTCACGACATATGCAAATGTTGAGGTCCTGGGATTCCAAGGTCTCGCGGCATATGGATGTTTTAAGGTCCTGGGTTTCCAAGGTCTCGCGACAAAAATGACAATGCAAGGTCCAGGATCCTTCAAGGTCCCAGACCTTGGACTCTGCGAACCCTGGATCTCGGATCTTTTTGGGACCTTGGCACAAGTCTGGACTTACTGACGTTTGAAACTCACTGAAATTCAAACATCTCTAACTTTTGAAATAGTGCGGGCCGAGCTTAGCTTTTATGATATTCGTAATGAGGAGCATGTAATGTGTCCGCATACAAATTTTGACGAAAATCGGAGGGGCTCTCCGAATGACCTTGAAATTCCGTAACTTTGTGACTCCGTAACTTCGTAAATATGGCGGGCCGAGCCATAGGCGGCGGAACGATTTGAGACAAGGGGGGGCACCATTGCTCAAGGAGTTAAACCTAGGGTACCCCCAAATCCAGTTTTCTCATCGGATTTAGGCCACTTATTTTTCGTCACAGCCCTGACACGATGATTTTTTTATTTTTTTTTTTACTAAACGAAAATGGCAGTTCACCCCCGTATGCAGGGGTGTACCTAATTTTATATCTCTTTGTGGGGGCATATGCACCCACAATCCTGAATTATGCCCCCACAATGATGAAAAAGCACCCACAAGTCTTTTACAAGGCTGCAAGCGTCCTTTCGAGAGCACGGTGCCCTTCGCATGCTCTAACGGCGTCCTCCTGACCGTCTCGCGTTCATGGATAGCGTTTTTAATCACTCGGCGCCCTTCTGGGAGAATGGCGCACTTTTGACAGCACCGCGCCATTCTCATGGTCTAACGGCGCCCTCCTGACCGTCTCGCGTCCTTAGGTCTCTGTTCACCGTGCATCCCTCGACTATTCGGCGCCCTTCTGGCCTCTCAAGTCTCAGCGCCCCTGAACCACATATAGCGTTTTCAATCACTCGGCACCCTTTTACGAGAATGGCGCCCTTTTCATGATCTCAAGGCGACCTCGTAACCATCTGGCGCCCCCACGTCCCCACCAACGTAGCACTACTGACTGTGCGGCGCCCTTCTGGCCTCTTAGCGCCCCTAGACCACATAGCGTTTTCAATCACGCGGCGCCCTCCTAAGAGAATGGCGCCTTTTTCATCGTCTCACGGCGCCCTCGTAAGTCGTAACCGTCTGGCGCCTCCACATTTGGTGCCCCTCCTACTGGATGGCGCCTCTCTACATATTTTTTACGTCCTTCCGGTCAGTTTCCACTTTTAAGCGTGTATTTGCTTAGTCAGACACGTCACTTGAAGCGCCATTCGGCTAGCAATGTTATCAAATTCGGTGTTAATTTAGGCTCCCACATAAAGAATATCTATCGCGCCCCAAAACGGCCTGGCGCCGGGCGCCCCTACAGCTGGGCACCCACAATCATTTTAGGAAAATTACACCCCTGCCCGTATGTGTGGTTAACTTTAAGCTGATCCTCAAGTACCTATGTGTTTGTCTCTTCCTTATTGTCGTTTGATAAATTCCATTTATCCTACATGTATAATTCCCAAGAAGCCATCGCAGTACTAATCAGTGGCGAATCCCAGGGTGGAGGTCACATGGGTCATGACTTAGGGCCTGGGGTCACCACATGCCTGCCAGGAGCACCACAGGCCTGACAGCCGACAGGGGCACCACAGGCCCGCCAGGGGTGCCAAAGGCCTAGCAGGGGCACCACGGGCCTGTCAGTGGCACCACAGGCCTGTCAGGAGCACCATCGGCCTAGCAAAAGCACTACAGGTCTTCCAGGGGCACCACAGACCTGCCAGGGGCACCAGAGGCCTGTCAGGGACACTATCGGCTTCGCAGGGGAACCACCGGCTTCGCAAGGGCACCATGGGCCTGTCAAGGGCACCACAAGCCTGTCGTTGGCAATTTAGGATTGTCAGAGGCACCACAAACCTGTCAAGGGCACCTGCGTTCTAACAGGGGCACCACAAACCTGCCAAGGCCCAGAGACACCACAGGCCTAGCAAGGACACCACAGGCCTGTCAGGGGCACCACGGGCCTGTCAGAGCCCATGGGCACCTAAGTCATGTCAGGGCCCACCGTAGGCTTGTCAGGGGGCAGGGTAGGTAGGTACCACAGTCTTTCCAGGGGCACCAGCGGCTTAGCAGGGGCACCAGTCATCACATGACTAACCAAAAATAAAGAAAAAAAAACTGAAAATAGGGCACCACCAAAATTAAGTGGCCGAAATCCGTTGAGGTTTTAATTTTGGGCATAGGTAGGGGCACCACTTCGATTCATGAACCTCCCCTTAGAGTTTTCCCGAATCCGCCCCTGGTACTAATACATCAAATTTAAGGGGGGGCACCTTGCTATTGGTGCCCCCCTTGCAGAATTCAAGGGGGGGGGGGGCACGGTGCCCCGGTGCCCCCCCCTTTCCGCCGCCTATGGGCCGAGCTTAAATTTTGCGATATTCGTAATGAGGAGCGTCTGGAGTGTCCGCACACAAATTTTGACGGAAATCGTAGGGGCTCACCCAAATGACCTTGAAATTCAAACCTCCGTAACTTCGTAAATATGGCGGGCCGAGCTTAAATTTTGTGATATTCGTAATGAGGAGCATCTAGAGTGTCCGTACACAAATTTTGACGGAAATCGTAGGGGCTCTCCCGAATGACCTTGAAATTCAAACATCCGTAACTTCGTAAATATGGCGGGCCGAGCTTAGATTTTGGGTGCATCGTAATCAGGACGTTACGTACTATCCACTGACCAATTTTGGTCCAAATCGTAGGGGCTCACCTGATTCCGAATCTTAGATTATAGATTAGGATTCACTTACATCTAACTTGACGACCGTTACCCCCACGCCTGCTGGACGTACCGCACACAGCGCACGCAGCAGTGTGCGGTGCCCGTGAACACCCCTCTGGTTCTGACGTTCGTATAATTGCATGCAGATTGATATCAATCTCGTACATGCAGATTCCGGACAATTTCAAATCGGCTCAAAATGGGCATATAGACCAAACAGGATACGCTGATCACGAATCCGAAGTCCGTTCCGCGGCACATATGAAACTTTTCCCGGAATTTCCGAATTCCGAATCTGCATGCGGATTCCGGACAATTTCAAATCGGCTCAAAATGGGCATATAGACCAAACAGGATACGCTGATCACGAATCCGAAGTCCGTTCCGCGGCACATATGAAACTTTTCCCGGAATTTCCGAATTCCGAATCTGCATGCAGATTCCGGACAATTTCAAATCGGCTCAAAATGGGCATATAGACCAAACAGGATACGCTGATCACGAATCCGAAGTCCGTTCCGCGGCACATATGAAACTTTTCCCGGAATTTCCAAATTCCGAATCTGCATGCAGATTCCGGACAATTTCAAATCGGCTCAAAATGGGCATATAGACCAAACAGGATACGCTGATCACGAATCCGAAGTCCGTTCCGCGGCACATATGAAACTTTTCCCGGAATTTCCGAATTCCGAATCTGCATGCAGATTCCGGACAATTTCAAATCGGCTCAAAATGGGCATATAGACCAAACAGGATACGCTGATCACGAATCCGAAGTCCGTTCCGCGGCACATATGAAACTTTTCCCGGAATTTCCGAATTCTGAATCTGCATGCGGATTCCGGACAATTTCAAATCGGCTCAAAATGGGCATATAGACCAAACAGGATACGCTGATCACGAATCCGAAGTCCGTTCCGCGGCACATATGAAACTTTTCCCGGAATTTCCGAATTCCGAATCTGCATGCAGATTCCGGACAATTTCAAATCGGCTCAAAATGGGCATATAGACCAAACAGGATACGCTGATCACGAATCCGAAGTCCGTTCCGCGGCACATATGAAACTTTTCGGATTCGGGATTCGAAAATTCCGGGAAAAGTTTCATATGTGCCGCGGAACGGACTTCGGATTCGTGATCAGCGTATCCTGTTTGGTCTATATGCCCATTTTGAGCCGATTTGAAATTGTCCGGAATCTGCATGCAGATTCGGGATTCGGAAATTCCGGGAAAAGTTTCATATGTGCCGCGGAACGGACTTCGGATTCGTAATCAGCGTATCCTGTTTGGTCTATATGCCCATTTTGAGCCGATTTGAAATTGTCCGGAATCCGCATGCAGATTCGGGATTCGGAAATTGCGGGAAAAGTTTCATATGTGCCGCGGAACGGACTTCGGATTCGTGATCAGCGTATCCTGTTTGGTCTATATGCCCATTTTGAGCCGATTTGAAATTGTCCGGAATCTGCATGCAGATTCGGAATTCGGAAATTCCGGGAAAAGTTTCACATGTGCCGCGGAACGGATTTCGGATTCGTGATCAGCGTATCCTGTTTGGTCTATATGCCCATTTTGAGCCGATTTGAAATTGTCCGGAATCTGCATGCAGATTCGGAATTCGGAAATTCCGGGAAAAGTTTCATATGTGCCGCGGAACGGACTTCGGATTCGTGATCAGCGTATCCTGTTTGGTCTATATGCCCATTTTGAGCCGATTTGAAATTGTCCGGAATCCGCATGCAGATTCGGAATTCGGAAATTCCGGGAAAAGTTTCATATGTGCCGCGGAACGGACTTCGGATTCGTGATCAGCGTATCCTGTTTGGTCTATATGCCCATTTTGAGCCGATTTGAAATTGTCCGGAATCCGCATGCAGATTCAGAATTCGGAAATTCCGGGAAAAGTTTCATATGTGCCGCGGAACGGACTTCGGATTCGTGATCAGCGTATCCTGTTTGGTCTATATGCCCATTTTGAGCCGATTTGAAATTGTCCGGAATCTGCATGCAGATTCGGAATTCGGAAATTCCGGGAAAAGTTTCATATGTGCCGCGGAACGGACTTCGGATTCGTGATCAGCGTATCCTGTTTGGTCTATATGCCCATTTTGAGCCGATTTGAAATTGTCCGGAATCCGCATGCAGATTCAGAATTCGGAAATTCCGGGAAAAGTTTCATATGTGCCGCGGAACGGACTTCGGATTCGTGATCAGCGTATCCTGTTTGGTCTATATGCCCATTTTGAGCCGATTTGAAATTGTCCGGAATCTGCATGCAGATTCGGAATTCGGAAATTCCGGGAAAAGTTTCATATGTGCCGCGGAACGGACTTCGGATTCGTGATCAGCGTATCCTGTTTGGTCTATATGCCCATTTTGAGCCGATTTGAAATTGTCCGGAATCCGCATGCAGATTCAGAATTCGGAAATTCCGGGAAAAGTTTCATATGTGCCGCGGAACGGACTTCGGATTCGTGATCAGCGTATCCTGTTTGGTCTATATGCCCATTTTGAGCCGATTTGAAATTGTCCGGAATCTGCATGCAGATTCGGAATTCGGAAATTCCGGGAAAAGTTTCATATGTGCCGCGGAACGGACTTCGGATTCGTGATCAGCGTATCCTGTTTGGTCTATATGCCCATTTTGAGCCGATTTGAAATTGTCCGGAATCCGCATGCAGATTCAGAATTCGGAAATTCCGGGAAAAGTTTCATATGTGCCGCGGAACGGACTTCGGATTCGTGATCAGCGTATCCTGTTTGGTCTATATGCCCATTTTGAGCCGATTTGAAATTGTCCGGAATCTGCATGCAGATTCGGAATTCGGAAATTCCGGGAAAAGTTTCATATTGCCGCGGAACGGACTTCGGATTCGTGATCAGCGTATCCTGTTTGGTCTATATGCCCATTTTGAGCCGATTTGAAATTGTCCGGAATCCGCATGCAGATTCAGAATTCGGAAATTCCGGGAAAAGTTTCATATGTGCCGCGGAACGGACTTCGGATTCGTGATCAGCGTATCCTGTTTGGTCTATATGCCCATTTTGAGCCGATTTGAAATTGTCCGGAATCTGCATGCAGATTCGGAATTCGGAAATTCCGGGAAAAGTTTCATATGTGCCGCGGAACGGACTTCGGATTCGTGATCAGCGTATCCTGTTTGGTCTATATGCCCATTTTGAGCCGATTTGAAATTGTCCGGAATCCGCATGCAGATTCAGAATTCGGAAATTCCGGGAAAAGTTTCATATGTGCCGCGGAACGGACTTCGGATTCGTGATCAGCGTATCCTGTTTGGTCTATATGCCCATTTTGAGCCGATTTGAAATTGTCCGGAATCTGCATGTACGAGATTGATATCAATCTGCATGCAATTATACGAACGTCTGGTTCTGATTGGCTTACAATTTTTGTAATAGATATTAGAACACAGCTTAAGAATGATGACGAATGCGGCGCAACGGCGAACCACAGCCATCGTCCAATAATTCAATAGCTTATATATGTAGGGCGAGTATGGTTTATATACTGCTTACCAGTTTGGGGCGGAGCTGCCGACAAAGAACTTAAACGACTGCAAAAAATGATTAACTTTGCGGCTCGTTTGGTGACCGGTTCGAAGCGCCGTGATCACGGGCCTGTTCCAGCGCCTCCAGAAGAAATTCTTGACTGGAGGCTCTACCAGAGGTTTTACTGGAGGCGCTGGAACGCAATCTGGAGATTTCTGGAGATTGGCGTCATAGATACCAAAAGAATGACGATTGTTCTCTCTTGAAACGCAAAATTTGTTTTCAATTTTAGTTAAAAAGATAAATAAAGTTATAGCAATGTAATTTTCTTTACATTCAAGTTGTAAAATAATCAGTCAAATGTCCTTTGTTTACATTCGTGATTGTCACATGTGCACCATAATTGTAGACCAGAGCCTCCAGAGAAATTTGGACCTCTCAACTCTCTGGAGGCTACTGGAGGTTTCTGGAGCTTTGGCGAGAGCTTTCTGGAGCTTTCTGGAGGCGCTGGAACGCTCTCTGGAGGATTCTAGAGCTTTCTGGAGCTTTCTGGAGGTTTCTGGAGGCGCTGGAACAGGCCCCACATCACACCAGTTCTTAAGTCGCTCCACTGGTCACGGATTGGCGAGCTGGTGGAGGAGCGTGATCGACTGAAGGTGCACCGCGCAATCTGCGATCCCCATGCACCAATCGTGGTACAAGACATGTTCAAACGTCGATGTGATGTGGCGACTCGTGACACGCGCCTGACAGATACAGCGCAGGTGCACCTACCGAAAGTGCGGCTTATTGCCACTCAAAAACACTTCATGTACAGGGCTGGCTCGGCATGGAACCGGCTGCCCCGAGAGATCCAAGGCATGTCCAGCATATTTGCTTTTAAGCGGGCGATCAGGCCACCACGAAATGTGTAGTTTGATGCTGAAGTGGTCTAAAGTGTTGCCTTGGTCCTGTTTTTTCTTTTTCTCCTCTTTAGTGAACTCGAACGCGGCTCCAGGAAAGCGCATGTGCATTGTGCATAGTGGTTCCCTGATCATGTGCCATCCTGAAACAACTATGCCTGCATGGAAGGATGTGCAACAAATAAATAAATAAATAAAACGGCCAGAAAAAAAAAATAAATAAATATAGCCTTGGCGAGTACCTAAATTCAACCTAAATTCAACCTAAATTGAAGTGAGCCGGTGGAAGACTCGGATAGACTCGGGAGACTCTCCGACCCCAGCTGCGTCTCGGTCTATGGGGAAAGGTCAGTCTTCTAAGCAGGGGGATCTTGTTATTGTTTCAGTTTCCAACTTTTTTTCCTGGAGCATTCTACCTGGTTTATATAGCCTCGGGTCAACCCAAGGCAAAGGGGCTAGCCGCAGGGCTGCGGAGTCGATGGATTTTAGGGTGACTCCGACTCCGGGTTCAAAAATAGACTCCGACTCCGACTCCGGACGGTTCTATTAAAATCCATACCATGAATCATGATATTGAAGTTCATACCTAAAAGAATAGAGACGTTTTAATCTTGCCTGAAACGATCCCTTGTGCGTTCCAAGGCTTTGCGTTGCAAACATGCATTAGAAATGGCATGCAGGATTAAAAAGCACGTTCTTGGGAATTCACCGTCTTCTGCTTCTCTTGCTGAAAATGTTCGTTCAAAACATCAAAAGGGCCTTTTTTCGACATTAGCACAGTATCGTCAATCAAATACCTAGCCCTAGGTGCAGTGCATGACATTGAGCCACGCAGCATTAACTCCTACTCCGGAGTCAGAGTTGGTAATATTTTGGTGACTCAAACTCCGACTCAGGGCAGAACTGTAGACTCCGACTGACTCCAACTCTGACTCTGACTCTGCAGCCCTGGTCAGCCAGGTTGAGGTAGGTAGGCACTATAATAGAGGTGTCAATTTCAGAAAACGTATGTTCAAAGTCCGTCCAATGTCCAATGCTTACGTCGACTGTCCGTCCAAAAATGTCCAAGCCAGTCATTTGTCCAAAGAGGTCCGACACCTAGGCAATAGTTTACACTCAACACTGTTATTTAAGTTGCTTTTCATATACCGTTACCAGCTCAAAAGTGGTAATCATATTGAAAGCTGCGCTTTCTAATAGCCAATCAATGTTAAACACGATTACTTTTTAAAAATGTTGAGGTGTAGCAAGTGATTGTCCAAAGTTGTCCAAAGCCTGCTGCCATTGTCCAACCAAATTCCGAATTGGACATTGGACAAAATCGGAATTCTGAAGATTCAAGTTCCGATTGACACCACTAGTAGGCACTGGTCACTCGTATGATAGCTGTGGAGGCTGGGGGATCAGGACTAAGACTTAGTAGTTAGTAACCGTCCCAGCCTAAACCAACCAGACCAAAAATCCATGACAGACTGTACTGAACAACACCTAGAGGCACAATTGACAATTTATCATTACAAAATGCAGATTTTGTACTTTTGGTGTGAAAACTGTAATAAAAGGTCAGTTGTTCTTTGACCAACCGGCCCATTGTGTCTGCCTTAAATCATTTTCTTGGACAATAATGCACCAGCAAAGCAGTTCATCACAGTTTCATGCTGGAGCCTGCACTGCTCCTGACTCCAAAGTCTGCACCACACTGCTGCAAATCAGCACCACACCACACCACTGCTGAACAAGGGCAAAACATATTATGTCCTGGTGACCTCTGGCATGAGGTAATGGCCTCTGACCCAATGTAATTGTTTTTGCCTTTTCACGGGAGACCAGCTGACTGAGTGCCTTCGCACTGGCAAGAACTCTTCAAGAATACCATATTTTGCAGTCTGGCTCTTATGGGTCACATTTGCCCATGTATAGGACAGGAAGGGTCTTGCTCCCCCTCCAGTACAAAGAAGTACCTACCTAGTTTGTTCAGTATTACCACAGCTGTTGATCAATGAAGCTAACATAATCTATTAACTGCCTAATCCCATTATCCTATCCAGCCAAAACTAAGAATCATTCCATTCTTACAGCCCTGGTACAGAAAAGCAAAGTAGCATAACCCATCCTATCACCTGTGATGTCAGTGACTATATTCAGTGAATTGCATCAGTGTTCCATTTTTCAGAATTTTGGGTGGGAAGTCTAACCTGGATAGGGAAAATATTTTCATCCCAAAAATCGGAAAACTGACATTATTTCACCTTTGAAGAAAGTTTCGTGCATTCAATCAGTCAGTCCTGACCCCCCCCCCCCCCCGCAAAGTTATTCATAACACTGCACTTGATGAGCCTAGTCCTCACTGCTAGTTTGCTAGATATTATATAGATACCTATTAGAGATAGCTATAGATATTATAGTGGTTTGCATGATCCAAGGGCTTTTTGGTCATTATTTTTACCTGGTAGTATAGTATGTGTTGAACTGGGAGATCTGGAGCAGGAGGTAGCTCTTGAAAAACAAAAAACAAAAAACTTTTGTTTAGTTTCTTTTCATCTGATCCATTCAGAAGGGCACAATTTTCTGTACCTAAATGATTGAAGTTTTCATTTTTTAACACGCGCACCGACAGGGGGGCGGATATCCGCCCCCCTGAGGTTTTTCGCGAATAGCGGGAACGCCGCGAAATTTGGTAAGACTGTTCTCTCATCAATTTTACACATGGTGTGCAAGTTTGAACCTCCTAACTTTTAACCCTCGCCCTTGCAGGGCATTTTTCATAACACGGCTTGACAGGGGGGGGGGGGTCGCATCGACCCCCCTCGCGGTTGGCTCCTATGGCACCTAGAAACACCAAATTTGGTAGGTAGGTGGGCCCCCTGGAGTTCTCGCCCCTGTGCAAATTTGGTTGCTCTAGGTCAATATTTAGGGGTTTTTTGGGGGGTATAAATGTAAAAATTTCGCTAAAAACAGGTCAAACGTGTTTTCTGGCCTGGTGACCTGACTCAAGGTCACCCGGACCTGAAATTTTCAGGCCATATGTAAAAAGGTTGCCTCATAGGCTGTGCCAAATTTGGCAGCGCTGCGCGCCGCCGTTTTCACGCTATCTTCGAAAAACCTTAGGGGGGGGGGTCGCATCGACCCCCCTGCCAGGGCGAGGGTTAAGGTCAGGTCACCAGGTCACTTTGAATGACCCAACCTCAAGTCACTTTTTTGCAACTTTGTCACCATGCCAGAGCTACAGTAGATGTCGGAGGCCTTTGTAAGTCGCAGGATGTTATGAGGTCATTAGTCAGGTCACACGTCGGTGCGCGTGTTAATATAAGTAATGACAATCTTTCAAATGATGGTTGTTTTTATCTCTTATTCATTTCTTTGCTTGATAGATGATGGACGAACTGCATGAGTTCCACTCTCATGAGGAGGAGCTCAAAATTGGCCATGGGTCTGGTGAAAGCAGAGTGGTGCACGACTACATGTGGCGAGTGCTGAATCTAAACATGATGCTTGGAGGCTGTGAGCAAGGGATCAGTCCGCCAGCGGCCGCGCCCCACTTGCAGCACTTACAGCAGTGGATGGCAGAGCTACCCATCAGCCATATGCCAGCAGCGGGCGCCGTTCTGCAGCGTGGCGCCCCATCGACGCCGCCGACGGCCAGCGCTCACTGCGACGCCGGCCAGTACGCGGCACCGGCGGACACCCTGCAGCAGGGTGGGGAGCGCCGTCCGCCCCAGCACGTGTCTGCGATGTCGAGGTCACTGTCGACCGACCCGTGCGCCGCCACCGGCGCCGAGCTCTCGCGTCAGTCGCACGGCTCGCCGTCGTCGATGCCGGCCCCACCTCCTCCCAGTCCGTACGTCGGCACCGAATACGGTCTGCAGGCACCGCCGCCGGTGTCGGGGCTGTACCCTAGCCTGCCACAGCCAGTGCACCAGCAGACGTCGCCGCCGGTGGGCCTGGAGCGCGGCCGCGAGTCGTTCCACGACCGCCCGACGGTGCCAGCTGCTCTGCCGTCGCTGGCTGGCGGCGGCACCGGACCCGTGACGTCCACGTACCACGGCGCATTCGCCGTCTCCGCCAATCCTGCGTCGTTCCCCGCCGCCCCTGATGAGCCGCAAAAGAAGCAGCGCGGTCGGAAGAAAGGTCAGACAAAGAGCTCGGGCGCCTGGGTCGCTCACAAGGTGCTCGGACGGCCTGTAGGCACCACGCGCGCCAACGGCTACAAGGTGGGCTCGCGCGGCGGCCGCCGTAAGGGAACCACGCGCGCCAATGGCTACAAGGTCAGTGGCGGCCGACCCAAGGGGACCACGGCGGCGAACGGGTACAAGGTGAGCCCGGGCCGACCGCGCGGTACCACCGCCGCCAACGGCTACAGAGTGGGCCAGGGCCGGCCCCGCGCGGTCAAGGCGGACCCTCCGCCGCCCGATGGGACCTTGCAGGTCGACGGCAGCAGGGACTATCAGCCGCCACCGCCGCCTTCCACCCACCAACAGGCCGCCGACAAGAAAGCCACACAGTCCATGGGCTACCAGATCGACCAAGGTACGTTTCTTTGATACATTTTTTTATTTCATTTTTGTTACCTATTATATTTTTGTTTGTCACCCTACTGCATGTTATGGGTGATGCCATGGCACAGGAAGGTATTTCGTGTCGCTTTCGTGAAGTGATACTCATAAAGTCATAAGCTTAAACTACCGCTTTAAGAAAAGTTTGAAAATCTCATTTTTAGTTTAGCTTTTCCCTAGAATCATATGTCATGTTTGTTCAGACATTATGTTTTAAGTCTTGATGTCATTCAGCTTGGGCCTGTTCGATGACTACACGGTTTACGGCTACTTGATTATCAGGGCGATATCGTCGGAAAATTCATTGAAGAGATCTGACTAGCCAGTATCTATACCTGTCATTAAACCAGCTCAGCATCTCAGCGGAAAAACGAGCATGCTGCTGAGGTGGCCAAAATCCGGATCGTACCGCTTCGGCGTTTGCTATTTAACTTCCGATAGAGATTTTCGATTGGGTTTCGGTAGAGTTTCGGTAAAGCTATCCGGCTGGGCAGTGGGCGGGCTGGTAGTACGGGCTGTGGTCCGCAAGTTGGTGGACTCCTAGTACGGACAGTCCGGCAGTGAGCGGGCTGCTATTCCGCTCTCAGGTACTCAGGCGTCCTGCCTTGGGAATGGGGGTGGGGGTTTGTTCCTGCCCAGGCAGTAGGTAGCGGCAGCAGACGGCGCACTGCCGACTGTTGAATGAACGGGCGGCAGTGCGCGGCCGCGCGGCTCAGGCCGGTCGATGGCTCTGTGCCGACTGTGCTGTAGGACGGATGGCGCGGCACGCTCCGACTACCAGTGTACCCCAGATGGGATCAATAGCGACCTCTCCGGGACAGAAATATCACGGCGCGGCTGCACGGCAGTTTCCATCGCCCCGCAGCGCGGTGCGGCAGAGTCGGGTTTCACAAAAACATGGTCTGCTTAGTTCAGCGGCTGCCTCAAGTAACACTGACTAAGGGACTAGGCTAGGGATCACTTTACATGTAATCCCGCCACACAGCAATTTTGTAAGATGTCTGTGATTGAGATGGCGTCCTTGGTTGATGCTGCCTGGCTGACAGATGAAGCTGATCTACAGGGTGTTTCACTAAAAATGTCAAAAAGTAGAAGGCCAAAGTGCACACAACAAAAATGTATTGTCATAACAATTGGACATCATTGTACTCACAGTCGTGGGACATTTACATATATGCGGTGGCATACGGTGGTCCATCACCCCTACTCCACGTGGCCGCCCCTTCTTTCGACGCACACTTTTGCGCGGTCACGGAGATGTCTCACCGCCCGTTTCGCGTCTTCGGCATCCAGACCGTCTGCAAAGTCTTGGACCGCCTGCTTTAACTCTTGCAGCGATGTGATCTTGTTCTTACTGAGCTCTGCAAGAGCGACCGACCAAAACCAATAGTCGAGAGGTGACAGGTCGGGACTTCGTGCTGGCCAGGGGCGGTTTGTGAGGCGGCTGATGACTCGGTTCGGGAACTTTTCGCTCAGCCAGTTCCTGGTGGCCACGGTCGTGTGAACACTTGCTCCATCCTGTTGAAACCAGTAGCCCCTTCTTGTGGCCTGATGCCGAACAGCGGTCCACATCACGTTCTCCAGCATGTTGAGGTAGGTCTTGCCGTTGACGGAGGTGTTGGAGTCAAACCAATGCAGCAGCACCCGTCCATCAATGACCGCGGCCCAGCACATCACCTTGAGCCCTCCTTGCTCGTTGCATTCCACTGCAACATCAGGATTCGATGGCGCCCAATAACGCTCATTCTGTTTGTTCGGTTTCTGTCGAAGAACAAACCACTTTTCATCACTCCAGATGACGCGTTCTTCAAACTCCGGAGGCTGCTGAAGAAGCCACTGACAGAACGCGGCCCGATCCGCCTTGTGCGCGTCGGAGAGAGGGACCACAGTGCGCGACCTGTAAGGAAACCATCCCAGCTTTTTTCTCAAGATGCGCCATATTGTTGTTTTTGAGAGCTGTAAGGCCTTAGCTATCTCTGAAGTCGAGATTTGTATCTTATTGTCTTGATAGGGTTTCAAGAAATCTCTTACTTTTCCGACCAGTTCCGCTGAAATCGGAGGTCGGCCCCGTTTCTTGAGACTCGTGGGAGTGTCTGAATGAACATTCTGGAACGTCTGGATGACCCGTTTAAAACTGTTGAAACTTGGAATGGAGCGAGGTGAGAGATTATAATGTTTCCTGTAAAGTCTGCGTACCGCCTGGATCTTTCCGGTCGCGCCAAATTTGAGAATGATCCAACCCTCCTGTTGTGGTGTGAAGGGGCTTCTTTTGCTCTTCATGAATAAAAATGATGGGTGTCTTTCGTCCCTTCTCCTACGCAGCCAGAGTGTCAAGTGCAACTAATCTGTGTCAAAATACAAATGTCCAAGCATTTGGAACCAAAGCACGTGCAAAAAAATGTGCTTTGCATTTTTTTAGCACCTTTTATAATGAAGTACTTTTTGACATTTTTAGTGAAACACCCTGTACATAGGTGAAGTGCTTGGAATTGGAGCGTGCTCAGTGCTCTCATGCCTTACACCCTATAATGTAATATACCTACTCGTAACTCGTTATATGCGCACGCACATTCACAATTTATGGAAGAACATAATAAAACCTTTGACTTCATAAGGTCAGACTGCGAGGGCAGGTCATTGTCGGAACAGCAGTGGCGCACTGAACACGACTAGCTATGTCCAAGATTGTCCATGTCCAATGTCCAATGTGGATTGGACCGAGCAGTTACGTCGAAACATTGATGAATTAGCTGCGGTGGGTCCACACTCCACAGTCACACGAGATGTGTTAGGTACGATGTCTTCGTCTTGAGTTATTCACAGGGCCTCGAATTTACCGTGACGTTAGTCCTTTTCATGACATTTTTCTGTTTTTGATATCCTACTTTGACTGTTTTGATTGGTCAACATAAGATAACGTTAGGCACAGTTTGCTGTACTTTTTTAGAGTTACTTATCGAGGAAGGCAGTGTTCAGCCGATTCGCCCGGACTTTGTCCATGAGTCGCTATGTGTAGTTGACGTGTGTGCGTGCCCCACTCTTTCGACAGTGGCTCCTGTGACGATCGAGGTGACGCCGGATCTGCCCGGCGGCGGCTCCCCGGGCTGGAGCCCGTCACGGCCGGACGTCACGCCTCCGGCCCCCTACCAACCGCCGCTCGCCACGATCGGCGGCCGCCAGCCGACCGTCTCAGCACAGACCGTCTCGCCCCAGCTGAGTGTCGCCGCGTCGTCCACTGCGTGTGTCGAGGTGGGAAGCGCCGGCGGCGCCGTCTACCGGCCGCCGCCGGCTCTCGCCGCGCCGCCGGGGGTGCAGGTGTCGCGGGGTGGCGCGCCGGCCGATCCCGGATACCCGCAGCTTCCCGCCGCCCACCGGGACGGCAGGCGGCCAGCGGGGCTCCCGCAACTCGAGCTGCCGACCGACCCGGTCCACAGGTCGCACTCTGTCGCTCGACTGCCCGCCTACCTGTCGCCCCCGGCCGGCCACGGCCTGCCATTTCCCCCACCGTTCACTGGGTACTCTCAGTTTCCGGCGCCGGTGTCGCAGGCTGGTCGCTGCCGGCCTCCGGTGCCGGCCGGGGGTCTGGGTATCGCGTCTACCGGCGTCGCTCCAGGGTCAGTTTCCACCTCGGGAATGGGTATGCTCACGACAGGCTGCCGGCCGTACAGCGATGTTACATACAGTTTGGCGGCTTTCAGCGCCGCCCGACCGGTGTATGCCCCGCTTGGGGCGCCAGACATCAAAGAGGAGGCGCCGGACGCCATACCGTGTGGCGGCGGCGGTCGGTACGTCGCCGGCTCGCCGTCCCACCCGATGGCGGTCGGCGTGACCCCGCGCGGCTACGGAACCCTCTGAGGGCCGGCGCTGGGGACCGAATCGAGCCACCAGTCCCGCCGGTCGCTCTCGGCAGTACCGATCGCCAGCCGTCCGCATCGCTCCGGAACCGGCCGTCGCCGCGGTGAAAGAGCGCGCGTGTTACCGACAAGTGTTCTCGCACCGCACACGCACCCGGTCCGGAACGGAGGACGCGGCGAATTAGTCCGGTCTGCCGAGAGCAGGGCGGGGTCCACCAGCACTCCCATAGCACGGCCACGTGACCGTTGCGCCCGCTGTCGCCCGTAGATTCCTCTCCTGAAGGTCTGACCCGTATCCTGAAAAGGTTTTCCCTGGGCGGGTGCGCCGATTGTAAAGCGGCCAGTACGTTCCCGCTGCTGCCTGCGGCTCAGGTTGACGCTCTGGTTTTGGAGCGCCGGCAGCCGCCTCCAGAGGTGTACTGGTTGATGTTTGTATGAACGCTTCCGCCCGACAATCGCTGTCCCGGTGGCCGCCTGTCGGAGACGCCCGCCTGACGTGGAAACTATCTGACAGTGAGCGGTTACTCACTGAGACTGACTGCGGGAATGAAAACAAAAGGGGTGCATTACGGCAGCCTTCAGTCTCGAAGGTGTGAAATTCTGCTGGATATTGTGAATGACATTGTCTCAGGTGCAGCCGTGGTCCCTGCTCGGACGCCGCTGCCAGAGAGGACTGATCGGGGGTGTGCAATCAATGGGACGTTCGGTCACGAATACTCTATATTTGTCGATATACTTGCGTGTTGTTTTAATGTTTGCCTGGATAAGTACTGAAAGGTCTGCCATCCGGTGCAGTGAACGTTGGCTGTTAAGTGTTAATGTCGCAGTTGGGCCTGCTCAATCGTTTAATATGTGTGGATGTTTTTATTGGAAATGCTTCACATTTACCACTTAGATAATTAAAGATTGTTAATGTGTCAGAGCTATGTATGGCAACCACCTAAATGTGATAGCGGGAACGCCATGCTCACATGGTAGGCAATAGGCAATAGACATGGCCCAGTCCTCACGGCACGGATGGGACTGTATTTATCATTTGATAGTTGCTGATATTTTTAGCATTTGCATTCACATACTTGCATTCATACTAGTTTTTGTTTTGGGAAGAGGTGAAACTAAATGGGCAATATCAAAATTGAAGAAGGGGAATTGAGTTTGATGCGACTTATGTCAAAAGGTTGGCAAGGAACTACCTGATTCCGCAGAGTCACGCTTCTCAATATGACGTGACTATATTTCTGATCTTTCGCCCAGTCCCGCATTTGAATATTCTGCCCTGCTGGGTGGCATTTAAACATTCCATCTTATTCACTCGGCTCCTAGGACGCTTAGCGAGAAGCGGCAAACGGCGTTGTAAAGGTCATCAGAGCATATTGAAGGACTGCTTATTCCTGCCTTATAACTCGCGCCCCGCTGAATTCAGTCGGAAGGCGCTCCGCTTTGGGGGAAGGAGGGGGGGGGGGGTCAGATTCGGCCCCCTGTCTAACTTCCGAACGGATGGTCGTTGAAAGACTGGGTACACGACATACAAAATTTGTCAACAGGGTCGATTTTTTAGCATATTTTTTATGCTCAAAAAGGTCAAAGAACCGGTCAAGGTCAATTCAAAGTTACCTGTAGCTACGTTAAGTAATTGTATTGCAACATAGACGACAGATTACAGTCACAGATCTTTCACAAAAAAACTGACTCATTTTATTTCTAAATTTTCTGCGAACGGTTGCTTATAAGTTGCTTATAAGTGTGTATATTTAGTTCACATCGCTTGTCTGCTGCAGATGCTACAGCGCATGTTCTACAAGACATCCATTTAGGGCGACACGAAGTTCAGCCTGCCACTGGAGGTGCTCCACTGCCATCCGGCACGTGTCGGCGGAGACACTCTTTGTTATAGTCGATTCCGGTGGTTATTTCTTAGTTGTTTCGGTTGGGTTGTTTGGGCCTTGTTCGGTTGTTTCCTGGTTGTTTCCGCCAAGGCCATATAACCATTTCAACACTGTCACGGCGATTTATCGGGCGCGGCGAACGACCCTGAATACGCAATGGCGACGACCTTGGAACTATTTATTGTTTACGTGTTTCCATGTGACTGGGGGGTGAGCCCAAATGAAGGGAAGACCATGAGGGGAAATGGAGGGAAAACGTGCCCCTGACCGCCCCCTCCCCCCTCAAGACGCATGCGTCTCTGCAAGATACGCATTGCGTCTAACACAAAACAAATATGTGTACCACACATAGTGGACACACGAACTCAATCGTACGTCTGGTCCGCCCAGCGCACGGTCAGTCAGGCGGGACGGCGACGGCGGCGCGTCCCACGGCGCACTGGGCTGGGGCCGTCGGCGCTGTGCCGCGGCGCCGTCCATCCGTCCGTCGCCGTCCATCCGTCCGTCGGCGCAGCGGCGGAGGTCTCTTCCGTGCCGTTGGGTGCCGAGATCGGGGCGGGCTGCTGCCGGCGCCCGGGTGCAGGTGTGGCGGCGCCCTCCGAGCTGAGGGATCTCTGGGGTCGCAGATGGCGCCGGTTCCGCCAGTAGATTCGGCCACTGGGCAGCCGAACCAGGTAGTCGCGCCGCTGTCCGACTGTGGTGATGACGCCGAGGCGGTCCCATAGCCCCGACCGCGGGTCCTGGATTAGCACACGCTGACCCACGGTGAGCGCGCTATGCGGGTGGGCTGTCGTGTCGTACCGCTCGGCTGTTTTCTGCTTATGTTCCGCGGCCCTGGCGTCGTAGTCGTCCGCCGCCCGCTGTCAGCAGTCGGCGAAGGCCCGGTGGTGCGCCGGCACTGCCGATCTCAGGGGTGGCCGAACAGCACCTGAGCCGGGGAGCGGCCGTCGGCGCGCGGTGTGTTGCGTAGCTCCAGCAGCCCCTGCGCGTAGGCGTCAATGTCGAGGTCACCGCTGCTGGTCACCTTTTGGATGAGACGTTTGGCTGCCTTTACCGCCGCCTCAGCGTGCCCGTTTGACTGTGGGTAGTGGGGCGTGGAGATTTGGTGCTTCATTCCCCAGCGGCGCAGGAATTCTCGGGTGAGCCGGGCGGTGAACTGGGGTCCACCGTCTGTCCGGAGGGTGGCGGGCACGCCGGTGGCTGCGAACATCTGGCGCAGGCTGCAGACCAGGTCTCTTGCAGTCGCCTCGACGGCCACGTGCGACACAAACGGCCACCCGGACAGACGGTCCGCGTACACCAGGAACGTGCGACCGGTCCAGGCGAAGCAGTCAGCGGAGACAGTCTCGAACACTTGTGACGGCGTCTTTTCCGGCATCAGTGACTCCTTCTGCTGACTGGGTAGGTACCGCTGGCAGGCCGGGCACGCTCCGACATAGTTTGCGATGTCGCTGGCTGTCCAGGAACGGCCAGTAGACCACCTGCCGCGCGCGTCGTTTGGTGCGCTCAATGCCCTGGTGACTGGCGGGTAGGCGCTCGAGCGTGGCGCGCCGCAGACTGGGCGGTATCACGAGCCGCTGGCCGCACACCACCAGGCCGTCGTATCCACCACCACCATCGGCGGCGGCGGCGGCGCGCACCTCTGTCAGCGCCGCGTCTTTGAACGGGTTGGGACCGTCGTCAGCCCCGTCGGTGGCCAGCCGCGAGAGCACACTGGCGAGTTGATTGCTGGCGTCCCTCTCGGCTTTCTCGTCCTCAGGCGCCGGGTCATCCACCGGCGCGCGCGACAGTGCGTCCAGGGGGGGGGGGGGTCATTTTGCCCGGTCGCCAGGTGTTGCGACTGTGGCCGTGTATAAAAGTGTGAACTGTATTCAGACAAACCCAAACACTGAATTAGCAAGTTTCAGCCGGCTATTCAAAGAGCTAAGTAAATGACCGCCATATATTGTGATGAGCACAATGAAATGCAAGCCTTATATTGCCACCCGTTAAGCGACAACAGTCGAAGTTAAACAGCACAAGGCTGACCTTACCAGCATCGATCCGGAAATACACTACACCACAAAAGGCTCCAATTTGGGGTTGGCACCGGGTTACCCCGCGCCGCCACCGACAGCCGACCCTCCACTACTCCTCGACGACTAGCCAACCAGCGGTAGCAACCGGGGTGCACAGAGTCAGCCCCAAGGCTGCACTCTCCCGGTGTCTGAGTTGACGCGCCGTCACTCTACCCGTGTGCAAGATCAGGCACAAAAGGCCGTACCTTACGGGTTCGAGATCAGGACGCCAATTGACCGCTGATCAGCGACCGCCGCCGTAGTCAGCTCCGCCCAATTCGCCCGCAGGCGGCCGGTCACGTGCCGACAGCGGCTCACAACTCGCGCGCGCGTCGCCAGCCGGGGCTGGGGCTCACAAACTCAGGTGGTCACATTTCACAACATACTCCCCCTTGAAAATTAACAAATTTTCAACACAATTTAATGAAAATAAAGTCCTGCAGCACGCGACGGCATCACCGATCCCACAGCACTACGGCCTCTGCCTCGTCAAAAAACTCATCGGCGCTCACATCACTGTCTAGTGTCTAAGTGTCCACTCTACTTGGCCTTCATTTGAAGCCACTTGGGGAATGACCCAGCACCGGCAAGCCTGGTGCATCCTGCGGCCGTCAGGTGCACCCCATCTTCTCTATACCACGGCTCACACCCTTTCATACCACTTCTTCTTCTTCTTCCCATCTTCCAAGCGAGGTACCGTCCCAGAGGAACCACGGTAGCCAATTCGCCCGGACGCTCCTCTGAGCAGCGTCCTCTCCAGACGGTAGGCAGCCGTACTGTTCCAAGTACAGCCTCTCAGCTCCCCAGCAAGCCGGGGAAGTGGACCCAGGACGATGACCTCACCAATAACACGGAGCCGCTGCAGAACAAGACAGGCCTGGCGGGCGAACTCCTTTAGTGAGGCGTCGCTATATCGTGGGAGGCCGGACAACTTGCTGTAGATGTCACTACCCGTGAGCCATACCACTATCATGCCGGTGGCCTTGTCGATCGCCGCTGCCGCCGTCTGCCAGGACGTGACGGCCTGATCCACTTCACTGAGCAGAGAGGCCCATGTGGCTCCTCCTCGGGCGCGGTTGAGGATCCTGTCTTCCCCGGAGCCGGCTGAGAATTCGGCCCTCTTGGCGACAGAATCCCCGAGGATCAGGTGCAGTCTGCCGCAGTCGGCGACAAGAGGGCCGGAAGGCCTCTCCGGAGACGCGTGCACCTCAAACCAGACGGCCGCCTCCTCCTCCTCCAGCTCCAGGTCGGACATGACGCAGCCTGATAAGCAAACGGAAACGTATTGCTACCGACGAAACCTGTCCGTGGTGCGACCGGTGCGAGCGGCGGCCACGCTCCCGACAACTGTTACTTTCTACTTGTTTGGTGTTTTCACTCGGCGCTTTTACTCGGCGCTAGAGGCACTAGAGGTTCTGAGTTCTAACCAGTTCCAAGTGAATGGTCCGGTCCGACCTAGAGGTAGCACAGGTGAACAACAGGACCCACACCTTGGTACCTTCCTCAACGAACATAGGTCCAAAGAAGTCCAGTCCCACCCTTGCAAATGGACGGCAAGGCTGCGTCCGAAAGGACAGCAGACCCCCATCTCGAGACTGATGCTGACCTCGGTACCTTCGACATCGCATGCAGGTATGTACAACCCTGTTCACACTCCTAACCAGATACTCTCCTGATATCAGAGCCAGTGTCACCCGTGCATTCTGAGGAAAACAACGCCTGTGGGCCTCGTCTATGAGAAGTGTGGTGATATGAGCCACTCGTATATGAGAAGTGTAGTGATATGAGCGAACTCCGGTAAGATAGGGAGCGGAGTTTCCATGGTACGTGGGACCGGGCAGAGCAAACCCCCCTCATTCAGTTGAGGCCGAAGTTTCAGCAGTTTGGATCTTTTTGGCAAGAGGGATCCCTGTCGGACACAATCCAACTCGGTAGGGAACGCCTTCTCCTGAGCCTCTCAGATCCAAAGTTGCAGTGCTTCCCGACGTTCCTCAGGAGTCAGAGATCCCGACCTTCTGTCCTCCGTCCGATGCCGTGTGTTAAAAATGAAACGCCGCACCCATGCTGTTCTCTCGATTACCTTCTTCAGGCTGGAACATTCAGTGATGTCGAAAAGGCGATCAGAGTCGTCTACCGGTTGTGAGGGGGGCTTAGGCCGGTCCTGTAGGCCCTTCGTTACCTCCCCTCCGGATATCTACGTTACTCTACATGACAAGTGGTAGGCCGGGACGTCTCCCAGCCATTACCCCGACTGCCACCCGGGCCACTGTCATCTACACTAATTGTACTAAACTATGCATCGTGGTGAATAACTCCGCCATTTTGGGACACACGCGGTTGGAAGCGTACCCTCGTGGGTTTGGAGCTAAGCTTCTGAGCCGTGATGACTAAACTACAGTACCGAATGAATCAGACTCCGCTCAACCTCCGTTCTCCTCCGACTCAACCCGTCTCCAAAGGCATCTGGTCAATTCTAAACCCATTTTTTGTGAATGGTCGAACGATATAAGAGACTGCGTAAGTCAACATTCGAGACGACGAATGTCCTTCGGCTCACGACGAACTCGTGAGTCCTTCGGCTTGGCAGCTGTCACCCCGCCTCCCGGCTTGGCAGCTGAACCCCCGCCTCCCAGCTGGGCATTTAGAGCGGTATTTGCCGTTGATGCGGCCGTCGTGCCTTGGGCGTGCAGGTGGGCCTTTGGTACGACATTTTTGTGCGTTTGCGGCGTCAGCCGGGGCTTCGGCCGTGCTGCCTGCGGTGTAGATGGCGCGTTGGTCGAAGTGACAGCGCCCGCGCCGGGACTCTCCAGTATCAGAGCGCCTGCGGCGACCGTCGTGGGGCGAAGGGATGGCGTTGCCTACCGGTCCTGGCGCTTACCGGATCAGATGGCGCGCCGGTTGATGTAGAACTCGCTAGCCTTTGAGTGTGTCACCACTGAAGTCGCCCAGCGCCGAAGCGCTGTCTCCACGCCGCAGGGGTTCCACGGCGGGCCCGTCACCAGTCTGCGAAGGCACGACCTCATCGGGTGGCCTCCGGCGCCTTGTGCCATCGCACGCAGTAGCAGACGCCAGACGTGAATGTCTGTTGGGCGCCACTGTGCCGCGGGTAACCGCCGCTCTGCCAGCACACTTAAACGCCCCATCAACATCTTCCCATACCCCGTTCCCAACACACAAACACATACACAAATACTCGTACATTACACGCAAACCCAAAACAACTCCGCCATTTTGGGGCACACGCGGTTGGAAGCGTACCCTCGTGGGTTTGGAGCTAAGCTCCTGAGCCGTGATGACTAAACTACAGTACCGAATGAATCAGACTCCGCTCAACCTCCGTTCTCCTCCGACTCAACCCGTCTCCAAATGCATCTGGTCAATTCTAAACCCATTTATTGTGAATGGTCGAACGATATAAAAGACTGCGTAAGTCAACATTCGAGACGACGAATCACCTTCCGCATTTCGCAAATCTCTACCCTATCACTACCCTAACGGTTTACGGCGCGCGAATCTACCTGACCCTCCACCCGGGTGCTCCTATCCTAACTATGGGATGTGCTTTGAGCCCAGCATCGATCCCTGCGTGACAGGAACCTACCTCGAGCCAGGTGAGCCAGCAGCAGAGAGCAGTCGGGGGCTCGATGTCCGTACCGGACGGCAGTCAGACACCCAGAGCCCCGATCTTCTCTCCCCTGCTTTCGCCTCGTCCCTCGCCCGAGTAGGCCACGCTCACATCAGCCGCCTCGAGGCCAAAGATGGCGGCCGATGTGCCCGTGTGGTTCCCGCCGCGCTTTCCTCCTTTCAGGCCCCTGCCTAAATATCGCACGCGTACAATTTTAACAAAACCAAGGTAAACTAAAACGGACACTGACTCAACCCTAATCTCTTAACTGGTACGGCCGCTCTCCCGCTCCCCTACACGGTGAGGATGCTACAGCAGTTGTGAGAACCCGCTGCAAGTTTTCGACCTTGTCTTCAGCTTGTGCCTCTGGAGACAACTGTGTGTCGGTTCCTTCCTCAGACCACTCATCCCTTTCCGTCAGGATAAATGAGGGTCCAGTCCACCACAGTGCGTTTCCCGACAGGGCACACAGAGATATCCCTGGTCCACAGATCTGCAGGGTTTTCGACGCCCCGTACATGACGCCACTGCTGTGGGGCTGTCAGCTCGAGAATGGCAGCGATTCTGTTTTTAACAAATACCTTGCGTGTTTTCCTGTTCCATATCCATGGAGCACACCAATAGAGTCGCTCCAGAAAACAGCCTGGGTCTCCCGGAGCAGTTTCAGGAGTGACTTTCCATCACCTGGCTTGATGGAAGGCCAGTTCTTGATTTTCTCTCGGTATGCCTTTGCCAACAGGAACTCATTGCGGAAGCTCTCTTTCAGCTTCTTTTTTTGCCTTTCAGTAGGCTTCCTGTGACCTCAGTGATAGGAGACCTTGAATGGTAGCTTAAGCCTCCCCACTGGTGTAACGACTTAAGAAGTGTAACCTCTCGGTAGAAGAGGATGTGAGCTGCTCAATATAATTCTCAAATGGGTTTAACCACACATGGAAGACACAGTCATCTCCATGAATCACTTCACGCTCCAAACATGGAAGAGAATGTTGGTCACTCCTCTTCATTAGATCTGCCAGTCGGTGAACCATGCGTGAATCATCATTTTTCTTCTCGTTTTTTTTTTTTTGCTCACCATCCAACTCTTCTTCAGCATCATTTTTTTTGTGTGGCTATGAAGTTTCTTTGCCATCCGATAGGGCAACATCCCATTTCTTCCTGGCTTTTAGCTTAGCATCCACCCTTGGCTTTGACCTGACATTCCTTTCCTTTCCTTCTTCATTTTCTGTTTCAGAGTCAGCACCTTCACCTCTTGCACTGAGCGCTTGTGACAGTTGTGAGTCGGCATCATATTCATCATCATCCTTCCAAACTTTCTGCTGTTATTTTCTTTTGGTTGATGGTGTATTCCATCTTCAACTGGAATTCCTGCGCTTCCCATTGCAGTTTTTGTTTCCTTTGTTCCAGCTTTGGTCTCTTCCAGCAATCTTTGTCTGGCAATGGTCTCGGCTTCCTTTTGCTTGTGCTCCAGACGAAGCAAATTCACTTTTGATTCCAAAATAGACCCTTTCGATGATGCATGTGATTGTGCTCGCCTTGACACATTCCCCTCAGATAGTGCCCTCTCATCTTGTTCCATCATTATTGCCTGCATTGCCTTTTCCAGACGGAGTTCAGTGCCTATCAAATCCTGCATTAACTCAGCATGACCTTTGTTCTGATTGACAAGCTCTTCTCCGTCCAAGAGACACTGAATCTGTTGTTTGTCTTGTAGTTCTTGTAGTTCTTTGTTCCATTGCTCAATTTCTTTTCGCAGCTCTTGATCTGCCTCTTGTTCATTTGTCTTATATGACAGAACATCTCCACTTTGCTTTAACCCGGCAGTTGCTGGGGTATTTCGCCACCCACCGTTTGCTGGGGGGGGGGGGGGCGTTAAACGCCCCCAGCCGATAACTCGAGAACCAATAGGCGCAGCGAAACGCACGAGGCGGCAAACGAAAGAGCGCGACGAGACGCTTCAGATGAGTACTTTTAAGTTGAATTTTGAGGTCACAGGTCGGGTCAAGGTCAGGTCAAACACCTGAAATCGGGCTTTCAGTAGCATGGACTTCAGGACTTCGCAATGGGCGCCTCTCGCCATAAACTCTGTCAAAACGGTGCACAATCCATCTTATAAGGCCTACAAGAGTGTCAGCTCCATATAGGGGTCAGTCAAGCATAGGTCAGGGTCAAGGTCAGGTCAACCGGGTAGGCACATATCTCCGAAAATCAAAACTGATATTCGCAGCCTGTGACACATGTTTTATAGGTAATTTGGGGCGTAGAACACGATGGTGGCATTCATTTTATCATATGTGTACGTGTTTGACTCAAAAAGTTCAATTTAAGAAATTCATGTATCATGGTCGTGAAGTAGTCACGAAAAATTGGCAAGATTCAGTTCAAGATTTTGGAAAATGCGGAACGATAATCAATAATCGAAGATAGCCATTTGATTGATCATGGTATTGGCAGTCTAATGGCGTTTACGGCATGTCTGTATGTCTATTCTGTGATTTTATATGATTTTTTAAACATATGCCGTTTTTGGTCGAAAACTCAGAAATCATGACGTCACTAAAACCTCGATATCTCAAAAATTTTCCGACGGATTTTTTTTGAAACTTTGTCACAATAAACTTCAATCGATTCCCTACAGGTACCCAAAATTTGGCGCGCCTGCGGCGCGCCGTTTTTATGCTATGGCCCGGCGAAAAAAGTGGGGGCGTTTAACGCCCCCCCCCCCAGCAACTCGCGGGTTAACTTGTTTGCCAGCCTGTTGTAGTCAGCTTGATAAGTGTCTAACTTGTGAGTAGCTCCCCGTTCATTCATCTTGTGTCTCTTGCCTTACGTCTTTGTGCTCATGACAATGCCGAGTAAGCTCCTAGTGTGTCTGCATTAAATGGGTGGTGTTGTGCACACTGCACTTCAGTGGTGTGACACGCATTTGCCTGGTAACAGTGAATGCGTACTGTTATGCACAAACATTTATAAGAGAGTCATTGGAGAGGCAAGTCACAGGGCACATGTTTTTAGGATGAGCAATTCACGGAGAGTTTTTACTTACACTGCCACTGCGTTACACGCGTTACACTGGCACTGCAGTAACACACTGAGTGACGTAGGTGTCGGCGCACTTCCGTTGCACAGCCGTCAGGAACCGTCTAAAGACAGCACGGTACTTTTCGGCAGCCGCCAGCCACCGTCAGTGTGTGGCCTTCACTGTCCTCAAACCAGAAGGGACTGATGATGCCAGCGCCACTGAGAGCGCACCACGTTGTACATACACTTGAGACAGCGGAGAGGCCTCTCCTCGACGAGATCGGGTGCATTGGTGGCCCAGTACCGGTTGTTTTGGGTGTTGATGCGGCCGTCAAGGTGGAAGTGCGCTTCGTCAGAATACCGAACATTGCCAGCGAATGCACCCGACCCGACGCCTGGCATTGCTGGAGGAATCAGCGACAGAACACTACTCTGTCTTCCATGTTCTCCGGCGTCAGCTTCTGGCGAGTCCACATCTTGTATGGGTGAAGCCCTAGGTCTTCGGTCAGGATCTGACGAGCTGAAGACAGGATTACACCCAGTTCTTGACATAGACACCTTGCGGGCTAACGAGGGCTCCGCTCGATAATGACCCTGGTCTGTTGGATGATTTTTTGTCCGTTCTTGCCAATCTCACTCTTCCCTTGGAACCAGCCCACAGGTTGTCCACAGTGCCCTATCGCAAAAACTTTTCCGTAAGTTAGCCACACTGTTCTTTCGGCGAGATAACTCAGTATCCTTACCAGTTGTCTTCACCGCACACACCGATAACTGACAATCCAGCTGTGAGGATAACTTACGTTCTACAGGGGAGTGGAAGCGGGGAGGACCGGCAGGTAAATATCACCGTACCGTTCCGAGCAGTCAGGCCGAGAACCCCGGACTGCCTGCCCGGCGACCGCGCTGCCCTTTTTAAGCCTAACGGTCGCCTCGACCCGCATGCGCCGCGACCCCGCACAGGTCGGCCACAGCGGCGCCGCCCGGCGACCGGCGAATAGCATAGTAACACAAAAACTAAGTACAACACAATCTCCCAAAAACATAAGAACAGTAGTACGTTATCTTCGGTACCTTCTCACGGAGCTTATCTGGGTTCAGGAGTCCAGGATCAGATTACCTTGCACGTGCTCGCTCCAGCAACTTATGCAGATTCTGGTCGTGATCTCTCTCTCTCTCTCTCTCTCTCTCTCTCTCTCTCTCTCTCTCTCTCTCTCTCTCTCTCTCTCTCTCTCTCTCTCTCTCTCTCTCTCTCTCTCTCTCTCTCTCTCTTCTCTCTCTCTCTCTCTCTCTCTCTCTCTCTCTCTCTCTCTCTCTCTCTCTCTCTCTCTCTCTCTCTCTCTCTCTCTCTCTCTCTCTCTCTCTCTGCGACAGTCTCCTTTCTGCCAACGATGACGATATCGTCAGCGATGACCTCCACCCCGCGGATGCCACCGACGAGGTCATGCATAGTCTGCTGCCATGTTTCCGGACTGGATTTGATACCGTACGGCGAACGGTTTCACATATACCTACCGAACGGCGTGTGAAAACAGCATAGTCGGGCCGACCCCTCGCTCAATCCAATCTGCCAAAACGCGTTCACCACGTCCAGCACACTGTACACCTTCGCGTCGCCCTCGTCTACAGTCCACCGAAGGAAAACAGCTCTTGCGGTATGGCGGGGTGCTGCGGCTGTGGCGCCGCCTGCGCCTCCTGCTGCTGCTTTTTGGTTCCTCATCTGGGCCACCTCCAGCTTCCAAAAGAGCAGAGGGAGCGTCAGAGTTGTAGACTTCATTGACATGGAGACTGTCTTGAAGCACGACACGCCAGAAAATACACAACACTTATCGTTCCTCGCAATGTGATGAGATTCAACACAACATACCGGCGAGCGTTAAATCAACAAGGATGTGGAACGAACATGGTCAGCACAGTGACGGTCTCGAACATTGGTGATGTGATCGGACATTGTGGCTACTGGCTGCACAGGCCACCCACCACCGGGTTTGATGAACCAGTATGGCCCCGTCCCTCTGGGCCTCCTACAGTCGGGGTCGGGCAATGTTCACGGTGCACTGCCTTGTCCAGGTGTCGTGGGTCAATGCACAATAAGATGTCCACGGACGGTTTGTCTATTAAGAGGCTGTGGGACGGATAGGCTCGGTTGGGGAGCGACCCCGAGTGAGTCCTACTGGGCACGCTCTGATACACATAGTCCAAAGGATCACAGTCTTTCACGTCAATCAACCATAGGTGAAGAGGCTTTTTCAGACTCAGAATCGATGCGATCGCCGCCTTCTTTACTTTAAACTGCACCACACATTTGTTACCTGTGGCATGGTTACTGAACTCTAGACCTACCTGCCAATCAGTGTATACTGGCCCCCATCATACATCCGGAGGGCGGTTGAGCACTGTTTCAGTCGCGTCTCGGACTGATCTCTCTGTGCCGTATCTCGGTTCAGTTATCAAAGTGCCTGGCGACTTCCTGGGCATCACTCCCAGCATAATTTAGGAAGATAGTCACTTGGACTTCCGGAGGCCTTTCCGAAACTTGCGACGCCGTGGCGTAGTACTGCCATTCGCGGCGCCATCTTCACCATTCTGACGCCAACGATTGCGACTCAATGCCCAGTTCCCATAGTGGTCGGAATCTCACTGCCGGGTTCATCTTGCACTGCTGACACCATGTAACATGTAACGTTAACTGGTTGCTACTTGCTACGACAAGTAGCTGTATGGCAACATAGACGACAGACTACATATATATATATATATATATATATATATATATATATATATATATATATATATATATATATATATATATATATATATATATATATATATATATATATATATATATATATATATATATATATATATATATATATATATATATATATATATATATATATATATATATATATATATATATATATATATATATATATATATATATATATATATATATATATATATATATATCAGGAGAAGGTATTACAACGCATACCTAGCTCGGCGGCCCAACATGAACAGTCTAGAATCCTCGGCCGGCTTCCCTCCCGCCGGTCGTTGCTAGGCAACCTTAGGTAGATGGTGCCAGGTGACAGGTTCGGTACGTACGGTACTAGGCAACCCTAGGATAGACGTCGCCAGGTGACTGGAACGTCTTCGTCAGTGGCGATGGAGATGTGGACACTTAAAAACCGAGGTCGCTGAGTCCGCGGCGTCACGGCTGACAGCCGCGCGTGCGGTCTGGCCGCCGTCCGCCCACTGACGTTCATGGGGAGAAGGAGCCAGTCCGGCCCGCCTGGTGACTCCGCTGCCGCCGCCGCCGCCACTGTCCCCTCCTGCCTCGGGTGAGGCGCCGCTGGGAGGGCGCTGGCTGCCGTCGTTGCCGGGGGCGGCTGGGTGGCCGTCTGCTGCCAGTAGCTGATCCGCATGTCAGGACCACACAGCGCCGCTGATGTTCACTTCGTAGGACACAGGCCCGGGCTGTGCCACCACCGTGCCCCGGATCCACTTTTGTCGGCCGCCGTACGCGCGGGCCCACACGGCCGCAGGTGTTCTGTCCTCCGCTCGCTCGGGCATTCACGTTAGCGCCGCTCGTCGGAGGCCCCACGTGATAGTCCAGGCGCAACGGTGACGGGTGTATTCGTCCTCGGCACTGTATCTGCACGCGCACAATCCCCGTCCCGGCGCCGGCGCGCGACTGCCCGGCGCCCGCCGCAGCCCCGGCCGCCGATCACCGCGCCCCTGGCGGTGCTCACATAAACTCCAGTCAGCCTAGCCCACCGATGGCGCGACACCACAAGCAGTTCGCTGCACACCACTCTTTGAGAACAATAGTGATAGAGGAGGGTCCCAGGTGCTTGTTATGAAGCTGGACCAGGTAGTTTTCAGCTGCCTGTTGGAGTGGTCTTTGCTTTCCTTGTTCCTCGAGGCGATGTGAACTTGTAGCGCTTTTCGCACCTGGGCAAGGAACAGCTCCTCCACAGCCTGAAAAGGAAACAAATTCACGTCATGTATAGACATTGTTGCAGAGTTTGGCTTGGTTCGGTCTCGAGTTCGGATTCGCGTTCGGTAATCAGGTTTCAATACTCGCGGTTGTCGGCTATAGCTATATTCGCTGGTGCCGGGGAGAGGATTTCAGTGTGGACACTCTCCCTGGCGACACTCGAGTGACAACCAAAACAGGGTCGGAATGGGCCATGGCCGTCACAAACATGGGAGGGGGAGCCGGAGACGTACATGCATGGAGCTTTTTGATCTCCTCCATCATGGCTTCACTGGAGGCCTTCACTGCCACTGATATGACAGATATCAGTATAGGTTGAAGGGCCGTCAGCACCTTTGCTGCGATTTCTGCAGCGTCCAGCAGGCTCGCCGCGTTTGCCGCACCCTGGCTTCTTGCCATCTTGCGAGATTTGGCGAGATCGTTAAGCCTTTTTGGCATTCAGCCAGTGCATTTGCCACTGCACTTTCAATTTCTTCGCCGATGTTCTCCATCTTGAACCTTCTGGATTAATTAGATACTCAAAAAATACCTCGCAAAAATGTCGCACACGCTACCAAGTGCAAGCTACCCTCCGACGCGTCCACATTTTCCGCAGGGGGAGGTAGTGTGCCGGTCGCCATGTTGCTTCGGACCGGCCACGTGGTCGCCCCGACGGCCATCTTGGCGGGTGCCGCGCCGGTTTCCGACCGGGACACGGCAGGCGGCCACGTCCGTGCCGACGCCCGACGATGTCGCATACGTCCCGTGACGCCGCCCCCTCAGCCTGACACACACGAATGGACTCGGCGAGGCTCAGATCGGGCACCGCACACAGTTTTTTGATGGTCTCGGGGTCGCACTCGTCACAAAACTGGCACGCACGGCTCAGCTCCCTGAGGTCGGTCACAAAGTCATCAAAGTTCTCACCTTCCCTCTGGCATCGGAGGTGGAACGCACGACGCTGCAGCACTAAATTCACCTACCCCACCGCATAGGCCTCAAGCCGACTCAGAATCACCGTGGCGCGCGTGCGGTCGGTCTCGGGCAGATCAAAGTTCGCGATGATCTTGATCGCGTCATCGGACAAACATGACCGCAGTACGGCCATCTGAACGGCAGATGGCTGCGTTGAAAGTCCCGACAGGAGGGCGAAATCATCCCAGCGCGTTTTCCATGCGCGGAATGCATCACCGCGGTCGGTCGTAAGGGGGGCATTCCACGTCAAATCAAACACCGAAATCCGTCATCCCCTTCGATTTTTCTGAAAATTTGTAGGCAGACTGGGCATGGTTCAAAACTGAGTTACGTATAATATTTTCGAAATTTGATAACGTATCGCTGAGATATAGGTCATCGAATATAGCGAAAAATGCAACACATCAATTTTTTAAATGGCTATAACTCTGGTTCCTTTTCTGGTATCAAAATGATATTAACAGTGTCTTATAGGCAATTGATAAGGCTTTGATTTTTAATTATAAAATTAAATTGAAGTGACCTTGAAATGCATTTGACCTTGAATTAAAACAGAAAAATTTAAATAGCAAAAAACACGTCACCTTCGATTTGGGTAATTTTTACATATTATGTCCGTCACAATGTTCCTAACCATCTGTGAAAAAATTGGAGTGGGCCATTCATAACTTTCGCGGCAAACGCCGTTTTCATGCATCAACATCACGCAACCGCGCGTGACCTTGAAAGACAGAGTCAAGACATGCTTGCTTGTGCACACTTTCTGAAATGAATGATTGCTGATTAGTGATATCCCAAACTCTGCGAGAATGGAAATGCATAGTCATCGTAGTCAAGCATTCACGTTCCATAGTAAAAGTGTCTCAGGCAAACGGTATTTTGCGGTGAATTTTGAGCCGTGTGGAAATGCATCATGAAGTAAATTCAACGAAAACATTATCACGCAACGATATCTTCACGTCTTTTGATCTTCACTATACGAAAGAACATACACTTTTTAGTATGTATGGGGAATTTCTAGTTAATCCAATAATAAATATGGCAGTTAGAGAGGCCTGCTAAGAGTATAACATGTCGCCGGCTGAGGCGGGCTCGGCCGATGCGGGCAACGCAGCAATCACAATTTTGTGTTTACACGTTCATATTTCAATTGTTTACCAACCGATTTTCAAAATTCTTCCACCATAAGATTGCCTGTACATTTCTTAGTCTTCTCACAAAATTTGACGCGAATCGAACGTAATCAGCGGTAGGGAGCGCGATGTAAAGACGGAACCGTTCCGTTCCGTCCCGGCACAGTCTACAATTCAGGCGGCGCGTAGTGGTCGGCGCCGGCTGCCGAGTCGCCGCGTCGCTGCGGCGACAGGATGTTCACTTTACACCGCTATTACTAGAACGGTTGTGAACCGATTTTCTTATTGCTTGCACGATGAGATGTCCAATTCAATTCTTGACAGGTAGCCATAATTAATTTCGCATTAATCTTATGAGATATTGGCGAAAAACAGGAGGGGCGGGCGAAATTCGCTTTTCCCCTCCACTGCGCGTGCTAACATACGTTTGCATATGTGCAATTTTCTTCAAAACTTATGAATGGCCCACTCTAATTTTTTCACAGGTTGTTAAGAATATGGTAGGCAATAAAATATATGAAAATGAGCCAAATCGAAGGTGACGTGTTTTTTTGCTATTTCAATATTTGTGCTTAAGAACAGAGTTAAGCAAATTTCAAGGTCATATATTTAAGTAGGTGCAATTCTAAACAAATGCTTAAGAAATTACCTAAACAGTAAGGTTTATTTCATTCAAATCAAACAAGTACAACCAAAGTTATGGTCGTTCAAAAATATAAAGATGCAACATTTTGTAAAAATTTGATGCCCTATATTTAGAAGACCTGTGGTCAGAATGTGCAAAAAAAACATCAATGTAATGTCCGGGGCCACACAGAAACTCGCTCACAAATTTATAATGAAATCGCTGATGGTAAAGTGCAAAACAGCCGATTTTTGTTCGATTTGACGTGGAATGCCCCAAGGTCCAGTTTTGGGGGCGGTATCTTCGGCAGCATGGCCAGCGCTGGGGTGGGCGCCACGCTGGGTTCAGCAACTGCCGGCTGCGCCATGTTCGGGGATCCTTCGGTCCCGAACCGTCGCCGCGCACAGCGCGCGTCCGCACACGCTTGCGTTCAAGGGCGAACTGCATTAGCTGGCGGCGGAACGTAAACAATCAGACGGCCGCGCCATCTACAAAAGAGCTGCCACTATGTTAAGTGGCAGACCCCGCACAATGATTGATAACTGAAAATTGATCATCTGAAAATCCACTAGCCGACAAAGTTAAACTGTTATTATTTAATTACACATTACGAAAGCTAAACCTGAGGCCTCTTGCACCAAAAATACCCAATTGGGTAAAATAATATTTTACCCAAACTGAAAGTTTGGGTAAAATATTTTTGGGTATGGCTATTTTCTCTTGCACCAAACGTCCACGCCACCTGGGTAAAACCATGGATTACCTACTACCATGGTTCTACCATGTACTACATCCATGGTAAAACTGCAAATTGCCACTACCTACTCAATAAGTGATAGTATCAAATACGCTCATATTTTTACTTAACAGATATTAATCATGAGGTACCAGTTAACGTCGAATAAACAGCATTATACAGCTTTATATCACAGTGTTCTTGTTTTAGTAAAGTTATCAGTAGATTATTAGAAACGAGTACGTACAGCCCTCAGCAGACTGCGTGGTAGGTATTCTTTTTTCGACAAAACTCGTAATAACTCAAAAGCTATGTTATCAGTCGATCGGAACTCACTGCAAATAGATGCACCATGCTCCACTCCTTCGATGTGGTCTATCACTAAGCAAAGTATACGCCTTGTGTAGCAACAAAATGCAAAAGTTTGTTTTGGGGGCAAATATACACTTTTTGGTTTTGTTGCCAAACTGGATGGAAAATGAATACGATGGTAATGCCAATCTAAGGTGCGGAGTCTCCCGCATCTTGCTGTTACGATTTCCGAGTGACCGATAGCATAGTATCCGCGTTATTCTCGGTTTTGTCCAAAAAAGAATACCTACCACGCAGTTTGCAGAGGGCTGTACCTTGTAGCATGATAAAATTGAATATTTACCGTACATTGCGTCGTTGTTATGGTAACTAAATGGTCCTGTCTTATTCAAAAGAAAATAATTATTACAAACTTCATATATCTATTTAACAATCCTTAGAACATTGAAAAGAAATATGCTTCCGGCGGTAAAACACGCCATTCACCTTCTGGCCCAAGGCCATATAAGTTTTCTGGCCCGCTTCCAGTGGCTGGAGAGAGTGGGTGCCTCGGTTGTAGTATCTCGCCTGTTTAGCCTTTCGATGCAGCAATTCGCGCGACACATCTGGGGAGTTGGGTGCCGTGAAATTTGAGGGCACCTGAGGTACGAAAGTTCGAGCAGGGCGACCAAACATGAGCTGTGCCGGAGAGACACCCATACCTTCCGTCGGTACGTTCCGCCAAGCGAGAAGAGCCCACTTTGGGTTCTCGCCCGACTCGAGTGCCTTTTTGAACAAGCGCTTTACCGTGCGAACAGCGTTCTCGGCTTTCCCGTTTGACTGGGGATAGCTCGGGCTCGAAGTGCAGTGAACAATGTCTAAACGGCCTGTATATGCTTTGAACTCTGCACTGGCGTAGCACGGGCCATTATCACTGACAATGATTTCTTGGATCCCAAATCGCCTCGAACTGAGCAGATATGGCTCTTATGACATTGATAGTTGACCTTGAAGTCAACCGATCAACTTCGACAAAATTACTGTACCCCTCCTTTGAATCAACCCCTTTTAAGCAACCTTGTTAACCCGTCCAGGTTGTCGATGTTACACAGTTACAAACAATCAGACGTTGAACAATGTGAGTGGCAAGTTGAGGTTTCCTTTGCGCTAACATTGCAGGCATACACTTGCCTGTCTGAGTCTATTCGTAGACTGGTGGTTTGTATTGATTCCGGTGCCAGGGTCAGCCGAGAGTCTGGCCGATGGTGCAGCAGGGACAGGCGTTCCGCTCCAGGTCGTACACCCAGCTTGAAATTACACTGGTGAAGCTGTCGATGAAGGCGAAGAAGGCGTTTGTCAGTAACCAGCGATCGATTGCGACGAAGGCGTATGATATGATATGAAGCCGTATTTACTGTCTACGCATGATACGCCAGGCCGTCACCAGGTGGGGCGACGTCGGGTAGATGTAGAAGCAGCGAAGCAGGATCATCCTCTTCATCCAAGCGCACGCACAGGTCTGTCATGTTCGCCGCCGTCACCAGTAGATCGTCTTGAAAGGCCACACGCCCGTCTATGCCATCCAGGATGTGATCGATTGCGGCCTGAAACACCGAACTGCACGCCGAGATGCCGAACGGTAGGGATTTCATTCGATACCGTCCTCGGTGCGTGATGACTGTTGTCATATCCCGCGATTCCTCCGCGAGCTCCAGCTGCAGGAAGGCGTCTTTCAGGTCCAATTTGCAGAACCGCCGTCCTCGGACGCTCGCAAAGATGTCCTAGGCGGATGGCGTAGGATGCGTCGCCATTTGCAGCTGCGGGTTTTTCGTCAGTCGATAATCACCGCACAGACGCACACCGCCATCAGCCCGTGGCACCGTCACCAGTGGTGTTCCCCAGCCGGGCCCGGGCGCATCGTTTGGACCGACTTTTTCCGCGATCCCGGCCTGCACCCAGCGGTCGAGCTCCTGCTCGACGGCCGGTTTCAGTGCATATGGAGGCGAGCGCACCGGCCGTGACACCGGCCGTGCATCCGGTTTCAGTGTCAGGTGCGCCTTTACTCCACTGATGCGCCCGGGTGTGCCGTCAAACACAGACTCGTGCCTGTTACAGACCGCCTCCAGGTCCGCCGTCCCTCGGTCCGGCGTGATGTCCATCACCGCCGTCGCTCCGCCGCCCGCACTTATGTCCAGAGCCCGCAGCCAATTGCGGCCTAGCAGACGGCGATCGCCAGGCAGGTCCACCACGACCAGTCGCAGTCGATAGTCCCGACCGCGAAACCTTACCGAGACGTCTGCCTCACCCCGGAGAGGGATCCGGTGACCAGTGAATGACGACAGTTGCAGCTGAGTAGGTTTCAATCGCAGCCGCGGGATGACCGTGTCCCGCCCCACAGCAGTGACAGGGCTGCTGGTGTCCACCACCATTTTGATGGCCACCCCGTTCACCGGCAGAGTCATTTTTATCGTCTCCGTTAGGTTAACGGCGTTTATCTGCGACTTTATTAACGGCGACTTTAGCCAAAGGAGGTTAGTCAAAGTGTGGCCGCAAGTGACAAGGCCCAACAGTCGAATCTCCGGGGGCTCTGCCCGCTCCGGCCCGGCCACGGCTCGGCCGGCACACAATGTTACACGTCACACATGTACGTCATATCACGGGGCCAATAAGGAAGGCATTACCATATTAGGAATTAAAGCTGGGCGGTCGGCAAGGCGGCTAATTGAGAGGACAGGGAAGTTACTTCGTTACACACGTACTTGGCTCGTTTGCGGGCGGTGGCTGGGCGGTGTGGGTTCCCGGCGGCTGACCTTGACCGTGAGCTCCAGGACAGGAACGTGGCTGGCGCGACTCGACAAATTCAGGAGCGACTTTTGCAGACGGTCGGAACCAAAGGAGACAACTTTTCACTGCAAGATTTGCAGGCTTCGGCTCGAGCATACGAGCAAACGTAAATGCTAGTGACGCAGTTCCGTAACGCGTCTCTGAGCACGGACGGCGTCGGAGGCGTGTGGCGTGTAGAAACACGCCACACGCCAAACCGCAGCGATCCTCCACTGCGGTCTGGCGAGTGGTCCGCTCTTCGATAACTGCCTGCTCCAGGCGGACCACCGCACCGTGAAGTGCGGCGTTCTCCCCCTGGACTTTGGCCACCACTTTGCTCAGTGCGGCCGGTTCCTTCCGACGGTTCCTTTCGCGACGGCACCGCGACGGTTCCTTTCACCGCAGTGGCATCAGCTTCCACCTTCTTCGTGCCGTGGCCACATCGACCTCTTCATCCGTCAGCACGACTTCTTTCGCGACGGTACCGCGACGGTTCCTCTCACCGCAGTGGCATCATCTTCCACCTCTTCATCCATCGTCATGACTTCCTTTCGCGACGGCACCGCGACGGTTCCTCTCACTGCAGCGGCATCAGCTGCCACCTTGCTTCCTGCCGCGGCCACATCAATCTCTTCATCTACGGCACGACTTCTTTCGCGACGGTTCCTTTCGCGACAGCACCGCGACGGTCCCTCTCACCGCAGTGGCATCAGCTTCCACCTTCTTCGTGCCGTGGTCACATCGACGTCATCCATCAGCACGACTTCTTTCGCGACGGTACCGCGACGGTTCCTCTCACCGCAGTGGCATCAGCTTCCACATTTCAGAGTGCATGTTTTTACAGCTACTTATGCTTTCGGGTGCTGCAGCTGGTCGGCGGCGCCGCAGCTGGGGCCTAATGCGATCGCGGAGCCTCTGGGGCGGGCGTGGCGTCGTCGGCTTGGTTGCTTGAGCGCAGGGCGTCATTTGGCGAATTTACCTTCTGAAAGGTAGCGGGAATCGAGGACAGGTCGAAGCAGCGCCTCGTGTAGCGTCTGAGGCCATCATAGGTCATGAATGCTGTCAAGTTCCTCGACTCCTCGTGAAGCATGAGTTGGTTGAATGCAGCCTTCATGTCTAAGCTCGAGATCATGACAGATCCCCTCAGCTTACGCAGGGTTTCCTCCATATCAGGAAGTGGATGCTTGCTTGGGATAATACCCTTGTTCGCTTCTTTTAAGTCCAAACACAATCTAATGTCACCTGGCCTTCGACGGTTGGCCACCATGGGCGAGACCCAGGGCGAGAAGTCTACACGCTCAATGACCCCCTTCTCCTCCAGCTCCTGGAGATGCGCCTTCACCTCCTCTCTGACCGCCAGGGGAAGTGGCCTCATCTTCTGCTGGACTGGAGTGACATCACTCCTGGTGTTCACCCGGTGCACAAAGCCTTTGATCGGAGGAAGTACTGCCGGCGAGAGGTTAGACACTGCACACACTACAGATCCATTCTTAACGGTCATCTGTAGCTCCAGCTGAAGATCCCTGCCCAGCAGCGGAACAGTACCAGCTCTGGTGACATACAGCCTCACCTCTGCCTCCTTACCCTCCTTGGTGGAGACCTTGACCAGGACCTGGCCCTCCACGTTCAGGGTTTGTCCGCCATAGCCACACAGCTGGACATCACACTGCTGTAGAGGAACATGAGACAACACAGCTTGGTAGGTACATGTGCAGCGGAACGAGACTCACTGGAGACCCTAGTCAACCATCATATTCAGCCGAAAATCACCAACTTCTACTTCCACCATAGGACACGGCACACTCTCTGCCAGCTGCACAGGAGAGACCTCAACAGAAGAGATGGTCCCCTTACGAGCATTCTTGCAGACCTTTGCAAAATGACCAACTTCGTGACAAACATTGCAAGTTTTACCCTTGGCTGGGCACTTGGGGTCTCTACTGTAGTGACCTTTACGACCACAAGAGAAGCATTTGCTCACATCTTGCTTACTTGTACCGTGGATGCGTGTCCTCTTGCCTGAAGTGTCCTCTTGAAATGAGCTGCAGCAACCTCCCTGCAGGCTCCCGGCTGAGCGTCGTGCGACTGGCTGCCACCGACCACCTGCTGTCTCTCCGCTGTCAACTCTGCGGCAAGGGCCAGTTACTCCAAACGAGCCAGGGTCAGATCCTCCTCTGCACACAACATCTCTCTCAAACGACCCGATGAGCAGCCCTCCAAAAACTGATCGCGAATTATGTCATCCTCAAGGACTCCAAACCCACACCTTTGGCTTCTTTCCCTTAAATTTGCCAGGTAAGTCCTCACTGAAGTGCCGCTGTCTTGGACGCAGCGTCTAAAATCAACCCGCTCAGCAATGAAGTCAGTCTTGGGTACGAACAGCTTTTCTAACGCATCACATGTTTTCTTTATCAAAGGTATGGCATGAGCTTCAACCCCCTCCACGACTTCTGGCTTTGGGTCTGACTGGATCCCCTTTGGATACTCCGCTCTGAAGAGCCTGCGAGCCTCCTGCCCGACACAGTGCAAGAGAAGGGCCTGCTGCCTCTGCTCGCTCCAGTCACACCACCCAATAGCTAAGCCATAAATCTCTAACTCAGAGTACCATGCCCTCCAAGGCAGCTGAGGTTTCCCAGGAGTTGAAAGAAATGCAGCTGGGGGTCTGATTCCATCCATCATGCACGTACCTTGAAACTTGTTTCACGCGGAGCTCACTCTTCGTCGCCACAAAATGTAGTGTCTTCCGGCTTAGAGCACTTCCAAACCCAAGTTCCAAACCCGTACTTAAGTTGAGCAAACCAGACAACGGTCCTGAGCGAGGAGCGAAGTGGAGAGAGAGAATAACACAAAAAAAAAACGACAACCACCGGCGTCACCTCGCACCACAAACAGCCACTAAATAACTGCCACAACACTACAGGCATCAGCTCCAAATCTTGAATGATAAAAGCAGAATCAGGCGCTGTGAGCCCTGCTTCTGGACTGAGACCTTGTGCGGCTCCCCCGCAGGGGGCTGACTGTGGTCAGAGCTGTTGCTTGCCGGGGTCTTCTGACCCTGGCTTTGCGGCGGCTGTGACTTCGGTCAGTAAGGGGTTTAGCGCCCCCTCGGCCCCAGCTGGACGTGCGTTTGACCTGGACTTGATTTGATCACTGGATGGATTGTCTGCAGGATTGGCTCCGTAGGGGGTTGGCAGTTGCCTGAGTCGCTTTTGGACTGGGCTGCTTGGGCCCTTGCCCCGCGGCGGCCCTGGCCTCGGCCAGCAAGGGGAGTAGCACCCCCTCGGCCCCAGCTTGACCCGTGCTTGTTTACGACTTGTTCTGATCAGTGGATGGACAGATGATACGGCCCGACTTCTCTTGATTTCCTTGGTTTTCGTTTTCTGCTGAGCAGTCTTTGTGTGCTCTTGCTTTGTTTTCTTACCGGATGTCCGCGTTTTGTTTGGTTACTGCTTTTTCATTTCTTTTCACCTTTTTTCGTTCTCGTTGCACCCGCAGGAACGCAGCCGAGTTGGCCAGTGTAAGGGGATTGGCTTCCCCTCGGGTACCAACAATTAGGCTAGGCGAGCCGACCCGTTACTAGGTTAGGGGAGCGTTGTGACGTCACGAGAGGTCGGTCGACTGAAACCAGCAACTCTGGTCGCTGCAGCACGCAGCACTTGGGCTTCCTCGGTGAACTGGAGCTCAGCCATCAGCGCAGGGGATAGATTGACTTACCTCCGGTTTGGGTGAGGCGTTTGTGCGGTTTCCGCCTTTCCCTTTCGCTCGTAGAGCCGATCGGCTATCGCAGCGATACGATGATCAGTACAAACAATCCTCTCCGCAACAATCACGCATTTCTCCAACCGCCAATAACATATCAATAATTATCCTCTGTGGCGCTGGATTGACCACGTTTACCCACAGCAACCCCATCAGATCCAGTCCCATGATCGGTGTATTTTTTGGCACTACATGTACTGACACATGTTTGCCGAGTTGTGACATGCATCTGTCATGCCCAGCACGTTCAGCTCTGTGTCCTGACTCAGCACAATTCGGAGCATAAGCGTGACTGGTGAGCCTGTGTCTAAAGAACTTAACGCATGTTCCAACCAGCTTTACCTCCTTGGTCAGGCTCGTGCTCTTAGGGAGCTTTGAGTTTACAGACGGTATTGACAGTTGACACTGTCCTGACAGATATAAATATGACCTTTACATACACCGGCTAGATGATCTTTCTTGCCACACTTGGGATTTGGAGGAATCTCTCAGCCTTTCATGGATAGTTGCCTCCACCACTTTATCACGGGTCATCTCATCTGCCATGTCTCGAAACGCACAATTGGCAGAGAGACTCCTGAGGTCTCCTAGAAAATCTGCCGTGTTCTCTCCCTCTCTTTGGCGCCCGGCCTTTGTCGCAACCTGAATTTTTCTGCAATCGGATCTGCTTGAAGTTCAAAGTGCCCTTCCAGTTTACGCATGGTGTAATCAAGTTCTGATTCACCGTCAAGTCGTTCCTTGTCTGTGACTGGGATAGTTTGATATATTCTTTGCCCTTCCTGGCCGAAACAGTGCAGCGACATTGCTATTTGGCGTTTAGCGGGGAACTCTCTGCCTCCGATCGCCAGCAGATAGGTGTCGAAGGCGAATCGCCACTGCCTAAGCGCCACGGGAGGAAGATCCGGGTGCGCCAGGAACGCCACAAAAACAATTCGGATACCGGATTGTGTGCTTCGTAAGTGACTCTCACATCCTCGTCGCCATGTTCTGTGGCGTCGGAGCTGTGAGCCACAGGTAGGTACACGCTACAGATGTATTTCCGGAAGAAGAAGTTCTCGGAGTATTTAACTCCTAATCTTGCTTACAGCCGCCTTGCCATATACAGAAATACTAATTTACAAATAGAAGTGACCACTAAATTACAAACTACGTAGCACGACACAACAGTTGGCCGGGTTTGATTTTACGGACAACAACCGAAGCAGGAACTGTTTAACGGGATATGATGACCTTTCGAACGCCGTTTGCCGCTAAGTGCTTCATTGCTTAGGAGCTGAGGATACCAGACTGCTCAATGTGCATTGTGCAGTGTGAGTGATGGGGCTTTCATGGCCTAGCTTTCATATAACAATCTTGGAGATGTATGGTGCGTAGCCCTTAGACATGTCAACTTGAACTGACATGGAACTAATGTGCGTTATTTTTCATCTGCTACAGATATGGGATGAGAAGGGATTTATCTTAGGGATTTATTTACAATATATCAGTAGCCGTTTATAGGAGAAGTCGTGCCGGGGTCCGCGGAAGATAGAGAAATGTTGTTCAGCTGCTTTGATTGTCATGAACCAGTCCCATGTGCAATTGACATTGGTTGTTTGTGTTCGATGCGGTGTGGCTGATGCGGACTTGTTGTCGCAAAGCCTGGATAATTGTCCCGTAACGCTTTGTCGGAATGTCGGCAGCAAGTGCGACACTTTGATCAGTTGTTCACCGTTGGGCGCTGGAGTCAGTGATTCTTTTGGCTACTGGCGTGACAGTTATTACAATCACGGGTGCTAAAATTGTCTAACGTTTCTTCTCGCCTAACGTTAATTGTTGATTGTTAAACGGCATATGAAGTCAAATATATGTTATGGTGTACTGGTTTTTTATTTTGACTGCTGGCGTTCTTCAACGGTCTTTCCCCAAAACATCGATACAACATACGTCGCGCGAAAGACGTCACCTTCGATGCTAAGCATCCGCGAGCTGCAACATGCTGTACTTCATCACATACCCATCAATGAGACGTTGTGACATTTTATAACATAAGACTCGGGTCTGTGGAAGGACGGCAGCACCGTTTACCACTCCTCTGTGTCACCTGCCGCCGACGTCTGTAGGCTCTTGGCACAGCGAGGTAAGCATCGCTCGGACGGCGCGCTGGCGCACCGGCACCGCGGCGTGGTTCACGTCCCGGCACTGGCCGCGGCGGCCCTGCAGCTGCCCTCTAGTGCCCGGCGCCAGGCACGTGCTGTGGTAGAAGTGGAGAGTGTCCGGCAGACTGGACGCCCACACCCGGGTCGTGCCACCCGTCTGAAGACCGGGAGGGCTGAGGTCAGCCAGCGACACGCACACGAATGCGATAAAGTACCTTGACGTCTCGTGATTTGAGGAAACGCTGTTAGGATGTTGATGATGAGTCGATAAGTGAGGCTAGCATCATCACTAAAAATATCAACAGACCTTCCCCGACCTCGTAAATCACTTCCTCGTTACGTTTGAACCGCTGATGTGAAGCATGCGTATCAGGGATGTTATACGTGTGAGCCGGGTGCCCCTGCCTCCCGAGAGTGGTAGCCTGTTTTCCTCTCGTCACCTACCTGGCTAACGATGTCGAACATCAGTGCGTTGATGGCGGCTATGACGCCCCCGACGCGGGACCGGTAGCCGAGGCCCTCTGTCATCTCGGGCCCGTCGAGCCGGTACAGCAGTCGGGTGTGCGCCGCCAGCCGCCGTACCCGGGCCGCCAGCGGGGCGGCGTCTCTGCGCAGCTCCAACACTCGCTCCGGCAGCGGCACGTGGTCCGCGCGCTCCATGAACGGCTTGGCGTACCACATGCCGGCCGTGAGCACCACCATGTGCGGGCAGTCGGCGCCGGCGCGGCGCTCACAGTCGTCCGCCAGCGCCGCCAGCCGCGCCTCCAGGTCACCGTCCGCCAGCGGGTGCCAGTAGAACCGGGCGGCCAGCAGCTCACTCGCGGCGGCCACGTCGCAGGCCAGGAGCAGCGTCATGTCCTCGGGCGTGACGCCGATCGTGTGACCGGTCACGCAGCGCTCCGGGGAGCCCAGCACCTCAGCGCGCAGACCGGGCAGCTGCAGCTCCACCGGGAACACCTCCGGCAGAGGGCGGCCCAGCCAGTCCAGCGACAGCTCGGCCAGCACCTGCTCAAAGTGGATCCGCGCCCGGGAGTCGCCGATGAAGACGAGCTGTGCGCGCTGACCGGTGCGCGCCGCTCGGCGCTGCAGACAGTGTGCTAGACTTGCACCGTGGAGCGCGGGCGGCGGGCAGGTGTCGGGCGCAGCGTCCGCCGGTTCCCAGTGCTGGCGCCAGTCGGAGAGAGTGAACGGCCGGCTGCAGCGGCGTCGAGAAGCCTCCGTCCTGGCCAGCTCGGACGGCAGCGCCACGCCTGATGGACACAGTAGTGGGAAACGGTGGGATGAAACATCCTAATTTTAGTTTGACTTGACGTCGGATTTCTAAGTATCTCTAACATTGTTAGGTACAGTGTATTCGCTCGACAAAGTACAAGTTATTCAATGATAAAAGTTTCAAGTCATGGATATTGGCGTGAGCAAAGAAGGTAAGTAAGTACAGGCTGTTGCATGTTCAGTATGCGCCGGGTCAACCAACAAAAAAAAGTCAATATTAGCAAAAAAAAAAAGTCAATATTAGTGGGTAGCCCGTTACACACTGAAAAAGGTGAGGCAATCGGTATGCTTTCGTATCGGGCTTACCTTCATACATCCACCATCGACTGAGAAGCAGCAAGATGAAAATGGGCATCCCGATCTTTAATAATCGGTCTCTTAGCTTAGCCCAGCGTTGATGAGCCTGCGTCATGTTGCTTGATTGTTAATGAAAGTAGTATCTGCGAACGAAGAAAAGGGAAGACGATGGTTTCGGCATTTGCTGCAATAGTCAGGGTGAACGTTAGACGCCGTTCGTCATTTGGTTATCTCGATCTCGATGATTGCGTTAGAAATCATGAAGCATGAGTGCAACGGCCGCTCAGCAGGCTGCCGCCGTGCTCGGCGCTGAGGCGGGCGCCACCGCCCCCCGGTTCATACCAACAGTAGCCCAAGTGTGGAATGGATGGCCGGCAGCAGACCGAGATGTGCCAGTCATTGCCAGCAGCAGCAGCAGTGATCCGACCCGACGCAGCAGCGTTTATCAGCCGCGCACTGCTGCACAGCCGGCCGGCGCTGACCACTGTTGTCTCTCACCGGTCAATGCTGGCCGAGAGATGTCACGGTGACCGTCTTCTGTGTCCTATTGGGAACAATGGTGTATACCGCCTTACGCTGGTGTGCTTTTCACGGTGCAATAACGTCTATAGACAGCATTGATTGTGTTAGACTCGAACAAAATGATCCTCAAGCACTCACCAGCCGCACGTGGACAGCAGGCTATACCTGACCTGGCCGGCACCAACCGAACACCGAGTTGAGCTTGTCGCCGGCAGACACTAGCTTGCTAACTGTGCCGGTCGGGTGAATTGAGCTGACCACTGAAATGTTCAGTGTCACAGACGGTCACCGTGTGCCAGCCTTACTTCTGCAGCGGTTGTGAAGACGATCCGTGACATCCGGTGACCTGAACCAACCTCTGCCGACCTGGTAACCTGAACCGACCTCTGCCGGCCTGGTAATCTGAGCCGACCGCTGCCGACTGTGGTCGCGGCCCTACGTCCCCTCACTCTACAGTCTGCGCCACTCGCCACTCGCTGCCGCTACGAACGGTTCACCGGCGCGCCCATCCGACCACTGACCTCCGGTGCAGGCGGTGGGCTGCCGAGCTGGAGGCCGGCGGACTGAGTGCACTGCACTGCACCACAGCCGCGGGGCACAGCAGAGCCGGCCGGCCAATGGCCAATGAACGGCGGTGTGTGGTGAGACTTGGCCTCTCTCTGCAAGGGCAAGGGCAATGACGGAAGAGCGACTGTGTGAATACTGGCGCCGGTGGGATAACAAAGCTTGAATGATCGGAATCAATGATCGTGATAATGAAATGTGTCAGTAGACCGATGAGACGGTAAACAGACAAGACCTTGAGAGAGATCAGAGCACCGGCAGCTTAGAAGCCGTGAAAGGAGCGTGTCGTTATTTCACAGTTCGATGCGAGAATTACGACGGCAAAATCAAATGCATTGATTGACGTACACCTTACAGCGATGCATGGCGGCATTTTCGTTGCAGTTTAAAGACCGTTCTATTGGATGTAAGCAGGGTAGGAAAAGGATTGTTTGATAAAGTAGTGAGCCATGGTTTAAGCTAGAAGTAACTGCGGTTTTTAATTAGTGCACTATGATTAACATAGGCTTTTTTTTAATCGGCAGAAATTCTTGGGGACTCTAAGTCTAAGAGGTTCCCCAGCAGCACACGAAAATTCCTTTTTAGCCTGCTGATTAAAGTACTGTCCAATGTAGGTATATGTCAATACCCGTCTCGATGCAGGACTAGACTGAAGACAAGGCTCTGCTTTAGCCCGAGATCCCTCGCCGTCCAATGTTCCGTGCCCGGGTTGTCCCTTCCGCGGTGCCTTGGGACTGTCTCCGCCCTGCCCCTCCGCGGTGCCCGGGACGGACTCCTTCCCTGCACCTGCCGCTTTGCTCGGGGGCTGATTCCAGCCCTGCCCGGTGGCTGCGCCCGCCGCTACCCTCGCAGCGGCGCCCGGGGGCTTACTCCGCCCCTGCCCCTCCGTCACTGCCCGGGGCTGTCTCCGCCCCTGCCCTCGCCGTGGTGCCGGAGGGCGCCATCTGGCGGCTCCGGCGCGATGACGTCAGCGCTGCCTATCGGCACACCGCTCGGCGTCGCGTCGGTTGGGGCACTCCTGCCGACCAAGGCCCTATATACCGGTTGGGGCACTGCTGCCGACAGTGTCTGTGGTGGTCGGCCTCGGTCCGTCTGGAACGATGGCCGCAGGGACGGTCCACCGGCCGGTGCTGGTGCTGCTGCTGGGGCTGGTGCTGGTGAGCGGTGGTGCAGAGGCGCTGGGCCACGAAGCGTACGGGTCGCTCTACCAGATGGGCAAGGAGGCCTACCTGGAGGAGGATTACCGCTCGTGTGTGAACCTGCTGCTGCAGGCGCTGCAGGGCCGGCGCGAGTTCGAGCAGCTGCTGGTCGAGTGCCGTCACCGGTGTCGGCAGCAGGCCGCCGGTGAGCCGCTGCTGATCACCGACGCGGCCGACGGAGAGCTGGCCACCTTCGAGCGGCTGATTCGCGAGACGCGCTGTCTGGTGCAGTGCCACCGCGAGCGGCTCGGCCAGCACGTGCAGCAGTTCTACGACTCGGCCTGGGCTGACGACGAGTTCAGGGAGAGGAAGCCGTACGAGTACCTCCAGCTGTGCTACTACAAGGTGAGTGCGACGCCGCGGCTCGGCCGTCCTCTTCGGTGTCCTCTAAAGTCTAAATCCTCCCCGAGGCTGCTCCTTGGACGTTCATTTCCCCTGCGTCATCTCCAGTCTTCCCTACTCTCGCTCCCGGCGCTTCCAGCTCGGAAATGGCCACACACCGGCACTGCCCCTCCTCGCTCACGACCCTCAATATTCCTAGTTTCCGGTCCGCCGTCGAACCCTCCCCTCCCCTCCGACGTCTCGAGTTCCAGAATTGTCCCTTGGACCCTCTCCAATCTCCCCTCCCCTCGAGTTTCCTAGCTCCCCAGTACCAACCCTCCCCTCCTTTGCCTCCAGCAGTCTCAGCTCCGGGTGACCCGAGTGACCAGTGACCACATGCTCCCCGCCCCCGCTCCGGTTTGCAGCCGGCGCCTCGTGGCACGTCGTGGGCGAGACGCCGCGCCAGCTGTGCCCGGTCTGTTTATATTGCGGTGCGGCGCCGAGTCGGTGGGCGGGGGAGGGGGAGATTGTGGGGCGGGAGCAGGGTGAGACGGTGGACGGGGAGGGGAGTTGTGGTAGGAGGCGTGAGCTGGCTGAGACGGTAGGTGGGGAGGGTTTGTAAAACGATGAGCAATGAGGGTAAGATAGTGGGCGAGGAGAGTTTGTTAGACGATTGACGGGAGGGTTTGTAAGGCGGTGGGCGGATAGAGTGAAACGGTGGATGGGGAGGGTAAAATGGTGAGACGGTGGACGGGAAGGGGAAGTGAGGTGAGGTGGGGAGCTGAGTGAAACGGTGGACGGAAAGTGTAAGGAAGGGTTTGTCAGACGTTGGGCGCATAGTTTGAGAAGGTGGGCGAGAGGGGAAAGACGGTGCCCGGTGGCTCACTCCGTACCTCACTGTCAATCTGTCCCGTCTCGCAGACTGGTGAGATACAGAAAGCGGCCAACGCGGCCTTCACGGTGCTGCTGCAGCAGCCCAACAATGAGGTGATGCGCGAAAACTTCAAATATTACACCACGATGGAGGAGGTCAACAACGCCGACATCGTCAGCCTGGAGCCGCAGGTGGGGACTGGAGCCGGGGCGACGCTCGCCCGCTGAGGCACTGTCGTACCATGTGTTGTGTATCGTATACGATACACACGATATCGTAAACGATATGAGGTATATCGTATCGTACCTCATATCGTACCTTTATACAACAGCCAGCACTATCCCACTTGCGTGTGTGTGCGCATGTGTCCTGTGCAGCGAGCGTCCACTCATTACACTGTAAGCGAAGTCTTTTCCCGCTGGCAGTTTCCTTGCCCCCTCTCCATACCACCATCTGATAATTTCTGCATCTACACTCTTACCAGGGTACCGGGAGCACACTGAGCTGTACGTGCGCGGTAACGCGGGAATTTCTGCATCCGCCAGGAGCACACTAAGCTGTACGTGCGCGGTAACGCGGGAATTTCTGTACCCGCCAGGAGCACACTGAGCTGTACTTGCGCGGTAACGCGGGAATTCCTGTATCCGTCAGGAGCACACTGAGCTGTACGTTCGCGGTAACGCGGGAATTTCTGTACCCGCCAGGAGCACACTGAGCTGTACTTGCGCGGTAACGCGGGAATTCCTGTATCCGTCAGGAGCACACTGAGCTGTACGTTCGCGGTAACGCGGGAATTTCTGTATCCGCCAGGAGCACACTGAGCTGTACGTGCGCGGTAACGCGGGAATTTCTGTATCCGCCAGGAGCACACTGAGCTGTACGTGCGCGGTAACGCCGCCTACGAGTCGGAGCGGTGGCCCCAGGTGAGCCGCCTGATGGAGGAGGCGCTGGACGGCTTCCTGGAGGCCGAGCGGCGCTGTCGTACTCTCTGCGAGCGCTTCTTCCCGCAGGGGTTCAACCCGGACTTTGTGTCCAACGTGGCCAGTGAGTTGGGCGGGCGTCCGCTAGTCACCACCCGTCTGTGCGCATACTATGATGAGATTACTGACGGCGGTACGATATATTACGTTTTAATTTATTATAATCATGAAAATGGGTTATTTTTCCTAATCATCAGTCAGCACCGATGTCGCGCTGGCTTATAGGGGATGGTGGGGTAATTTGGCCGCTTTTTTTAGAAAACGATATAACTTAAAATTGACGACTCATTTCTGCATTTTCTCAACGCTGGCAGGTGTCGCATTCATTTTACTTTATTGGACAGTGAACTTGAAATGATAGAGTAATTACTTATATTGAAATTGTGACGTATTACAAAGGTCTGCAAGGCGGCCAAATTGCCCCACTAGCAGGGTTATTTGGCGGGGGGTGTGGGGCAATTTGGCCGGTGTTAGTTTGCGGTCGGGATTTTCTGTTATATTGCGAGTCAGCTTCAGATTCAGCAATGACGTGTGTCCTATGACGCATTTGCCGCATTTTGGAGGTTGGCTCAGGTGTCACAGGGGTCAAAATAGCCAAATTAGCGGCTCTAGATGCGATCACAGTTTTTTTTACGAATAACTTTTGAAGTAATGAAGCTGGGCCAAAACTTCGAGTACCATCGTAATTCTCTCGTCAGTCCGCATCGAAAGATATATGTGTTGACCTTGAGAAGTCAAGGTCAAAGGTTGACCTCAGGTCACGTTGCATCAGGTCGCTTGACCTCAAGGTCACGTGATTTCAAGGTCATCATGCATATCATTCGATGCGCCTTGGCGAGCTGAACAGAATGAGACCATTTGTGCGGCTGTACCATTTTTATGTAAGGATTTATTAGCAGAAAACGTTTGGTAACCTTTGATGACGTCACATGCTCTTACAGTTGACCAATCGGAAGTAAGGCATCAAAGCAGTCAAAGTTGGTCATTAATCATGTCATTTATGGTACAATTGACCATGAAAACTCGGCCGTCCCAGCGTAGTGACCATGAGCGCACCGGCCAAGTTGCCCCGCTAGTCCCGGCCAAATTACCCCATATTGCCATTCTGAAAAATTTTGTCTATAAAGTCATCACGGCTTTACGGAATTAGATAAAATTGCTCTTGGAACCGCTGAACACCCCCAAGAATGGCGCTATAATGTCTGAATTCGTTTTTAGCCCAAATACTACATGTTATACAACTTTGTAAACAGAAGTAAAAGTTACCATTTTCTAATAAAAGTAACGTTTTATTAATTTTGAATAAAACTACGAGGGGCAAAGTTTTGACATTTGTCCTCCAGTTATTTCTACCCATGACAAATGAATAGAGATTCGAGTTATTTCACTAACTTTTATTAGACATCGTACAGGTGGGGGCGGCCAATTTACACCACCGGCCAAATTACCCCACTCTCCCCTACCCCTTCGTATGGTAGTGACAACTGTTTTCAGATCATTTTGCGTACGTGTTGCGCTGCAAGCTGCGCTGTCCCGAGCAGCTGTCGACGGTGGCGGGAAACTACCTCTCCGACTACCTGGAGTCGCACTTTCACTATCTCCAGTTCGCCTACTTTAAACGTGAGAAACGACTGGGTAAACCTAACCTCAACGGCTGGGTCACTCGAATGGCCTTCCGGCAATGAATGATTTTCCAGTTTCATCGCGAATTACCCGGGTGATGATACCTTGGTCAATGTTATAATCACTACGTTTCCATGGCACAAGTTAATCCGTTTTTGCAAAATGGATGATCTCGATCATGTCATGCAGAGTACATGATATCAAACTGTAAATATAGGATTAAGTGACAGCTAAAGCCATAAATACGCTCATTTTTTGCATAAGGTGAATAGTGTCCGAGAAAAGTGCCCGCGAAATTTCATTAAATCGATTTTGTCGTGGAAACGTAGTAAATGTAACGTAAGGTCTGAATCACTGCATATATAGAATCTGAGCTCGTCGTACCGCCTGCTGCCGTACAGTCATTTTTTAATCACAGTCCTCAGATCATTTTATGGATTATTCCACCGTCTCGTCATTACAATTATAGGCATACGATTGCAACCGCAGGCTGATGCAGTCCATGTATGGTCAACTTACGTTTGTTGTTGATTTGCCATAACGGCCGTTTTGTCCTTTTGCAGAAAACATGCTTCGAGAGGCGTGCAGTAATGTGGCCAACTACCTGTTGTTCAAGCCCAACGACCAGGACATGCTGGGAAATAAACAGCTCTACTTGAAAGAAGAGGACGTTGATGAGAGTTTCTTCACCCCTAGAGCGGTAAGACGCGGGCTTCTGTGAGCCGACCGGCTGGATGTGTTTGTCGCTGGCCACTTAAATTTGACGACACCTGTAATTTGTAAACGAGTCTAAAGCTTTCACTCAAGTGGTAATGACTCTAAATAATGTATGGGGCCGTGGCTACCAGACATGTGCATGGATCCGAGAAAATGGATCTGGGATCTGATCCCACGGATCCTGATCTCGGATCCGACGGGATCATAGATCCAGCTCTGTAATTTATCGAGAGATCCGTATGGATCACAGATCCGAGTCTCATTTTTTGCTTGAGATCCAGTGAGATCATAGATCCTCACTTATCTTCTGTTAACACATGTATCCCAAAAAAGCACTTGTTTCAACTCAAAAACGTTCTGTTTTAGTGATTTTATGTGATCGCATGTCATGATCCATAGTTTTGTGTCACTTATTGGCATTAGAAACCCTTTAAAACATGGTTTCAAATGTGGTGCCTGGTGGGATCCACCCAGATCATAGATCCATGTTCTTAATATATCGTCAGATCATATGAGATCATAGATCCAAGATGTATTTTTCACGCCGGATCCGGTGGGATCATAGATCCCAACCTGTACTTTGCTTCGAGATCCACTGAGATCATAGATCCATTACTCGGATCCATGCACATATCTGGTGGCTACTGAAATTTGTTCAATCGTTCAAATGACCTCCATTTACACAGGACTGAAGTCAGCTACAGATACCGACTCAATTATTTCAATGCCATATGGTGTTTGCGTGGACCAACATCACGGCACAGGGAGAATGTAATCAGCAAATGCATTCCCTGGAAATATTAATCAGTCGCAAGTAGTCGAGCACCGCTCTCTGATTAGTTTGATGGCTTTGACAGCCATGCTACGAATACCTACATGACATAGCTTCACAGACGATCGTACTTTCAAAATCGTCCACGGAGGTTAAATTGTACGGATGTATAACGCAGTACGCATTTACTTCCGTGTTTGCTAATGTCGAACGTTCTTTGGCAGGATATTCTGGAGATTTCCCGACGAATTGAAAAGGAAAGGAAGCTGGATAACTACATATTGGAATATTTCCGCTTCAGCGACGATGATGCACGGAAGAAAGGGGTAAGTTTCCATATTCTCCTCCATGGGCTCAAAATCATCAGCGCGTCTTGCTTGTGCTAGTGGTCGTTTGCAAGTGGCTTTAAATGATGAACTTCCCTATACATGGCCTGCTTGTTGCATTGACGCTATTTTTCTCCTTGTCTTTATAACGAACGTTGGTTACGAATGTATTCTTAGCGTGCATTGTAGCAGGCGCCTTTTGGTATGTTCATCTGGGACGGGACCGAAGGGCGAGAACGGTGGGCCGTTTGAGAGGATATTGTAACTCGCCTATGCATTCAGAGGCGCGCCACCGGCCACTCCAGGCTTGCTGCTGGCTGTTGCTAGGACAGAGAGTAATCTTGGCTGGGACTGCCTGGTCAACTGTAACCCTGGGGTGCTCGGCCGCTTGGCTTGCAGGCCCCTACTAACGGGCAGCGGACGGCCGTTTCAGGACACGGCGGAAGCGTGACTAATGCGGCTCAACGTGAGGATCTCATACGGGGCGTAGTGCGCGCTACCAGCTTCCAGTCGCTGCTGCACTGCCTTTGGGACGTTCGAACGTTTGACTGGCTACTGGGACGGGCCAGTCCGCCCACCGGTGCTGCCTGACCGCCGAGACGGACGCTCACTAACAGACTCAACCGGCGGCGGTCGGCTGCAGGGCGCGGCAGGGGTGTGAGTGCGGTCGCAGCTCTCAAAACGGCCGGAACGCAGCTGTGGCTTATAACTCGGGAAGTGCTTGCCAAATGTGTGAATGTTCATGGATAGCAATCGTACCAGTGTAACGTTTCTCAAGTGTCCCAAGTGACATGCGCGTTCCCGTTCGCTCATGAATTTGATTTGATGGTCACTTTACGTTACTCGTTGCAGGCTAGCCTACCATACACTGGCAGTGCTTAGCCATATTTGTTCGTGTTGGTGATACGCATATACATTTGCTTGTGTAGACTGTTGCTGATTTGTCTTGAAACACAATATTTTGAATTCGTTAGAATTTAGAAATAAAATACTCCGTCTGTGCATTTCCAAAAGGCTGATTGTATGGCAAGGCCCTATATAGAAGGTATGCTCATTAGGCCGAAGCAGCGATTTCCGTGACGTCACAGGTACGAAGGGTCGGACGGCTGTAATGCAATCCTATGGAAAATGACCCAACTTTAGGGCTCTCCCACGTAGCTGCCAGACTCGACACTAAGGTAAAAATTATATCACATAAAAGCTCGAATCAAGACGAACAAGAAACCTATCTGACGTTTTTACGTATTACTGACGGCTTAGACTCTATTCAAGTATATTCAGAGCTCTGCATTAGCTCACTTTTTCTGCTGTCAATGCCACTACAAATGCCTAATCGGCGCACGTGCGCTTGTCGAGCGGGGACCACCAGTCGGGCGATTCGGAGCTGCCGCCCAATCAGAACGCCGCAATGCCGTGACGTCATTGGTCGCACACGACACGTTACGGAGATAGGGATGAGACAGCCCTGATTGTATGGCGGTCATCGTGCCGTACAGGTACTGTCTATTGAATGTTTTTTGTTGTGAAAACTTATGCACGTGCTAGGTACCTAGTATGCCACTCATTTTGAATTGTCTCCTATAGTTTTTGTTGTTGTTGTACTATTGGATTGCTCGATACTAGAGGTGGCAAAAGATGAAAATTTTGGGAACCAGACTCGGACCAGACCCGGCAGGACATTTCTGGAACCAGTCGGACCCGGTCTTAGTTGGAATCGGAACCAGTTGGACCCGTTCCCCAAAAGTCAATTAATACAAACTACTTGTAGGTACCATTAGTTGCATCATGTAAAACAGCCTATTTCCAATTGGGAATACTCATGAGCTACTGTGTGCAAAGAAACATTCACTTAATTCACTTCATATTTTGCAATAATGTGTAGTGTGCAAGATGTATAGTTTATGGTAGGACCCGGTTGGACCCGTCAGAAAATTTCCAGGAACCGGGTCCAGACTGGTTCTTTGGACCGGGTCCTCGGGTCCACATTTTGCCACCTCTACTCGATACCCTAGTCCAGTACGCTCAACGTTTCAAAACTGAATACATATGTAAACCTCCTGTCTGTGTGTATTGAATTGTTTTTCACTATGTGTTTACTGTTTCTGGCCTATTGTCATCCAAAAAAGTTGGTAAGTCGATAAGTCGCACAAATCCAAACAGTATTGTGCAACCTCTATGCTTCTCAGCATGAAGACGGCGGGAGGGACGTGGATATCCCACCAGAAGGAAGCGCTCGAACGGGAGCGGGTACTCTCACAGCCAGCTCCGGCTCAGCCGAGGTGTGGGTCGAGGGTTGGCGGGCGGCCGGGTTCAGAACCGCAGAGGAAAGTCGGGAGGAGCAGGGGGTTTCCGACGCTCTGCTGGAGCTGCACAGCAGGCTGACGGCGGGCAGCACTGCCCCGGACGTCCCGGGGCCGCGGCTGGACAGAGTCGTCCTCACCAGCGGGGAGGCGGAGCTCGGCGGCCCGCGGAGACTCGTGGCCGACCACCTGCTGACGGCCGGCGAGTGTCAGCGGCTGTCGGATCTGCTAAAGGTCAGTGAGCAGTGACACAAGCTGTCGGATCTGCTGCAAGTCAGTGTCAGAGTCAGTCGGATATAATGGAGGTCATTGTCAGGTTAGTGTCAGCGGCTGTCTGATCTGCTGGGGGTCAGTGTTGAGGCTGTCTGATCTACTGCAGTTCAGGTCAGAGGCTCTCGAATCTACTGGAGGTCAGTGTGAGTGACTGAATTACTGCAGATCAGCATCAGAGACCGTTGGATCTACTGTGCCAGACACTGGTCTTTAGGTTAGGCTGTCGGATCCGGTAGGCACTTGAGGTCAAACCGTTTACGATTCAGTCATTGTGCGGAGTGGTTCATTGTCGTCTGTCTCCATTGAGTATCGCGCGTCCGTTCCAGACGGTCGGCGCTGTGGGTGACGGGTACCGCCGCAAGAACCCGCTCTCCAAGCAGGAGCAGCTGGTGGGCCTGTCGCTCGGGCGGCTCGTCGCGGTAAGAGGCGCGGTCGCACCGGCGCACCGGCGATAGATACCGCAGATCCATCCACATCCCGCTGGGTTGTTAGAGCATATCCGCCGTGATCGTCAACCATCCATTGATACCGAAATTCAATTTTAGGCTCTTTGAATCACTGAATTACGGTCGAAGCGAAAATGTGATAAGCAGACCCTGTTGGCCCGTTCGACCCACAGAGCGTAGACAGGGGCGCTGCGTCTCGTGAGGATCTGCAGCTTCTGATGGAAGTCTCCGACGCCGCCCGACTGTATGTGTCACGACGGTGGGGTGTGGAACCCCTCTACTCGTCCTTCACACACCTCGTATCGCGAACACCCGTCCCAGGTCAGTTTGGGTGGCTACTCTTCTATCCCCACGTCCATTAGGTTTAAGTGAACCTTACCGCACACCCGTCCCAGGTCAGTTGGGATGGCTCGTCTTATGTCAGTTGCAGTTGACAAATATTATGTCGGTTTGATATCCGGGATGACCGCAGGCTTCCTACACCGCTCGCACCCACATGCCCCACCCACTGCTGCCCCTCAGTCTTGCAGTGCGGACGTTGTCTCACGAAGCCCTGTGCCTGCAGGGCTCAACTCGAGCCGGCCGCTGGAGTTCAGTCACCCCATCCACGTGGACAACTGCCGCCTGTTCAACAACGGCACCTGCTGGCCGGGCGGCGGCGCCTTCATCCACCGGCACTTCAGCGCCATCCTCTACCTCAACAGCGACTTTGACGGCGGAGAGTTCGTATTTGCCGACATCGTCAGCCGAAAACCAACCGTGAGTAGTGTAGTAGCATCTGTTCCTACATGGGACAGTAGTGGTATCTCAGTATGTAACATTGCTCTCAGATTACGCACTTCATCCGGTGGACCTCAGACCAACCAGATCTCTCAGCGTTCTCAACGTAAGCTACAAAAAATGCCACGTGCTTTGCCCAGGATGAAATTCGCTCGACTGGTTAACAGCGCAAGGAGACCAGACAGACCAGAGGTCCTGCTGCTCTCCACCGTGGATGCAGGGACGTGCACATTTGCCGCGTCCCGTGGACCCCTCTGCGGCCGCCCGTCAGAGCTGTATGTCCGCCCCCGGTGTGACGTCCGCGGCCCCGGTGTGTCAGGTGCGGGTACAGCCGCGCTGCGGCCGGCTAGTGGCCTTTTCGGCCGGCCCGGAGAACCCGCACGGCGTGCTGGCTGTGAGGCGTGGCACGCGCCGCGCGCTGGCCATGTGGTTCACACGCACCGGCCGTCAGCGAGAGGAGGAGCGCTTACTGGCCGATATCTACCTGCGCGACAGCAGCGCGCTTGGTGAGTGAGAGCGTCCTTTGGCGGACCCCGGGGAGCGGCATCGCGCGACCGGTTAGAACAGGACTCAACGAGGCCAGCACGGGGCAGCGCTCTCGTCAGGGAATGATACGTCCAGGTCAAACGGAGGAAACCCATGCTCAACATTCATGATAGAATCGTACTTCACGTCACCCTGACTTTCCTCTGTAAATACATAACGTACTTGCACATCGCTTTATATCACTTTATTTGTACTTTTTCGTACCGTTTTCGCACTGTCCACACAATCATTTTCAGAGCCTTGAACACTAACGCACAACGTTGTCATTTTACTCCAGAAGTTCGTCGGATGGTCTCTTTACTGGAGAGGAATTTCGAGCGGGCCGACAAGCTGGTGTAGAGGTGATCTACCCGCGGAAGGCAGCAGTAGCCGCACGAGGGCGCTCCGAGCAAGGATATCGTAAAGTAACCGAGACGCCGGCAGAAAGGCGACGAGGCGTCTTCACATCCGGAGGGGCGTCAAGCGGGTGTGTTTCCGAGGCTGCTCAGCCCCGGCAGCCTACATACGGCTTCAGTGAAGCTACTGGTGTACAGGGTGTCTCAAAAGTTCGCTTACACATTTCCCATGTCAATAAAGCATATAAGAACCGGCCAAAAATCTAAGGTTTTGGTGTCCGTGTGTACACTAGACAAATATGCATGCTTTGACAACTGATTCGGAAGGTTTGAAACCAAACCCTTTGGTGTATCTCCAAAAATATTTGCCCATACCGATTTTCGTCACTCCGTCAGCTGCCGGAGGCTGATAAAAGGTTACCAGCTTTCAAGCTCTTGTTGGGGAATCCCCCGCAGTTTCTGCGTCGGATTTAGGTTTGACGAGCTCCCCGGCAACATCCGCTTCTCCCTGAAAGCCGATAGCTTGCATCGACACCATCCGTGAGTATTTTGTAGGTCTTCTCTGGCGCTAACTCCTTCATGAATGACTGGCGCCGACCTCCCAAGCACCATTTTCCTTTTCAAAACAACCCCATTCCTGAACAAATGGGAAGTGCCAGGGGCAAATTTTTCGCAGCATATCGTAGCAGAATGTGTCGGCCGTCTGTTTTTTAGACACATTTTGCAAAATTTGCAAATCCCGAACGCTCGTCATTCCCAATGCCAAGACCTTCGCTGGGTTCCGGAGTGTTTTCCTCAGGAGAGGTTCTGCTTCGTAAACGGCCAAAACCTGTCCATCGTGCGGTTTTGTCCGGATTTTGTGTGTAAAAGAAAGCTATTTGCTCCAGATCTGCCTCTTGAAACTTCGTTAGATAAAACTTTACATTAATTGACACTTTTGGAGGGTCACTTGTCCTCGGCATTGACGATTTTCGCATTATTTTCCCTCAAAATTTAGCGTTATAGATATTATAAACAATTTTAAATGATATTTTGTCTTTACTTTATGATGACCTGCAATTTTTGAAACTGGGTAACCTCTGTCTGTGAGCTTCTAGTCAGTTTTCAATAGTTAGGACTGCATTTTCAGCTGCTTTCCGGAGCACGAGTCTGCTGCGGTACAAGGGTCGTTCAAAGCGCTGTTAGTCTCGCATGGTTTTGCCTTCAAAAATTTTAGCCACCGTTTTTATTAGATGACCATCATGTTGTACTCAACCTCGCCGACATTTTGCCATGTGTCATTTCCGACCTAACCATTCCCATTACTCGTGAAGCAGAGAGTTTCTCAGCCGACCCGAGTATGCGACCTCCATTTTCATGCCTGATCCATGGTCAGAGGTGAACCCTTTTTGTGTGCTCATGAAGGGTCGAATGCGCTTGAATACAATGAAGCTGCTTGAGGAAGGTTGTTACCAATGCCCATGCAAAATTTCGACTGTTAATTTCATGTTGATTCAGAATTATTGACAAAAAAGCATGGCTGGTACCTGTAAGCGAACTTTTGAGACACCCTGTACATATCACATATGTTCAATATACGTTGAGAGGTAAGTGGACATGTAGGTTCATAATATAAATTAATACATTCGTTGCGTTCGCAAGTAGAAAAATCGCGATCACATACCAGTAATTGCATTGATAACAGACAGGCCTCCCAGAGGCCGGGCCCAGTCCCACTACTGCTCACCGGTCAGGACCGGGACCGTTTGGACGGTGGCCAGCTGAAGTCCAGGTCCAGGTCACAGAGGGCGTCATCGGCCGACTCGAACTGCGACTGACCGCCGGCGCAGACCGGCGCGGCTGTCTCGGAGGGCGCCGGTAGGGTGGTCCGGTCCGCGGCAGGCGTCCGCTCGCCGCCGCCACACGCCGCGCCGGGACCCTGGGCGGGCGGTGCGGCGGCGGGGGCGGCGCTGAACCGCGCCAGCTTGCTCAGCGTGGCGGCGGACAGGGTGCGTCGGCTCGGCTCGGCAGAGGAAGCCGTACCGCTGCCGGCGGTACCGGAGGGCGGGGACGTCTGGTCTGGTGCGGTCCGAGTCTGAGCCGGCCGGCTGGAGCGCGCACCGCGGCCGCGAGCCACACTGACTGAACTGGGACGGCCGCCGCCTGCACCTTCTGAGCTGACTCGGCCGCCAGCATCGCCATCTGCGATCAGTCTGTCACATACACCCTCTGAAACAAGCCGAGCGCCCCCGCTCTCCGCCCCTCCCGGCGGGCCACTGGGCCGGTCCGAGAGACTAAAGTCATCCAGGTCATCTGACTCCATAGGTGCGATGCGGTTAGACGAATCAGTCGTCTTATCGCCGTGCAGCGCGGCGGCCCGATAACAAGTCTTCTTGACTGGCGAGCGGGACCCAGCGGACACAGCACGCCTCTCCGTCGACGGCCTGGCACGGACGAATTTGAACCTGTCCAGCTGGAGGGCTGGCCGCCGATCGTCCACTGGCTCTGGAGGTGTGCGATCGGTGGCAGAACGTAGCCTAGTCAGAGAGTCGGCGGGTTCAGTTGCACGAGGCTGAGGGTCAGCGGGTTCCGCAGGACGGATCCGTCTCACAGAGTCCAAGGGCTCAGCGGTCGCGGGTGCGGAGTCGGGGTTTGTCATGCATGCTGCCGCGCGGGCCTTCAGACTGGCGAATCGACTCCGGGAGTTGGTAATGCCAGTCGCGTCGGCCCGCGGAGTCGTGTCAGCAGCTGGTTCCTGTCCCAATCGCCGGGACTGCGATCGGTCGGGGGACGATCTGCCCTCAGGGCACCGAACGTCACCGTTCTGCGGGGCGCCCCGCTGAGTTTGCTGCTGTTGTTGATGCTGCTGCATCTGATGCCGCTGCCTCTGATTCTGCTGCTGTTGGCCGCCCGGCTCGTCTGCCGGAACTTCCTCGGCGGCGTCCGACCAGCGTTGTTCGTCCAGTGCCGCCAGTTCGGCCGACAGCAGATCGTCGAGGCCGAGCCGACCCAGAATCAGCTCACCTGACGGACACGGCGACAGTCAGACAGATGGGTAAGCCACAGACAGATGGATACAGCATAGCTAGATGGGTGCGGCACGGACGGCTAGATACATCGCGAAAGGACGAAAGACCGACCGACAGATACAATAGTAGGAATATGTGTTGGTAGATGGGCACCGCGCATACACAACTAAGAGAGACGGACACAGGCAGACGGACAGCTCTAAAACGGAGCCAACAGGAAAACAAACTCATAAGAGAGCTGATGCTCTGGGTTACCTGGCTATTGTCCCCCGCCCCGTACCGCCCTGTCAGCCGGGGTTGATCGTGTTCACGTCTAGTGTTACTCGACAGTCGTACTTACACTGCGCGCGGTACTCGTCGGCCGGACTGTCCGGGAAGCCGGTGTGCAGGATCGAACCCACGCCGTCGGCTCCGAGCAGGCCGCCGCCCAGACCGCCCAGTGACGCCTCCATCAGCGTGACGGCCACCACGGCATCACAGAGCCGCGCTCCGTCCGTCGAACAGCGGAGCCGCGCGTGCGCCTGCGTCAGCCGCAGCAGCGACTCCAGCAGCCGGACCGTGGTGCGGGAGCGGCCCACCGCCTGCTGACTGCGCAGCCGCTGGTGGAGGGACGGGGGCGCGTGTCAGTGGGAAGAATAACCGTTAGGTCACTGAGGGAAAGGGGAACAGTCACTGGGAGACCACGCACGCACTGCGTACCAACTACGAAGACCGAACGCCGTGATATGTCTGTATGAAGGGCGACAGCGGGTCTGTGTGAGGGCCAATACCCGGCAGTCTGTCTGTATGAGGGTCACACGTAAAAGGTTTGTATGGACTGGCCGTGTCCGTACCTGGTAGTAGGTCTGCAGCACGGTGACGGCGTCGCTGTCCGGCTGCGGCTGCAGGGTCCTCACGTGTGCCAGGTACGCCTGCAGCGTCTCCAGACTCCAGTCGGCCGTCTCTAAACTCGGATCGCCGGTGTCCGCGGCGCCGCCGCTCAGTGGATCCAGGCCGGATAGGATGTATCCGGATACCAGCCTGTCGGGAGCAAGTACACGGTTAGATGCAGGACAAAAAGGGCACCGATACCAGCCTGGGGCTCCTGGAGGTCGTCGATAGTAGGACACCGAAATAATAGAATATGGTGATTGGTGAGACTAGCGAGCGCAGTAACTTTATTGATACGTTTTAATAATTCTGGTAGATGGTGTACGACAATCACTGGTCAGCGGTTGCCGTCTTTGCAACTGGTGAGGCGACTTTCGGACGGAGAGCAGCATACGCGGCTAAGCAGCCTGTCCAATGAGAGCAGCAGCAGCGCCAGCGCCCGAGGTCAACTTACTTGTCCCAGCCGGGGCTGCGCCCGTCCTTGAGCACCAGTATCAGGTCGAACCGGGAGAGTAGTGGTGAGCCGAGCCCCAGTCGCGAGAGTACGTCTCCGTCGGCCTCCCAGTCTACCGGCTGGCGTGGGTTGGCCGCCGCCACAATGGAGCAGCGCGTATTGAGCTTACACACCATCCCCGCCTGACGGAGGAAGGGACTGGAACGTCAATATCACGGCCGGACTGTCATGAGAATGTGAATCCTTCACGACAGAAACATCACGAGAACACAGAGTCGGCAAAACAGCGCCCGATGAGCAAGACAGGATTGAAAAGTGGGCATCGAGCAACCAGTAAACTGTATCACAAACACGACAAACCGAGCGCCGGCTAGGTGGAGATTTAACTCAGCCATCCGACTGCCCACCTAGCGCACAGTGGACGGCCGTCCGTCCGCCGGCGCGCGCTCACCTTGGCCACACTGATGGTCTGCTGTTCCATGGCCTCGTGGATGCTGGTCTTGTCAGCCTCGCGTACCGAGTTGAACTCGTCTATACAGCAGACGCCGCCGTCGGCCAGCACCAGCGCGCCGGCCTCCAGCTGCCACTCGGGACCCTCCTGGGCGGACACACGGTGGACAGTCAGAATTAAAGACCATCACGACATCACCTGCTGGCCGGAACAGCCACACGGGTGCAAATAAAGTACCACCTGCTGACCGGCCTGAAAGTGCTACAGTCCGAGGGGCTAGGACAGAACTACAGACCGCTGACCTGACGTTTTCGACTGCTGGAGTAGAAAGGGGTCTTAAAGGTAGTGTGCCACTTTCCAATGATTTCCCATTTTATTTTTCCTAGGATAAGAAGCTGCTGTTTTTACCTAACATCGCAAAAAATCAAAAATGGGCCTGGAATAGTGCCTTTTCGCCTAAAATTTTATCGGTTTTTCGATATGTATAAAAACTGTAGTGTGCTGACCTGCAAACAGGCGTCGGCAACAATCGCGAATGCGGCGCACATGTGACAATAAGCAAAGGTCATTATAGAGTTACGACGTACGGGAATGAGTTATCAGCTGTCTAATCGTAGGCAACACAATGTCGAACTTAAACTGTAAGCCTGTATTGGTATTGTTTCTTTAATTTGGCTGTCGAACATTAATTTATGGTTTGAAATATGATTTTATGTAAAATAATTGATATGAAACAGCCGTCTCTTAAGTTATGACCCCATTTCACCACACGCAAGTGGCAGAAATGACAATGATCAGCTGACGCATTTTTCTTGGCCGAAGTCCGAGCGCGCGGCCCGACGCACCACGCGTATTTGGAAATTCCGACCTCGACGAGCATCAGAAGCCACCTAACAGGCGTGTTCGAGACCGCAGGAGATGATGATGAACGGGTTTATCGAAACTTGATTGGATGAGCCTATCGATAATAGCGATTTTAGTGTGTGCATTTATTGTTCATAGTGGTGTGAAATGTGGTTGGGGTACGACCGACAACCCGTCGGGGCGAATTTCGCACTGGGGTACTCAAAATTTGAAGAATTTAAGACAGGGATGCGGAGCCGTGGAAATTTCAGACGGATCCGGCTCCGGCTCCGGCTCCGGAGAAAAAAATCGGCTCCGGCTCCGGCTCCGGCTCCGGGTGAAATGTTATGGCGGCTCCGGCTCCGGCTCCGGCTCCGAGTAAAATGGTCCGGCTCCGGCGGCTCCGACTCCGGCGGCTCCGGCTCCGGCGGCTCCGGCTCCGACTCAGTACATCCCCTACGCAATCAATTAAATACGGGTGGAAGAAAAATTGGATTGGTTATACGCGTTACTCTTTGCCATGACCGGCTCACCGCGTCCCCGTGCAAACGCACCTCGGAGAGAACTGGCAGAACAAAGGGCTAGGAAGCGATGGCATTGGAAACGCAGTCGCCGCGAAACGGAGTTCAGTGAACCATCGTAAGCTGACACCCGTCTCGGCTGCATTGGGGGGTGAGGGGTGGGGGGGGGGGGGTGTGGGATGAGACGGTGCTGGGAGTCGCAGTCCACTGCACTGGTTTGAAAACAATGGCCGTCACCTGATGACTGGTCCTCATGTTCTGGGGATGCAGTAGACGTGGGGGGGGGAAGAGCAAACAGGAAGTTGTTTGCGTACTGTGGGATACTGGGGATATTCGGATTTTTTCATTCACTTGATGGCCCATGACGTAAGTACCATATGTTTTACTGCCTTGTACTGTCAAACCGAACTAGGTCAATTATTTTTTTTCCTCTTCAAAAAATAAAAAGGAGCCGGAGTCGCCCCCTTTTTTGGCGGCTCCGGCTCCGGCTCCGGCTCCGGGCTATATTGTTTCACGGCTCCGGCTCCGGCTCCGGCTCCGGGCAAAATATGCCGGCTCCGGCGGCTCCGGCTCCGACTCCGGCTCCGGCTCCGCATCCCTGATTTAAGACGTTTCCATGAGTTTTGAAGGTATGGATAAGTTCTAAAAAACCGGTTCTCCTTATCCGGGTCATTAACTCCATATGGTCCAAGAAAGCTGGCACACTACCTTTAAACGGTTGTTGAAAGCGACTACAGACCCTGACGGCGATCGTACTACTGTACTGAGTCACTGACCTTGACGGCGGCGCAGGAGGGGACTCTATTCCTCTAACTAACCTTGACGGCGGCGCAGGTCAGTCCGGCCGAGGTGGAGCCGATGCCGGTGGTCAGCACGGAGCGCGGCACCAGTCGGGCGGCGTACTGCAGCAGCTGAGACTTGCCAGTTCCTGACGGCAGACGACAGGGAAGGGGGCCGTCGGCGGGTCTGGTGGCAGCTGGTGTGACAGCCAGAGGCAGGAATGACGGCCAACGGGGCAGGAATGACGGCCAACGGGGCAGGAATGACGGCCAACGGGGCAGGAATGACGGCCAACGGGGCAGGATCAGCGGCTAACGGGGCATGGGAACGGCCCATGGGGCGGGAGCAATAGCCGAATATGGGCGCCACGCGGCCGGGACACGGAGACCGAATATGCGTGAGCCAATCATTAAAAAGCAAATCATACGAGTTGTTTTCAGATGGCCATAAAACCTATGCTATTTTAATTAATTTTTTTTTATGAAAACTAGAAAAAAACGGCATAAGGAATCTACGATAAAAGAAACAACTAACAAGGGAGTAGGGACCATAGACGGTAGATCAGTCAATAAAACGACAAATTACGACATTTCACAATGGTAACAAGTGAGCCCCTAACGTAATCCTTCCACAGAGCTCGCCGTGCGCTGACTTGGGCCCGGCGTGTGTCCTGCCCTGACCTGGGTCACCCACGAGCAGCAGGTGCGGCTCGCCGCGCGTGGCCGTGGTGCCGTCACCGCGCCGCACGCCTCCCACCAGCGTCAGCGCCACCGCCAGCTTCACCACGTACATGCCGTATATCTGCGGAGGGACCGGAGACGCCGGTTAGACTGCACCCGTAACAATATCAGTACCTATGGGCATGGATTACTATGGATTACTAGCAGTGAAACATCTCACGGAACAAATCTTCCAAGCTAAAAAAAAAAAAAAAAAATGAGAAACAGGCCACTTTTCTGACACTAATGGGCATTGACCTCTCAGACAGACCACGTGATCAGCAGAGTTTGACCGCTTGGTCACGCTACGTCGGACTGCTATGTCGGAACATTTCCCAGCCACCCGACCACCGACAACTCTAACCGCGCCACACCAGGATGCTTCACGGATACGGGACTGTTGGAGCCCGCGGCTCACCTGCGAGCAGAAGCGCTGCAGGATGCGGTTCCTCCCGGCCAGCGGGTCGTGCCGGTGCCGCCGCCAGAACTCGTCGAACTGAAGACGCCGCTGGTCGGTGAGCAGCAGGCTGCCGCGCTGCTCGCTGTTGACGAACACGCGGTTGGCGTGCAGCGTGAGCTCGATATCGGGCGGCGCGCCGCGCACCACTGAACGCCACCGCTGGCGCACTGTGCCCCTGTGGAGACCGCCGGTCAGAGGATGGAGCGGGGAGGGGACGGAGGAGGTCTGGTGTGGGTGGCGGGACGATAGAGGCTCCGGACAGCGGCCCAATTAGACTAAGACGTAAGCATGCATTAATATTGATGAAGAGATACTTACAAGCTTCAATCAATAACAAAACAACGTGCAAGTGAACGCACGACGACTACAGTGTAGTTAAGTCAAGTTTCGTTTGTCTGTAGTTTCGGATTAACGGTAGCTCGTGAATTAACGACACATATATGCAACCGCTAGTAAGCAGAAAACGAAGAGCCAGACGACAGACCTCAGTAACCAACACCCAGCAGCCCTATCACGGAAGCCTTGCCAGGTGCTGTACTACTCACGTAATAAGCACGTCATCGCCAGCCTTGCACGAGTCGACCAGATCATCCTCCAGCACGACGCAGAGGCCGCGAGGCACCTTTCCGACGTCTAGCTTCTGCACCTGCTCCTGCAGCCGAATCTCCTGGTAATCTCGAGCCTGGCCGTCCCGCGGCGCGGCGTCCGGCGCGGCGCTCGGTGAGAAGCCGGCTCCGGCGCGGCACGGCTGCGGGTTGGGACAGCGCACTGGCCGCTCCGTCTGGTAACTCTGCTCGTACTCGGCCTGGTGGGCACAAACAAACACGGTCAGCTTTCAGCAGGCTTACAGATCCATATAATTCATATGCATGAGCGAATTATTATCTGTGTAGGCACCAGCTGTGTAGGCAGGGAGGAATACGATGATATGATGCACACAAGTCAAGCTAGCAGCGATTCATAGGACGCTTCATTACGGCATGTTCCTGCATGTTTTTTTTTTGGGGGGGGGGGGAAGGAATGGCAAATGTCACTGCAAGGTTCGCGAAAAAAAAATCCACTGCGCGAGAACACATTGGAGAGCACACTGCACACTGGAGAGGGAGACTGTTCACGTGCACCTGCCAGACGCCGGCGGCAGTACGGCTAGGCCGCAGGTGGACCACCTACCCAGACGATGAACTGGTGTTTGCACTTGTTGCAAGTGTAGTGGGCGCGCGAGTCGAGCAGGTGCGGCAGGCCAGCGCGCACCACCGTGCCCGAGACGCACAGCAGGCGGCCCTCGTCCTCGATGCGCGGCACGCAGGTGCGCTGCAGCTCGGCGCACACGGGCAGCTCTGCGGTCCGGCCCGGCACGGTCACAATGCGGCGGAGATCGGCACATACCAGGACCAACCAGACACAATGAGCCCCGGAATGTGTCCGACACAGCCGGCAGACTGGCAAACGATGCAGCCAGCATATAAGCAGAAGTAGCTGACACGCGCGGCACAAAACGAGCGGAGACCTAATAAGAATGAACCGAGGCTGTATGTTGATGCGATTTATCACCGTTTTCGGTAAACACTACGCGGTGCTTACATTCAACTGGTAAGTCCTGATAATGTATAGTCGGTCAAATATGTATCTTTCCCGGCCGCCAAGTGGCGCTACGGTCTGGATTCGATAGTTGGCTGAGCCCACACCCCAGCTGCCCTGGCGGCTCTGGCGGCCCTGTGACGTCACGCGCGGGGGGCGGAGCTACACAGCGGCCGGCTGGAGAGTGACCGCAGACCAGGGAGGCACCGGTTCTGACGTCACACGAAAATATCAGTCGGCTGGTTGTGGCACTGCCCCCTGCCGGCGCGACTGTGCTGCCACCTAGCTAAGCCTAGTCAGCCTAGGACGGGACGGTTTTATTTGTTCTCGTCTAGTGGTGCAGCTTACGACGACACTCTGTCGACATAGCTGTGCTGCACCATACCCCAGGTTCGGAGTCTCTCGGACGGCCAATCCTGTTCCATAACCACAGCTAAATCCCCGCTGACCTTAACCAGGATTGGCCGGACGACGTTAAATCTTCGTAGTTCGAGAGACACCGAACCCGGGGATAGTCTATCGAAGCCTTGGCGGCTGAAGAAAGGCTAGACACATCTCACTTGATTTTGGCGTGGCCAGCCTCACTTCTGTAGTTTTGCTTCACAGAATTCTGCGTCCTATTGAGTTTCCGGTTACGTAGTACACGACCACGTTCAGGAACTCGATGTTTCTTAGATACATCACGTAATGACAAACTTTTGGCAGCATTTACATTGGTTGCCTGCATATTTTGGTGAGGAAAAATCGCTATCGCAGTAGTACAGTCAAGACATAACACAAAGGATCAGAGCTAAAGCAGCATTATTAACCAAAAGTGTATTGCATTGATCACCAGCATGTTCGTAAAATAAAATACATCACGAATAAAGATGACAACCAAGCCGCATGGACACTTATAACAAACATGAACGATAAAGTGGCAACACAAATGAAAGAGAGAAGATGAATCTGCCCTTCGCAATCGTCAACTTAAAATAAAACTTCAAATATACAACAGACCTCTGTGCATTAAAAGAACATGAATATACTCGCTTTGTCGTCGACACATAATGGGAACATCCTGGCGGCCCGGCCAAACAGCGCGCCCGCCTTCGAGTAGGAAATAGCAGCGGCCGCAGAAGTGGCCAACAGATAACTACCACATTGTTCGTCACGCCACCTGCACTGAAACGTAACAGCTATTTAATCGTGAAATGTAGCTATCCATCCAAAAATGCTGCACTACACCAGCACCACCGCACAGTTAGCAGATAGGTACGGAACGCAGGTCCTGGTCTCTGTCTCTTCCGAGTAGGGTCTCCGGACCGGTCACCAGCGCCACCATCTCCGCGCGGTAGCTAAAGCACAGCTCTCCGGCCGGGGCCCGCAGTTCCTCGGCCTCTTCGTCCAGCCTTGTCCTTGTTTTGACGTGAGTGAATGTGCAAATGTTTTGAATGATTAGATTAGCAGCCGCGGATACGGATTCTGAGCAGTAATCGCCACGCACTTTGTATGTGGATCGCTCTTAAATATAAATATAAATACAAATACAAATACAGCCAGACCAGCACGGCTCCCGCCCAGCACCTGAAGACTCCGCCCTCCGCAGATCCGTCCGTCCAAAGCCGGACAGCACACAGGGGCAGGAACGCGAGGTGCAGCGTAGCCACGCTTTCCCTTTCCGCCGCCGTGGCCCCAGCCCGGATCGGGCACACGTCCAACCGGAAGGTGACGCCAGCCGTCTGTTGACACGGTGGGATTCTCGCTCTCGCCCAGGCCTGGCGGCCTCGCAATCTCCAGCCTCGGACCGAAGACAGGCGCGCCGGTGCCGAGGCCTTGGCGGTCGCGCGCAGGGGGCCCCCTGATGGCAGAGCCAGCGCCCTCCCCAGCAGCCTGGCAGCCAGCGTCCAGCTTCTCTCCTCCATCGGAGAAAGTCGGGCTTCCGCCATTAGTGCGTGGCACGGTGTTGAGCGCGGACACAGGTGATGATGCGGCCGCCTCTCACAGTCCTCGCTCCAGAAGATTCACGTGCGAGGGGGCGGCCGCCGGCAGCCACGCGACGGCAGCGTGTTCGAGCGCCCCTCGGACGTAACCGATTGGCCACCGTACTAAGGGCACCCTCGTCCAGGCCCCAGCTATTCAACCAGGTCGACGGCGCCGTAGCCGTCACTCGAGCCACGCCACAGAGCTCACGCCTCAAAGCGGTTGGCTCTCCGGTCCTCGGCATCCGGCATCCGCAGTGATTTGGCGTAGCCAGGACAGGTGAGATGCCGGCCTCAGTCATAACCGGAAAGCCTGTAAAAAAAAAACAATATGTGATTGACAAATGGAAATATATTGTAAGCATAGAGTTGAGAAATCATGACGCACACTGCATTGTGACAGTAGATACTTTAGGTGCGATTGGCAGAGGAGGGACTTATTGTAAGAAAACAATGAGCAATTGAGGCATTGATTTGGTTCTGTAGGTAGCTACCTACCCTTCTCATATGAATGTGGATGATTTGTGCCATTGAGAAAAACCATAGGCGTAGGAGCGGAGGGGGGGGGGGGGGGCATGCCCCCACTTTTCAGCTATGCTAATTTTTAAAGTAAAATATTTATTTTTCATTTAAATTCATAACTAAGAGCAAGAAATGGTTCGGCAAGGTGCGATGAGCACGAAACTGCAATGAATTTGTTCATAGGGGTATTAGGGTTCCCACAAAGTGACATTGAAGTTCTCTGCCCCCCCCCCCAAACTTTACGTGAGGTTCCTGCGCCCATGGAAAAAACACATTGCATTATGTGCATCAACACTTAACCCTTGCACGAGGGCCACAAAGCCCACTATAAAGCCCACAAGACACCATCTGAAATCAAAGCATGACAAATGATAGAATGTAGGCACCTGACGGCTGACCTACTACCTATAACCTACTGAACAAAACATACCACATATGTATATCAATATGTATGTGCAGATAAAGTATGAATGCTAGGTTGATACCAAGGCTGTTTAGTAGGTTGTAGGTATGCTGAAAGGATGAAAGACGGGTATTTGTTAAAAAAAAAAATATCTGATCTACAGTTCATATGAACATGCAACATGGGGTTAGGTATTTTGTTTTGTACCAGACTGGTAATAATACACGTTATGCCTAATATGTCCGGCATAGTGGCAGGATTGCGCCGAAAATTTCAGCGCATGTCCGGCGTCATGGCGGCGGAGGCCATAGCCTTGATATAGCCTTGATCGGTAGATGTGCACATGTGCTTTATATAAAAAGGGCTTAATTTTCGCACAGATAGGTACCTAATTTTTGGCGCAAATTACACAGAAATTTCAGTGTCTGGGTACCCACCTTCCTGTCAAGCTGATACTTGACACACCATCCTGCTATCTGAGGCGGCCCAGGAACCAGCTCAGGCAATTACAATGAAAGTCAACAGTCGTGCGGGAATTACACAACTCCCCATTAAAATCTGATATCAAGTAATTAGTTAAAGACGATAATCCCGCCGCCACAAATCTAACGAAACACATTGACCTTTGATATTGATATTAATTGATATTCTGAAAAGAAATATCCATAATGATTTATAGTGAACGTGTTCTTACGCAGCTGTGACATAAGCTGCGCATACGAAAAACACCCGCTAGACCAATTGGTGGCGAATAAACCTGTTGATGAAGAAATACTTGTCTCCCATTGGTCTGTGAACACAATCTGCAGGAAACGCAGCTTAAACTACAGTAAAATTTTGCAGCAAAATCTGCAGAAAGTAAGAAAAATGCAATTTAAACATATTTAGCCAATGAGTCTGACGGATCTGTTGATATATTCCGATAGACATTGAGCACGATCAATCATTTTGAAAGAATTACGGTCCGACTCTCTTTATTTTTAAAGCAGTGACGCATAAAAGAATTAGTGAAAAATTGACAAAAATATTTTCTTGGAAGAAAAAGTGGGACTAGCGTTAAATTAAAAATCAAAATTAATACACGGATCGAGACCTCGCTTTCAAAAGTATTTATCAGAGCATTTTCGCATCGAATCTCTCTAAATCATGAACAAACTTGGGCAAAAACAGCAAGATTGCCTGTTTTGTCAATTCACACATTTTCATATTTGGGGGCAATTTTTAAGTTGATGGCCAATGTTTTCAAAGTCACCATTTCCACAGGAAAAAATACAGCTATTTTTCTTCCAAATTCATCCATTTGAAGAGTCCGACTCTCTCTTGTTTTCTCGCAGTTTTCGTTGTGCTCTGAGAGAAACGATCATGTGTATCATAAGCGTTTGGTTCACTTCAAGACGACAGAATTTGCGCTTGCATTTTCTGCCGTGTGGAAGACCAGAGGGAGTCAGCTTATTTATGACAGAATGTGCTTAAAAAATGATTGGTGAATAATATCTTTTGTCAGTGTCTGACAAATATTTATAATTTAAATCACACTCTTCAGCTGTCAAGTGAGTTCTAAATAGCTTAAATTGTCAGCTGTTTATCGTCCTAGGCCAGCTCAAGGTCACAGACGTCAGCTGAAGAAAGTGGTGACCATTGACCCTGTGTTGAGCGGACAAACCGGTGTTACCTAGTATTCTATGTACCGTGCCGCAGACCAGCACTGGACGGCCTCGCCGCCGGGTGCTCCGGCGGGTCTGGCCAGGAGAGGCGAGCAAGCGGATGCGTTAGGAATCTAACGAATGTGAGGGCAGCGCGATGGTCTAATGATGGCTGTGCTTTCATGCGCCGTGTAAATTGTAGACTGAGTGCTATGAGCTATCAAAGGATTATCTGGTGTTTCAACAGGGGTCGCTGACCTAAAAATTAAGATGGTTGCTCTTGATACGATCGAATGCTTGGTGATATGATGATTAGCGCAAGAGAAATATTAAATCGAATTATGACCGGTTATTTTTTGATAAAGCAAAAACTTTTTTCATTTTCTTTTGGCATTAACGGGAAAGCGTTAAAGGAAATAGTTCACTTTCACGAAATTATTTTTTTTTGCAATGGATTTATGATTTTTTATGTTCAAAATGATCAGCAAAGAAAATAAAACCTATTTATAACAAAATATTATTTTCTATATTTTGATATAAGAAGAACTTTTCAGTTTCTGTAAGGCACAGGCGATCCAGTATGAAAAGAGCATGGGTTCCGAAAATTTTCAGAAACTAGAGAAATTATCGCGGCCACCGGCATTTGGGCGATCTGCTGCTGCTGAATGTCCTTATTGATCAGTACGAGAATTTCTCTAGAGTTCTCGTAGATAATTTCTCTAGTTTCTGAAGAATTTTCGGTACCCATGCTCTTTTCATACTGGATGCAAATATATGCAAGGCACACATCCTCAACGCAAGACACCTTTTTCGGGACGAGAAATAGAATATCTTTGCCTAGGGTGATCGTTGGGCTGTAAAAGCTCCTGATTTATGCTCGTCTCAGCCCAGGCTACGGAACTGCTATTCCAGTTCAAAACCCATGTTAAAAAGTGAACTATTTCCTTTAAGCCATATCTACTGAAAATCTTAACCTGCGCCGGGCCGGGGGGGGCGATTTGCGCCCCCCCCCCCCCCAGGTTTTTCGCAGATAGCCGAAAAACGGCGGCGTGCAGCGCCACCAAATTTTGCATACCTGTTTTTCCATCTATTGCGCATACTGTGAGCGAATTTTGACCTTATATGACTTACTTAAGGTCAGGTCAACAGGTCGGTTTGAGTGACCTAACGTCACAAAAAGTTTGAACTTGCACCAAAGCTACAACTGTTGACCGATCGATATGAAACTTTCAGGAGTTAGTAAGGGTGACAATATCCACAAAATGTATGTCTCGGATTTTTTTTTATCTATGACCTGAGGTCAGGTCAATCTCACAACCTCCCCATTATAAGTCAATGGGATAAATGTCAACTTCATCTGAATACCACCCGATCCACACAATATATTCAGGATCATGGTGTTGCAGGTCCCTGGTCCCGGCATCTCAAACCTAGAGCGACTACACTCAAGTTCAAGCTAACGGTCTCCACTCTCCAATTCAGATACCTATCGAAACCTTTCCGCGACCCGGTGCTGTGGCTCAATCAGTGGGCCAGCTGGCCGCAGACCATACCCGCAGGGCATGAACCTTTGACCATATTAGGTCAACACGCCGTGGCCCCAGCCCGCTCGCCAGGTCCGCGCTCATTGGCCGACGCGGCAACCGCACAACCTGTCCCCTCCCCTCCGTAGTACTCGCAGCGGCCGGCGGATTCAGCCAAGTTACCGACCTGCCCAGCGAGGGGAGGGCCGGCCGGGAAAGATACATATTTGACCGACTATACATACTAGTATATAAAGGTGTCATAATAACTGTATCGAGGTGTTTCATAAGCGTTGAGAGCTATCAGGATTATGTGAAAGGTCACAGAAACGCTACGTCAACCGTTTTGTCTCATAAATCACGCTGTCTGACGATCACCTAACGTGGAGTTCGTCTATCCGTCACACTATGTTGCCGTTAGCCGGCACCTAACAGCTGTCCGAACGAAAAATACGGCGGCGGCGGCCTCACCGGTCAGCCTCGCGTGCAGCCGCGTCTTGAGTGTGAGTCCGGTGACACCGTCGTCCGTGAGCCGGCCGTACAAGTGGCGGGCGGCGCGGGTCAGCGCCAGGTCGAGCGCTGGCAGCACCTGACTGCCGCTGGTCCGCAGCAGTGATGTCAGCACCGCGCAGCTCTCACTCAGGGTCAGAAAACTGCCGGCACAGGAAGCTGCGGTAATGACAAAAAAAAATGTGAAGAGGCACCCAAACATGAAAGTTGAACTGGAATGACAGATAAAATGGAAGCCAACAAAAGTTAATTGACTGAAAGATGGGTTTTTATACAGCTTAACTACATAGTTTTGTCCCTGTCTTCATACAATATGCATTCCTGTATTCACATACACGCAAGTAGGTAACCTGAATCAAGACATCATATTAACGTAAGTAAATGCTCTGCTTCAAGCCAAGAGTGTGCATTCCTACTTGACATAGATGGGGATATGACGGGCTGGATCACCCCTGTCTTCCAGAGCAGCTCTGATGTCCGTCTCATGCTCATTGAGGGCATAATGGTAGAACTGGTCTCGGACTTCTTTCAAATTCACTTTTCGCTCCATTTATAAGTAGATCTGTAAAACAAGAGAAGGGTTCTGATTAGGCTATATTCTGAAGCACCTCGACTATATGCATATTAACCATCGTCAACTATGTATGAGGTTATCCAATTTTTAAATTAAATTCAATTGAACCAACCCCGGACCGAGCGCTCAGCTACGATTCACAAGCCATATGCCTCATAGATAATTGACAAATTTCAACACAATACGGTGTTGTCACTACAAGCGCACATTACCCACACATAAATCAATATGCACGACTGAGCATTTGTGCATTTTCCCGTAAAAACGTACTGAAAGTCGTTGAAAGTCTGCGTGTGCGTCACGCAAGGCCCTATATACCAGGTAGGGTCGTTCGGCGATTCTACCTTTTCGTGACGTCAGCTCATGACGTCATTTGGAGTCAAGTCTCGAAGCCCCGTTCAATCCCCATGTAAATGAGCGATTTTCGAAGCACTGTAGAATGAAGTCTGCACAAGATATATCAAACTTAAGTATCTTATCTAAAAGAGCAGACAATTTTCTGCAAGTTATCTATTACGTGTTTTTCGCTAAATCTTTTGCTTTTTTCACAAAAGCGTAAAATGTCCCCCCATGTCTCCGCAGCCTCCCTGCCGCCGGCCGCCGCGCGGTCGCGGTAGTGTAGTGGTTAGCGTGCCCGCGCAGTATTCCAAAGGTCCCGAGTTCGAATCTATGCGGTGCGGAACTTTAATTGCAATTCCAAGCTGAATATACGCACATCCATAATAAATTATTATTCGTATAGCTTAACTGTCACCAAGCTATCCATATAAATTGACTTCACCCAAAATATCGGCAAGATTCTATTAAAATATAAATTCAAATATGGCGGCTTGGACTGCCGCGTGCGTTAGGCTCCGCCCATAGCTCCGCCCACATGCGTGACGTCATTCGTGTTAGTGGACACGCAGAGAGATAGGGGACGACATGGGCCTGGCGTCACGTACGCGCATTGAAAGTTGCGCGCTGTGTATAAGGGGCGGTTCATGCGACGTCACGTCTCTTTCAAACTGACGTCACAGTCGTTACAAACGTTACAAACTGTACCTATAATATTTTAAAAGTCGAGACAAACTTTCAATTCAGCAGGCACTAAGGATTCAAATATATCCTATAGTCGTTTGGGATAACATTTATTTAAAAAAGGGGCCAGTAATATTGACTAATAATGTTATTTGGCACTATGGTTTGGTAGCTAAGGGCTGAAGTATTTGTTGTGTGATTACTGCTTCATTGTAACAAAAATGGCGCTGCTGCGGCATACTGCAGAGGTAAACAAAAGTGGGCGGCAGCAGATGATGCCTGTGGGTTTTATTATTTTTTATCTACACATTTGGCTTGTGATCATAATAATTGCGACACTTATGATATTAGAAGGTGGAATTTATTGAATTGCCTTTCAAGCCAACTTGAACTGGCTGCCCATACCGTTTGGCCGTCTGACAGCAAAATCTAGCCAACTCAAACTCAAACTTGAACTGAACTGGATGAAATGGCGATGTGGCACAAAATTGTGATATTTTTATATTTGCTTTCAATCAGAATGACTGTGATGGCTACTGGCCAAGCTAAGAAGAACATACTCTTCCTCATAGGTGAGTTGAAAGGTGTCTTTCATCTGGATATCATCCATCATCATCACTTATATCTTGATCTTATTTCACCATCATTTCAATTTGCACCATTTTTGATTGCTTTCATTTCATCTCATTGCAGCTGACGATGCAGGCTTTGAGACTCCCGTGTATGGCAACACAGTGTGCCAGACACCAAACCTGGATCGTCTGGCAGCCCAGAGTGTAGTCTTCGACAATGCCTTTACTTCAGTCAGCAGCTGCTCACCAAGGTGAGTCCCGCTGCAAAGGTACCACCCCTTCCTTGGACCCTGATATATGCTCATGCTGGCAGAATGGGCAGTTCTGCGGTACCCATCTAATTTGCTGTTTTTTTTTTCTTCCAGTCGTGAAGATGCTTGTGCCAAGACATGTATGTGTCCTGAATAATAGTTGCTTGTATACCATACCTACCTGTCTGTTTTTAGATGTCAGATAATTTGGTAGGCTGTACTGACTGCTGTGTGCACATTTGCCACTTTAAATGGTGGTCAAAGCATTGCCAAGATTTGTATGTAGCAGAGGACCGTCTTTATCTGGTGCAGCAATTCTTAGATTCTTAGAGGTCTGCTCTGTGCTCTGGCAGCCGGGCAGCCCTGCTGACTGGCCTGCCATCCCACCAGAATGGAATGTATGGCCTTCACCACTCAGTACACCACTTCAACTCATTTGACGGTGTGGTCTCTTTGCCGGCCTTGGTCCGGCAGCACGGAGTCCGAACAGGTGGGTAGCCAAGGTGGAAAGATATGGCCAGACCGCAGATATGGATGGACACAGGACACCACAGACAGATATCGCAGATGGAAACCACATATAATTGATATGAAGGGATGCCACGGATGGGTGAGTGGATAACACGGACGGATGTCACAAACGGACACCACAGGTGAATATCTGCACAGACGGACAGATAAGACAGACGGATACCGCAGGCGAACGGATACCACACTCCATAGACGGACGTACGGAAACCACAGACGGACGGAAATACCGATATCACAGAAAGACCGATACCATAGACGGACGAACGGATCGATACCACAGACTGACCGATACCACAGACTGAAGGATGGACCGATCACCGATACCGTAGACGGAAGGACAGACCGATACCATAGACGGGCGAACATCACGGACGGACAAACACTACAGATGAATGGTCAGACTACACCAGCCGCACGGTCAAACTACTCTAGTCATATTTGAAAGCTGTAGCTAGCGCAACTGTATAGTTGACTTTGCTCCCATTATGTGTTACATCGTTTCAGAATGTGTCATAAAGATAAAACTTGCTAAAATTATAAATTGTGTAATGTGTTATGTGTATGTAGGTAGTCAACCATTATTACTCCAGTAACCTGCAATATCGGTCACCCAAGCCCCCTCCTCACAGATTATCATATCGTGTTCGATCCTTCCCAACAATTCAAGATGTGGCTGACGGTGTCAACTGACAGGTATAATCGGGAAGAAGCACGTCGGCCCGTCCAGCGTGTACCCATTCGACTTCTCCTATACGGAGGAGGACGGCCACTCGATCCTGCAGGTCGGCCGCAACATCACTCACATCAAGGAGCTGGTCGGCCGGTTCCTAGCCACCACGCCGCGCAGGTGGGTGCAGTACTGTGGGCACGGGCGACCAGGGAGTCTGACGAATACCTATCTCCACGGTCTGGGTCGGGATCACGATCTGTTGGTGTGAAGGCACGGCCATTACCAGTGTTGCGGGCTGTCTGAGATGTGGTCGGTACCAGCTCCCTCCCTCATATTTGGCTGTGCGGTCCCGCCGACACGTCGCCCGCTTGACCCACCTGTCCCGCCGTCCGGTCACCCATCTGACCATTCTGACCCGCCTGTTCCGCCGTACGGTCACCCATCTGACCCGCCTGTCCCGCCACCCGCTCACCCATCTGACCCGCCTGTCCCGTCGTCCGGTCACCCATCTGACCCGCCTGTCTCTCTCAGCTGACCCACCCGTCGCCCCGCCCGCAGCCAGCCGTGGTTCCTGTACGTCGGTTTCCACGACCCACACCGGTGCGGCCACACCCACCCCGAGCTGGGCCAGTTCTGTGAGAGGTTCGGCGCTGACGGCGGCATCCCCGACTGGACGCCCGTCTGGTACAGGTTAGTGCACGTCACTGTGTGCTGTGCCTCGCGAGTCTGGTTCAGACCGTTGCCCACACCTGACATCACCGTCGTGGCTGTAATTAATCTACTACTCATAATTTCAGACATATTTTACATCGGGCGAATTTTTCATCGTTGTTCATTATTGGTTTCGATACTGAATGTTTTTTTTTTTCTTCGTCGTTTCATTGTCATGCAATACTATTCGAATCACTTTCTGTTGGTCACATAGCTAAAAAGTTTTTTTTTTGCAATAACAAGCTGTATTGAGTGCATACTGAAGGCCGATTGCCAAGTCAGAATGGTCGTTTGTCTGACTTGGGACAGGCGTTGATTTCAGTCCGGACTCCGTGGAGGTACCGTACAACGTCCAGGACACGCCGGCCGCGCGGGCTGACATAGCCGCTCAGTACACCACTGTGTCGCGGCTGGACCAGGGTACGTACGTACTACTTCCTACTCGGTACCGTAGAGCTGCTGCCCGGTACGTACCACCGTAGCATGGCTGGACAGGGGTACATACTACGTACTGCTCGGTACCGTAGAACCGCCCCGCACGTACACCGCCGTGTCACGACTGCACCTGGGTACGCTCCAACGGATAACGTAGAATCTGCTCATCGCAAAAATGAGTCACGCTTGTGCCACGGTGCGCTCTTCCCATTGTCAGACGGACACTGTACCTATCTTCCTATCGGATACTGTAAAGGTCGCCCAATAAGACTGCATATAGCAGCTAGACTTGACAAGAGTACCTTAGAGCCCGCCTGGTACACGGACGTAGAAGACTGGACCAGTAACATGTAGAACACGCAAAGATCATCACCCCGTCACAGTTTAACTTACTGGGAAGGCCTCGATGGTCCACAGGCTTCAGTGCAGTGAGATTGAGCCGTTCTTGGTGCTAGCCAGGTCGGCCTGGCGCTGTCTCTGTGTTGACAGGAGTCGGTCTGGCAAAATTGAGCCGTTGAATGTGACTTTGTCGACGGGCGTCGGTCTGCCATTGAGCCGTTGGCTCTGCATCGACGGGCGTCTGTCTGACATTAATGTCTGACATTAAGCCGTTGTCTAATTCTGTGTTGATAGGAGTCGGGCTGGTGCTGGCGGAGCTGGAGAGATTGGGTCTGACCGACAGCACCCTGGTTGTATACACGTCCGACAATGGAGCGCCCTTTCCCGGCGGACGTACCAACCTCTACGAGCCAGGTAGCTAACCCCTCGGCCTCCATACGGCCAACTCCTAACACCACGTTTTCCACGGCTTACTCCCCAATTCTGGCAAACCACTCCAGTAGACTTACTGGCTGTGAGAGCTTCATCAAATATACATGACCCCGATCAGCTGGTCAGATATATATTTTTTGTCGAAATGCCATCATATACCAACAAGAGTTCAGTGTTGTTTAGTTGCTGAAACACGCACTGCTCCCAAGTAACCGGAGTGCCGTGTCATGATTCGTGTGCCAATCCTTGATCAGTTTTATGTGGCTGCGTTCTAGGCTCACCCTCGAGTCACGGCACACGCGCCTGTGTTGTCGCTGTGCTTGCTGTAGCTATGTCGTGGCAGATCTGGTCTGGTCTGATCTGCTCCTGTCTAATCCCCGCCCTGCCGCACTGTCCCAGGTGTGGCCGAGCCGGCTCTAGTCTGGTCTGGTCTGGTCAGATCTGGTCCTGTCTAACCCCCGCCCTGCCGCACTGTCCGAGGCGTGGTGAGCCGGCTCTAGTCTGGTCTGGTCTGGTCTGGTCTGCTCCTGTCTAACCCCCGCCCTGCCGCACTGTCCCAGGCGTGGCCGAGCCGCTGCTGCTGTCCGTGCCGGGCGTGGGCGGCCGCCGCCAGGCCTCGCCCGTCTCCCTGCTGGACCTGGTGCCCACGGCGCTCGACTGGCTCGGCATCTCCTACCCGCACTACCACCTCAACAACAGGACGGCGGCCGTCACACTGACCGGACGCAGTCTGCTCTCGCTGGCGCAAAAAGGTACGGAACTGCTCAGCTGGGGCCAAAAGGTACGGAGCTGGCGTCTCAATGGCGCAAAAAAGGTGCAGAAATGGTGCGCTGCTGTTCAGGTGCGGAGATGGTGCTTCACTGACCCAAGGAGGCACGTAGCTGCCCCATGACGCAAACCAAAATGCTTAGTCAACAAAAATTTTCCTCCACCGATGGTGTAGAGGGGTAAGGAGACGAGATCCTCCCTCACTGATCTAGGAAGGTGCGGAGTCCTGTCACTAGCGCCAGAAGTCTGTCACATATTCTCACTGGTGGAGAAAGATCCGCAGTCTCCATATCAACAGAAACTGCAAACAACAGACATGGTAAACAACAGAAAGCAGTGGTATAGAGCTTTGTTAACAATAACATGTGAACATGAATGTGAACATATGAGGTCCATCGGGCAAAGTCTGGGCGGGACCTCAGATCAGACGCGTCGGCCTTGAAATCGCTGAGGAATGCTATGTGACGTGTCGTCTTCGACGGGGAACTATTTTGCATATCTACGCCTCTACGGATTTCCGGACGGGACACTGCTTTCCACATAATAGTTATATTTCACTTCACCATTTCCATGGACCATGTGTCCACAATCTACGTATCAACAATTTTCAATCTACAATCTACAATACAATCTACAGACAATCGACAATCTACGTAATTATAACCGTTATGAACGGTTATAATGCAGTGCAGTATGTTTTACAACGAATGCGAGAACATCACTCTAGTTTCATTTTACCTACGTTGCTTCGTTTACATTATTTTGCGTTTCGTATATCCGAGAGTTCGATAAATTGATCGATCAAGCTATCACAGGGATTAATAGCAAATTGATTGAGTTATGCTATGGTGGATAAGCATGTCAGTGCCAACCGCTTGAAAAATAACTCCTCAGTGGCTTGCACTAGACCTAACGCACGGCTGGGGGTAGCGGGATCTGACAGAGGAAATGGTACGGGCCGCCGTCACAGATGACGTCGTGCCACTGCCCCAGTCTGGCGTCGTGGCGGCTCCGGGGGCCCTGTAGTTCCAGGCACAGTTCGTTGCCCGCGGTTGACTGTCCGGCGGCCCAGTTGGTGAAGTCGAACGGCGTGCCATCCTGCCAGCCCCAGTCCTGGCCTCCCTTCCGCAGCCTCATCCCGCCCACCCACACGTACGTGGCGTCGCTGTTGGCCACCAGCTCCTCGACAAACTGGTGGCTGTCGTTGTGCACCGAGGCGAGCCGGGCCCGGCGGTCCATGGCCGGACACAGCGCGCTGGCGCCGAACCAGGTGGCCGTCACGGCCGGCATCAGGTAGCAGCTGTGCCGGTGGCGGCTCCAGCCGGCCGGACACTGGCCGCCGCTCGACTGGGCGGCCGTCAGCTGCTGCTGCAGAGCCTCCACGGCCCGGCCGAGCTCGGCGCAGGGCACGCTGTCGGCCGGCGCGGTCAGGTTGCGGACGATGTCGCCGAGCGTCACATCTGGGCGGCCGAGTGCTGTCGGAGCGGCGGCCAGCAGCAGCAGGGCGCCGCACAGTGAGACGGCGCGCAGCGGCATGGTGGACGGGGCGCCGGCCGACCGCGGGCGCTGTGTGCTCGGCGTGGGGCGGCGCCCTTAAATACCCGGCCGGCCGCAGAGCTACAGGCGGACATCCCACCCAGGCCAGTCCAGTGTCAGGCAGAGAAAGGTAAACACGACACCGCTGGCCACATTTTCGGACAACAGGCGAAACAAGAAGCCCGAGATTCGTGGATTTAGACTGACCATATGAACGCTGACCGGAAGCCTGGATTTTCCAGCTTCCAATGTTTTTGACGTGGCGCAATCGGAAGCGTTTACGAGGCGTCGTTGCCTGGAAATTTTACAGCAGATGTGTTGACATTAGCGGTGTATGTATTTGAGCGGATAATTCGTCCCAACTCGGGCGTCTGAGCTCCGACCTTCTGACAAGTTCCGATGGAGGGAGAACTTATCGAGGATGAAATATGATTTTAAAAAAGCTTTAAGAGCGAAAATTTTCTAACGAATTTACGGGCTTTTAGCTTTGCAATAGATCTTAATAGTTCCTGACATTGATTGGTTCCCCCTCCCCCAAAAAGTAAAGAAAAGGAAGCTATCATACATCAATGTGAAGCTGACAAATCAAGTTAGTAGATTTTGAGAATAAAATGGGACTTATATTACATTTTAACAATCACGATGATTGAAATACAGTCCATAGGACCTCATCAAGTTTATGGACGAGCACATGCTAAAGTTATATCACACCAGTGGTAGTTGATGGACGCCATAGGATGTGACCGCCAAGGAATGTGACCAGTGTTTATACTATCTGTGCCAGTAGCTCTGCGGCGGGGCCGGTATTTAAGGGCGCCGCTCCGCCCCGAGCACACAGCGCCCGCGGTCGGCCGGCGCCCTGTCCACCATGCCGCTGCGCGCCGTCTCCCTGTGCGGCGCCCTGCTGCTGCTGGCCGCCGCTCCGACAGCACTCGGCCGTCCAGACGTGACGCTCGGCGACATCGTCCGCAACCTGACCGCGCCGGCCGACAGCGTGCCCTGCGCCGAGCTCGGCCGGGCCGTGGAGGCTCTGCAGCAGCAGCTGACGGCCGCCCAGTCGAGCGGCGGCCAGTGTCCGGCCGGCTGGAGCCGCCACCGGCACAGCTGCTACCTGATGCCGGCCGTGACGGCCACCTGGTTCGGTGCCAGCGCGCTGTGTCCGGCCATGGACCGCCGGGCCCGGCTCGCCTCGGTGCACAACGACAACCACCAGTTTGTCGAGGAGCTGGTGGCCTCCAGTGACGCCACGTACGCGTGGCTGGGCGGAGCGCGGCTGAAGTCGGGCGGCACCGACTGGGCCTGGCAGGACGGCACTCCGTTCGACTATGTCAACTGGGCCGCCGGACAGCCGAACAACTCGGGAGAGGACTGCACCTGTCTCCAGGGCCCTAAGAGTACAGTCACCAGCAGTTGCTACCCATCACCCCCGGACAGCGGGGGAGCAAGCTACCACCGCCCCTGCGAGACTAGCGCCGCCATGCGCCAATAAGTGGAAACACCACGTGACTGAGGCCACGTGAGGGCAGGGTCACGTGATGGAGGGGCGGAGCATAGTAGCTTTTGCGCCCGACACTAACTGAAATGCGGCGCTGTGATTGGGCGCCTTAGCATGAATGAAGCCCCGGCGCCAGGATCAGCCGTTCGCCTTATATGGAAAGTGAGCCTTTGCGTTTCACTGTTCTGTATTGGTTTGAGAGCCACGGCACCATACGAATTGTGAGCCCCTTTGAACGGGTCACCGCCCGAGGCACTGAGGCGACGGCTGTGCCGGGCAAAGTCTCGCCTGGTGGGAGAGGTGGGCCAGGGAAAGTGCGATCGAGCAGCCACTGGGACGTGGATTGGTATTATCCAACCGCGACAAACGATGTCAGCAGCCTCTTCTCGTGTCATAGACAGTGTCTATGACACGAAAAGCTAGACAGACAACGTGGGCAGATCCCAATCAAAAGCTAATAAACGATCCAGTTAAGACGTTGGCGAGGTAGCCAGACCAAATAAAAAGTTGTTAATTCGATTTTGGTTGACAAAATGACATACAAGCCCGCTGTGATGGACCAAAAAAGGAGCTGAACAGTTCATACAACTTCTAAAAAGCTCAACGGTTTAAAAATTCAAAAGTTAAATGTTAAAATTCAGCCTGCATGTTTAAACTCTGGTCCGGCGCTGGCAGGAAGCTTATATTGCCACTTGCAATTCCACTACGTTGTAATATAACCAAGAGTTCTGTGAGAGCAGCAACTGAAAGCCCCGTTGAGGGGGAGGGCGGCGCGAAACGGCCCCCTCTCTCCTTTTCAGTCGATATCTCCTAAAGTATAGCAAATTTCGCCACCAAACTTTCAAGACTCCGGCCGGGCATCATTTTTACACCTTGTGACCAAATTTTTCCAGAGCTCTTATGAAAGGTTAGTCACAAATGACGTCAGAGTGATGCCATGTTCTGTCATTTTCGACCCAATAAAAGGTTTAGCGGAAAGAGCTGTCACGCTTACAGTTTTGAAGATAACGAAAAATATTCAAGATCAAAAAGATGTAACATAAACAGCGCTACCAAACTGCTAACTCTTATTTCCAAACAAAAATTGATTTGACCATCAAAACTATAGAAGTATAACACCCCGAAAATGCCAACAACTTTCAAAATTAAAACTGAAATATATGTAATAGAAGTATCTGCTCTAGATATGTCAAACTTAAACTCGATAGCTCCATTTTTAGCAAAGTTATGGCAAAAAACTACTCAAAATTTATTACGTAAAATTTTCAAATTCAATTTTTAGCCGTCACAGAACACACAAAGCAAGCCAAAGGCCACCATTAGATTTCCTGTGATGAGCTGCATCGAATAGATGCCCCTTTTATGTAAAATATCAACTTTGAAATTTGACCTTCTTTGACCTGACCTTGACCTGACCTCCGCCAGAATTAATCTAAACTGGCCCCAATGGCTGTCTAGCTCACACCATTGAATTTTAAATGTAAAATTGGCCATAAAACATGTATCACACGACCCTAGCATAGTTGGGTTCATATTGTGACCCTTAGTGACCTGACCTCTGTGAACTGACCTGGCATCAATGACCTCTTTAGGCAACATATGTATTAGACAACCAACGCTTCATCGATGTTTTTCGATAACATGCCTTTTATTTGATGTGTTAACTGACTGTAACGCATTCCTTAGACTAAATCGGTGAAAAAATGCGACCTTTGACCTGACTTGTGACGTCATGGGTTGCACCTAGGTCAACGAAACCTGGTAACAAGGTAGTTCCCTGGTGGGGCTATCGAACGCTCTTTGAATGTTTAAAATCGGTCGGTAACTTTCCGAGATCTCAGGTGGAGGGCGAAACGGCTGCACCACCCGATCAGGTGGTAGGGTCCGCCAATAGCCCAAGGGGGCGCGGAATATTTATTCACTCATACAGTGTCATTTATTTTGAGAACAACTTTCTCACGCCATGACATGGTCCTCTCGTAATAGAACGAGATGAGGAGTGTTTTCACGCCTCCTTATGCACGGCTCTAAGTGTCATTGAGCTATCAACTGTCAGCTGTTTTCAGACAATGAAGTTCTTAGTTCTTACTGAATCCAATTTTATTTCAAACGATTGTCACTGTGCTAGTTTTCTTCTTATACGTTTTTGAAAAAGCGCTGAAGAAGTCTTTGATAGACGAAACCGGTCCGCTTATTCTTTTTCTAATTGTTTTTTTAATATATTCGTAGACTACTGGCTCTTTACTACAAAATTTGAGAATGTTTGGTATTACTTTGACCCGAACGATGTGCAGCTGAATTTTCCCTCTTGAATGATTATGGACAGCTCGCGAAATTAACTTCAACCTAAACTACCGACAAGCAGAAGAAAATCCGATACAAGCCTACCTCAATCCTCTCACCTTATTCAACCGTTGAAACGTTAAAGGCATTTGTTGAGTCCGAGTCGCTATGTCGACCACCCGCGCCGTGCTGGGGTGGGGTGGGGTGGGGGGGGGGGCGTTTTTACGCTCTTCCCCCTCAGGTTTTACGCGAATATCTCAAAAACGGCGACGCGACGCGTAGCGTCATTCAAGGTCAGGTCACCAGGTAACGTCAAGTGACCTTACCTCAGAAAAAAGTCGAAAGCTCGTTGTAGCTACACCGACTGAGCGATCACTTTAAAACTTTCAGTAATTGCTTAGGGTAACAGTATGTATAAAATGTATACCTCGGATTTTTTATGTCTGTGACCTAAGGTCAGGTCAGTTTTGCGACTGCTCCATTAGGTATAAGTCAATGGGAGCAAATTGAAATGCGCCTCTTTTGGACGAATTTCGTTCTACACCCTCTCAAACATCGGTCCATAGGTAAACATGACACACTGAATCGGAAAATTGCACCTGTGACCCCTGTGTGTGTCCCTGAGGTCATTTTAGGACATAAGAGGTCTTCAGCAGTTTTTTTTTTTTACTTTTGACAGAGACGTGCTAGAGCGGTGACAACACCGTTGATCTGATGTCAAATTTGAGGTCAATCAGAGTGGTGCCCTCTGGGGGCTAAACCGTTGATCTGAGGTCAAATTTGAAAACGTGTTGGCGAAAAAGCGTTAAAAGAGCTATTGAATGCGCTTTTCCGCGGCGCTGTAGCTCTATTAGTTCCCGAGTTAGCCGTCGGGTGTTCGAAATCGTTGAAATCAACAAAATGTGACCTTTAATGAACCCTGGTGACCTGACCTTTGCCCTGACCTTAAAATGACCGAGTGTTTTCCTCCTTATTTTTGACGCTCTTTCGATTGTCGCTTACCGCGTGTCGCTACGTGGCCCAGGAGCCGAGTTAGACGGAGGGGCGTAAAACGCCCCCCCCCCAGCACTCGATGGAAGACGAAGGGGCGTAACCCCCCCCCCCCCCCCCCAGCACTCGATGGAAAGTTCATGCCACCAACACGGCGCGGGTTAATTGTTATGTTAGCTAGCTCCTGTTGTAAGCTGTGGAGTCGTGGACCTGATCTTGAAGGAACTGGGCCTAACATTGTCATAGCAAACGTAAAAAAATGTAGGTTGTGCAAAAAATAGCATCTTTTAGGAAACATTTGCGAAACCTTCAACATCATCCCCAGACCCCATTAGTGCCGAGCTCCCAACGACGACCATAAAAGCGTCCCCATCCCGTCATAGGCGGCGGAACGGGGAGGCACCGGGCACCGTGCCCCCCTTTGATTTTGGCATTTCAACATTAGCCCTATGAGCGTTGCATGGAAATAATAGGACCAAAAGTCGGCAGTGCCCCCCCCCCTTAATTGAAGGTGTTCCGCCGCTACTGCATCCCGTCAACGTGGGTTTATCACAAGGATGCTAAGATTTAATTTCCAATCCGAAGCTGTTATGATGGAAAGCAAATTTGCATTTTACATGTGAGACAAGCTGACACAACACAAATATTTATATATACACAAATATTTACAGCTTGACACAAGCTGTAAATATTTCCTCTCTCGCTCCCTCTCACTGATTTACCCATTGCCCTCTTTCTCATTTTACCCTCTCTGATTTTCCTTTTCAGTTTTCTCTGTCTTTTCTCTTCTTCTCCCTTCCTCTTCCCTTTCTTTCTCTTTCTTCTCTCTCTCTCTCTCTCTCTCTCTCTCTCTTCCTCTCTTCTCTCTCTCTCTCTCCCTCTC